>NW_023596805.1:6808010-6843017 GCF_011947565.3 Pollicipes pollicipes | reverse complement strand
ACCGCTGCTGATAACATCACAGCTTGAACGCAATGCATGTTCAGCTTGGCCTTGTGCCTTTGCACGAGATGTGCATCATTGGACAATTTGTAGGATGAACCACGGTTACACAAGCTCAGCATTGTTGGAAATTAATGTGCTGGGAATGTCTTTCACCAGTTTTAATGTCCTGAAACCATGACAGCCACGTTGCCGAAATGAAGTACGCGGCGTCGTTCATGAACCATTCTCACCAACGCCACGGCTCACACCGATTACACCGGCGGCCCTCTTAGGCCGTCGTCCTGTGTGGCGTCTGTATGACCTCTATATGACCTCTGCGTGACCTTTGTGTGACCTGTGACCGGGCTGGCTGGCAGTTGTCCACCTCAGCTGTCCCAAGATGTACCTGGTGCACACTATGGAGCAGCAGTACCAGCTGCGCGCCTACATCTACCAGGCGCGCGACCTGCTGGCCGGAGACAAGACGGGCTTCTCCGGTAGGTGGCGGTCTGCTCGGCCGCAGCGCCGCCGCCCGCGGACGCCGCTCGGGCGGGTTCAGTGGCCGGCGGCGTGCTGGTGACGGGCTGTACGCAGGGCCGTACAAGACGCGTGTGTCGTTTTGTGTGCTGTTTATTGGCGGTTGTGGGCATGAAGCGGGACATAATGTGACAAGTAGATTGGCGCCGGAGGGTAAAATCGGCCCCCCAATGGTGCGCCCGTCCTGATGCGTGTATGAAACGCGGCGCGGAATGCGTTAGTGGCTGAAATCTGAAGGTTAAGAATAAACCATGCACGTTGATTGTGACGTCATTAGCGTGACGCCACCTGCACGTCTGCGTCAGATGTTCCAATGACGTGACATGCCAGTGTCGAAGTCGCGCGAAACGCCCGTAACATATGACCAGCCCCGGTCTTACGATACTAGAGCACGCTAGGTCGGCCGGTCTGGCCTTGTCTCGTCACGCATCGCCCCCGTTCCACTGCACGTGACCGACGGTGGCGCCGCTCTGCCCGCAGATCCGTACGCCTGCGTCAGCTTCCTGAACTTCTCGCAGCGGACGGAGCGGGGTCGGGCCACGCTGTGCCCCACCTGGGACCAGACGCTGCTGTACGACGACCTCACCATCCACGGCGACCCCATGTTCATCCTGGAGCAGCCGCCGCAGGTCATCATCGAGGTGTTCGACCACGACACCTACGTGAGTGGAGCGCGCCGCCAGGAGCCGGCAGAGGGGTTAGTGTGTTGGGCTCGCACGTACGGAGGCCGAGTTCGGGTCCCGGTGGTGCCGCGCCCCGGAGCGATAATAGGGGCGATGCAGGCGCACGACGCTCCGTAAAAGGGGCGTGATGACTGCTTCATGCCGCGTCTCGTGTCGCGTTCTCTTTAAACAGACAAGAACGCGTCGTTAGGCCGGGTTATCGAGCGGTGACTTTGTCGTGGGGCGGAAGGAGGGAAAGTGTGCCAGCAGCAAGAGGTGGCTGTGGCAATGCCCTTTTTTTAGGGGGGGGGGGGGGCCAAATTTGGCGTTAATCAGGAGAAGTTCTGCCTGGGTGGTTGCAGCCAAGGAGGCAGCCGCCCATAGGCCCAGACCGTGATGATCATTGATTTGATCCGATGACCATTACCGTGATGATCAGCTTCCCGGCGTTGTGATTGGTTGGTGGGTGGGTGACGAGCAGGGGACGCTCACTATCGCCGCCTACCTTTGAAACCCCAACCTGGTGTGCGTTTACGGGACTGGCCTCTGGGACGTTGTCTTGAGGGCTTATCTTCCCCCCCCCCCCCCCCCCTTATGACTCGGTTGTCCCCTCGCTCTCAGCGTGTCAATTACGTGCACGGGCTAGTTTGTACTCGATAGCCAGTATATGATATCGCTACACTAGGTGATGGTGGGTGGTGTCAGTTTTCTCCACCGTAGTTCCCATGAAATTTTTGATGCACCGTGTGACCTTAGCCCTCCACTCACCAGTGTGACCTTGCCGACCTACTGGTCTGCCCCTACTGCTCTGATGCAGTGGCATAGGGAATCTTTGGTCGTATTCCTCTCCCTGGCCCCGCCCCCGACCTTTTGTGACCTGATCCGCCCCTGGCCTGGCGTGACCTGACCCCGCCCCTGACCTGGCGTGACCTGACCCGCCCCTGACCCGGCGTGACCTGACCCCGCCCCTGACCTTTTGTGACCTGATCCGCCCCTGACCTGGCGTGACCTGACCCGCCCCTGACCCGGCGTGACCTGACCCCACCCGTGGCCTGGCGTGGCCTGACCCCGCCCCGACCTTTTGTGACCTGACCCGCCCCTGGCCTGGCGTGACCTGCCCCCACCCCTGACCCGGCGTGACCGGACCCCACGTGCGCAGGGCGAGCCTGAGTTCCTGGGCCGGGCCGTAGCCACGCCCACCGTCCACCTGGACCCGAGCAAGGCCCACCCACCGCCGCTGCAGTGGTTCAAGTTCAGCAAGGGCGACAACGACAGCGCAGGTCAGTACCGGCCGACGGCGCCTCGAGCCTGACTTGACCTGACCTAACCTCATCTCACCTGCAGATCCGGTGTTTGAGGCACGGGTGGTGCTTCTTAACATGATGGAGGACGCTGGAACCATCTTCCGATGCGCATTTGTAGCTGCACGACGCGTTGCATTTTGTCGCGGCATTCGCGCATTGCACGGGAACTTGCGCCTCTATGTCGTTTGCACTAAACTTGATAATGTCGCGGTACATTTTGTCGTGTTGTACACGATCATGACAGCAGGCATGGCATTAACCGGCGTATTATCGGTTGTCAACTCCACGCAGTTGCTATGTTGTGTTGGATACATTTTTATTGTGTTGTTCTCGATGTCAGGGTCGTTATGATCTACGCTTTCATTTTTGGTCGCAGCTAGTTTTTTAACGATGTTTCAAGCGGTACCTTTCACCTGAAGCGGACCAAATAGATTTGGGTGGTTCGGCCGCCCTGTCCTGCCACGGGTGGTGGGGCCACCGCGTGCTGTCCAACGTTAGCACAGTGTAAGCCGAGGAAGTAAATTAATCTTCCACTCGCCGCATACGCTGCTGAGCGGTTGAAATCGCCAGATGACGAATAAAATCCAGAATCTCATAAAGATAATCTCATCGCTTGACTTCGCTTTAACTCAAGGATAATCTCATTTCAAACGCAGTTATCTGTGGGGAGCGTTGGTGAGCTGTTCCAAAGCGCGCAACAGAAGCCGTCCTCGATGCGGGCTCTGTCGGTGTCGCCCCGTCGGCACGGGGGACGGGCTCGTAGCGAGCAGCTGGAGCAGCTCCGTTGTCTGGGTGCTGTTCCGACGCCGCTGGCTGGGCGGCCTGGCCGCTGCGCTGGCTGGGGACGGGCGGCCCGCATGTGACCGGCCATCGTGTGCGCGTAGCCTCTGGCTGGGGACGAGAGCGGGCGTACCTGAAGCCCTCGGAGCGGGGCGAGCTCTCCGACAGGCCCTACCACGGTCAGTGTGACGTCAGGCTGACGTCACGGACAGGCCGGCCGGACGGCGCGGCAGCTTCTGGTTGGTGCCGTTCGTGGCGTCTGGCGTCGTTTTGGTTGTGCTTTTGTTTTGACGTTGCTGTTGTTCTGTCGGCTTCGTTACGTCGAGATAAGTGGATGTGCCGTGTTTTTCTTCATAACTTCGCATGGCCGGCTGCGGACCTGCTTCCCTGTTTTGTGTGTGAAACTTACCTCGACTAGCATTCGTTGTTTTCTATCATCGTTGCGGCTTGAGTCGTCGGTGCCTTGGATCGGTTTGGGGCGTTCCGTGCCCACAATTTCGGTGGAAAGTAACGCCGAAATGATGCGCTTCAAAGAGGACGTGTTATCTGGTCTTGGTGGCGACACATGCGAAACGATGGCGTGCAGCACGTTTGTAACCGTCGCCTCCAGTTCAGCTCTGTCAATCATTCTCCAACAAGACGCCTACTGTTTGAAATAAACGACCGTAGAGATTCGTGCTCAGCGAAGTGTGTGTGACCCCAAACCGCGCGCTTGCCGTGTGTCATTAATGAGCGTAGGTTAAAGAGTCTCCGTAATCTGTCTTGTGATTCCCTAACACGCGGAATTATCGTTGTCTGCTATCTGCCCGTGAATCGTTGCCAACGAGCTTGTCACGAGCGCCATGTGATATCACTGTTGATCCCCTGTAAGATGGGGTATGCTTTCTTACGTAATATCCTACGTGATTGATTTATATATATATATATATATATATATATATATATATATATATATATATTTAATTTAATACGTATAAGTTATCTCATGTTATAATTTAATTTAATACGTAATTATAATTTCCTACGTGATATCGTCCACGGCGGTGGTTCATTGCCATTCCTTTCGCCGCAATCTCCCCGGCGGTGTGGGTCCTCTCCGTCTCTCAGTCCAGTAAGTTGTCCGCGGATTCCCGCGGATGGAAAGCGCTTTGCTCTGATTCGTTATTGTCACGTGCCGTCCGCAGGCCTCTCAACTGCGCACTGTCTGTGTTTGCTTTCTGGGTTACGGTGTCGTGCCTCTATTATGTTAAGCGGCAGTTTTTTTCTCGAGAGTTGGCGGTCTTAATGAATAATGTACAGATACACAAACAGTGATGATTATATTAGATAATATAATGCATAATTTTGGTATTGACATAATGATCATTATAGCAATTCATAAGTATATATATACACATACATATACACACGTGCACCTGGGCCGTTGAGGTCGTATGACAATGTAGCTGCCCTAGTGCCCTAGGGTTCCGATTAAGCCCTTATCCGCGACGCAGGCGTGGTGGTTGAAAGCTGCCCCTGCCCCAGGTGGCCACGTAGTCCCCCCTCGCATGTCATTGATTTCAAACCCAGATGGCATGTCGTCGCCTATCGTTGCTGTAGGCGAGTTGGTAAGGCCGCCTCTGAGACGTAGATCACCCCCATACTCCTGTTCTCGTGTCAGGCTGCCGTGTGCCCCTGTGGCCGCCCCAGGTCCAGAAGAGCCCCGCCCCACAGCGGGTGTGTCTCGTCCTCCCGTCAGCCGCCCTCGTGACCCGACCTGACCTGCGCGTGACCCGGTGACCCGCGCGTGACCCGGCCGCCGGTGCCACAGGTGAGCTGCTGGCCTCGTTCGAGCTCTACTGCAAGGTGTCGGAGCTGCCGTTTCCTGCCGCCGACGAAGAAGGGTGGCACGCTGTACTACGTGCCCAGCGGCATACGGCCCGTGCTGCAGCCGTACCGCCGTGGAGGTGGGAGGAGGGCCGCGCCCGTCCGCCTGTCCGCCTGTCCGTCCGCCTGGTCGCTCGCCCGCTCGCTGGCTTTCTTGCGCTCTGCCCCGTCCCGACCAAGTCACATAGGGCCGTGCCGGGGAAGGGGAGGGTTAATGGTTTGTGGTTTGTGGTTTGTGGTTGTGGGCGGAGGGGAGGGGAAAGCAGGCCTAGATGTTTTGGTCGCGGAGTTTTCGGTTGTAGTGGCGTCGTTACGAGGGAAACAGTGTAAATGATTCTTGGCATCTGCGCCTCTTCATGCCTCTGTCTTACTCTATGTCTCTATCTGTTTTGTGCCCTTTGCCTGTTGACATGTACTCCCCTATATTTTAATGCATCCGAATGCGTCATGTGGTCTGTTGTATATAGCGTGATCGCGTGAATTAGGATTTCCCGACACCAGCTGTCCTTTCTCGTTGGGAGATACAGACTGAGAGGGTATTGCACGTGAATTTCTCGTTCTCAGATGCGCTTTCTGACGGTGAGAAACCCAGAGCTTGTGCGATAGTAGCGTTGCGTTCGTTCGCCGGCATGGAAACCTTCCGTTGAGAAGCAAGGGGTGTAAATTATTCCATATATGAACAGCCCCTCCCCTGCCTCTCATTCTACCGTTCTGGTAACCGGTGGAGAGCGTCCCTGGTGGACACCTTAACACAGTAACAAGCGCTCCCCCCGCCTCCCGACTGCTGCACCAGCCAGTGGAGAACGTCCTGGTGGTAATCACTTCCCCGTACCTTTCTCACGTCTTCCAGGTCATGTGGTGATAGCAGCAGGCTTTTAAGATGTTTTTCCAACTGCGCTGGCTTCTGACTGTTGCCACCAGACCTTGCTTCGGCATGTGCGGCGCAGGACAATTCGCGTCCTCCGGCGACACGGTCGGGGTAGTCCATCGGCCCCTGTGCCGCCGCGGCAAACTGACCCTTCTGCGCTGCCCGACCCGCCGGGGACTTCTCGCCAGCCGACGCTGTGCCGCCCGCAGATCCTGTGCTGGGGCGTGCGCAACATGAGGTCGTTCGAGCTGCGCTCCGTGCGCAACCCGGCCATCGAGTTCGAGTGCGCCGGCAAGGTGGTGACGTCAGAGGTCATGGGCGACGTCAAGCAGCATCCCAACTTCGCCGACCCGTTCCTCTTCATGGAGATCGTGAGTGGGGGCTGCCGCCCAAAGGGGGGGGGGGAGATCAGATTTTCGCACGCAGTCGGTCGGCCGCGCTTGTGGTGGAGGCTCGCGGGTGCGACGATGGATGGACCGCGAAAACTGAACTGGTGACGGGATGTCCGGGACCGAATGTATGTCATAATTATACCTACGTGCTTTTACGTGGTATCTGTATACGTGGTATTATAAATACTAACGTGCTTATTGCGTAGGTATTTATGACGAGGTATTTCGTCGTGCTTGTACGAGTATTTTTTCGGTAGGTACGCTGAGCGATGCTCTGATTTGTGATAACGGAAAGCGCGCCCGACCGAACGAGGTTCGTCTCAAACCTGTGAAGTCGTCTGCTCGTGCCGCTGATGCGGCTGCCGCTGCCGTAGATGCTGCCGAAGGAGCCGCTGTACATGCCGCCGCTGAACATCAAGGTGCGGGACCACCGCAGCTTCGGCTCGCGGCCCGTGGTGGGCACGCACGTGATCCGCTCCCTGCACGAGTACAGCATCGAGCCGCTGATGAACGTCAAGTGAGTGGCCGCCTCCCTCCACCCCCTCCCGGTGAATGCCGTGGGCGGCCGGCGCGGAGTGTGGGTAGTGGGAGCGGGCGAGCCGCTGATGAACGTCAAGTGAGCGGACCGGCTCGCCGCCTCCACCGTACCCCGAGGAACGCCGCGAGCGGCCGGCGGGGAGTGTGGGGGATGGGAGTTGGCGCGCGGCGTGAGGTGTGGGATGAGGGCGATTACCAAGTGTGGGTGCTAGTATGGAATGTGGCGATTACCAAGTGTGGGTGCTGGTATGGAATGTAAGTGTCGATGCGGAGTGCCAAGGCCGGTGTGCAGCGTAAGTGCTGCCGTAAGCTGTCAGCTGTTTTGCGGACTGGCGAGCTCTGTTGGGGAGCATGAGGACTGGCGCAGGGCGTGGGCATCGACTTGGAATGTGAATCCTAGCGTGAGACATGGCCACGGATGTGCTGTATGAGTACCGGGGACGCCGGGAGGGCTCCGTGCGTCAGTTATGCCGCTCTGGACGCGAGCGCCGGGTTAGCCGCAGTCGCCGGTACGTGGTGTGCAGTATGTCAATGTTCGGCCACTTGGGTGGCAGGAATTTCGGATTTTTATGCCATTTTACCCCCGGTTTGGGGTTCACTGTCTGTCGCCCCGCTCCTGGCTCACAATCGACCAATCAGCACCGATCCGGCCGGCGGCCAACCGAGCATCTAAGTGCCTCAGGCTTGACGGACGCAGGTCAAATGTCAGGTTTCGGGGTCAACAGGCAGCGAGTTGCGTCCGTAGGCCTCTGGAGAGCCAGGATTCTGGCAGCATTAATGTATATTCGCATCCTGCACACCCTACTGGACGTATTTTGAAAGGCAGGAGCGCTGTGGCGGCCGGCGGCAGATGTGACCCCGGTTGCCGGCGGCCGATGTGACCCGGTCGCCGGCGGCCGATGTAACCTGGTCGATGTGACCCGGTCGACGGCGGCCGATGTGACCCGGTCGATGTGACCCGGTCGCCCGCGTCCGATGTGACCTGGTCGCTGGCGGCCGATGTGACCTGGTCGCTGGCGGCCGGTGTGACCCGGTCGATGTGACCCGGTCGCCCGCGTCCGATGTGACCCGGTCGCCCGCGTCCGATGTGACCTGGTCGCTGGCGGCCGATGTGACCTGGTCGCTGGCGGTCGATGTGACCCGGCTGCTGTCGGCTGATGTGACCCGGTCGCCGGCGGCCGATGTGACCCGGTCGATGGCGGTCGATGTGACCTGGTCGATGTGACCCGGCTGCTGTCGGCTGATGTGACCTGGTCGATGTGACCCGGCTGCTGTCGGCTGATGTGACCCGGTCGCCGGCGGCTGATGTGACCCGGTCGCCGGTGGCCGCAGGTCGAAGCCAGTCCGCCGCCAGTCGACCGTGCACCGGCAGTCGACGATGACGAGGCAGTCGACCGTCATCGACATAGATCCAGCCATCCCGGAGGGCAGCCCGGCCGGCGGCGGCGGCGACGAGCAGGTACTGTGTCCGTGCAGGGCGTGTGGCCCGCTGCCCGCCTGACGACCGCCTCCCAACGCCCGCCTCCCGGTGACCGCCCCATGGAGACCGCCTCCCGAAGACCGCCTCCCGACGTCCGCCTCCCAACGCCCGCTTCCCGATGTCCGCTTCCCGGTGACCGCCTCATGAAGACCGCCTCCCGAAGACTGCCTCCCCGTGACCCCCTCCCGGCGACCGCCTCATGAAGACCGCCTCCCGACGCCCGCCTCCCAACGTTCGACTCGGCCTAAAGACGCCCGGTGAATCAACCGCCGCCGTCTGCTGTGACTAATTCCGCTGTTTCCCGTCGTTTCTCTCCCGTCCGTGTTAGTTTGCAGGCGGGAAATGCCTGCTGTTCACCGCCTGTGTTAGTGCTTGTGTGATGCCCGCGTGTGTGCGTGTGCGTGCGGTCACTCTCCAGCCGCCCAGGCTAGCGCGCTGGCACTGCGTGCTCGCTGCTTGCTGTCGCTAGCGTGCTGCCAGCCAGCGCTGTGTTTTGGCCCGCGTGAGCTCCGCCTCAGATGTGCGTCATTTTGCTGTAAACGCCCTGCTGACGGACCGTGGTACCGTGGCATACTGGGTAGGTATGAACCTGAATGTGCCGGTTGAGACTGTGTCACAGTAGGCGTGGCACGCAGGTGGTCTGGGCGGAAGCTCGCTCTCACACAGTCGCGTCAGTGTTCATACTGTTCTGGAGCGCGCGTCCGGCACCGGGGCGGCTTCGATCGCCGCTCGGCGTGCTGAAGCCGCAGGTCACACTTCTGTGCGTCTTCTCCTGCCCGTAACTGCCCAGTAACGCCCGGCCTGCACTCTCCCTGCTGGAGAGTGCTCATTGCTGCGAGCCTGTTTCCTGACTTGAGGGAGCGTTCGTTGCTGCGATCCTTGTCTCTCCAGACTGGTCAGTGTGTCGAGTGTTGTGATCCTTGTCGGCCGCTCTCCTCCGTCTCCTTTTGAAAGAGCCCGTGCAGATATCGTGGCCCGCCGCGAGGTAAGTGTGGCGAGGGCGCTCTCAGTGCAGATCAGGACGAGTCTGGCGGGTCTGGAACTGGCCACAGCTGCTGCCGATGGTGGGGCCGCTTCGGCCGGCGGTTCAGCGTCATCTAAGTTGTGATGCCGAGCCTGCATGGTTCGTAACGGGTGGCCACAGAGTCCCACCCCGTAACGGGCCGACTGTGGCCCGGCTGTGGCTGACTGTGGCGGGCCGACTGTGACCATTATCGACCCTTTTCCTCTCCGCCGCCCCACACACCTCGACGCAGCACTCGTGGCTTGGCTATGGGCAGGATCATACCGATATTTTCCGGTGTTCATAGTTGTGTCCCTACGCTCACGGTTCTTTTCCCGCTACATGCCTGGATAGGCGGCCGAACATGGCCCCGTTCGCGTCGCGATGGCCCGTTTTCCGCCGCGCACCCTGACGGTCGATTGTACCCCAGCTGGTTGCCGTGGACGCGGCGCCGGCGCTGGCGGCGCCGGCTAGCGCCGGCCGGCGAGGCCGCTTCGGCCGCTCCAACAACTTCGAGTACCAGCAGCTGTCGGACCTGGAGTCGCAGATCGCGGTGGCCGGCGCGCCGGCGGCGCCGCCGCGCCGGCCGCCGATGGCGCGCGCGATGACGCTTGGCGCCGCCGAGGAGGCGCCCATGACGGCCGTCTCGATCCATGGCAACTTTAGCGGCAGGGAGGGCTTCGAGCACGCGCAGGTGCTGAAGAAGGCCGCCGTGCGCGAGCCCAGCCTGGCCGTGCAGGAGCGCACCGAGTTCGTGCACGCGCTGGAGCAGCACGACCCGGAGGTAATGCCCCGGAGCCGCTGGTTCCGCTACTCTCCGGCAGGTGTCTCCCCGGACTCCTGTTCCAGACTCCTGTTTCGGACTCCTGCCTGTCGCTCTCCTTGTTGAGGTGGTTCTGACGATGCTTTGGTTCTGGTGGCATTGCGGAGACCTGCATGACTCCAAACGAGGGTGAGGGTGGCTCGGTGACGCGGACTGCATCCATTACCGACATCTGTCGGTGAGCGTCGAAACTGAGGCTTCGGCCGCGGCCGACAGGCACGGAGCTTTCGCCACGCTTTGTGAATAGCGGCGTCGCAGTAGAGAGGTGGTGGCGGTCGTAGCTACCAAGCCAAGGCATGGTGGCGTGAATGCTCCCTCCACAAGACACGCGCGTGTCTTGGCTAACACGAGGGCTGGGGCTGGCTTGGTTTTGGTTCCAATTCGATGTTTTTTTTCGTATTTCTTTTTTTTCGCTCATTCGTATTTCGGCGGCAGTCGGCGGATGGGAGCCTGGTTCGGACGTCGGCGCCCTCAGCTGGGATGCGCATCGCGCCAGGCAGGCTTGGAAACGTCCTCCAGAGGCTCCAATGAAGGCCGCACCTTTTTCGAGCGATATTCTGGCAGAGGGCTTGTCCATGACGAATTGCGTGCGTCGTGAACTGACTTGAATTGAATTTTCGCCGAGAGCCATGTGCCCGAGGCATGCGTTGACCGATATATGTTTGTGATGCCCCCGTGCCTGTGCTGTCTGATGCCGTGCCCGGTGTGTTGCGCGAGTAGACTGTCTCTGACGTTGCACTGGACGTGGCGCTATGGTGGACGTGGCGCTGTGGTGGACGCGGCGCCAGACTCTGGTAACGTGTCATTTCGTTGAAAAATGTCCTGTTGTTGCTGGATGTGTGTGAATTGCATACCCCCATGCGTGTGCCATGTTGGAGGCATGCTGCCTCCATGCAAGTGGCTACTGAAGTGGTATGTGACCAGGAGTTCTCCTGCCTGTTCTGCGGTTGTGAAGTGTCTTAACGCTGTGCGGCGAGTGTTCGACTTCGTCCGCAACATCACTGTGGCTCTAGACCAGACGGCAGACTGCGCCGCCGAACTCAGCTCCCACCGGGTCTTGAACCCACGCCCTGTCACTCACGAGCCGAGTTGGCGTAGGGCTGGCGCACGTACCGTCTGCTGTCGCACGCCTTCCGTGGCGGCATGGACGGGCCGGGCGTCTTCAGCAGCACGGAGGCGCTGGTCGACGACGACCCGGTCGACCCGGACGAGGTGACGGTCGAGCGCGAGCGCCGCGCCGGGCTCGACCCGTGTTATGTGCAGCTGCTGGCGGGGACACGGAATGTAGACAACACATGCTCATATGTCAGCTCGGTCAGCTGTGTTATGTACGGCTACTGCCGCGGGACACTCGTTGTAACCGGCGCATAGTTCTGGGAGTGCATCTGTCTCTGTTTTATGTGTGGCTACTACCGCTGGCCGTTTCTGGCGTCTGCTGCGCGTGATGTCTGGATGTCGCGAGGGACACACACTGTGGTGAAGCAACAGTTGTCTATGGGGCCGCGCCTTTTTGTCGTGCTGCTCACGCGGCTGGCAAGTCGCTTGCCTTTGTTCGTATGCCAGCTCTCGAACGTCGACACGCTTTGGGACACTACATACCGCCGCATCGGGCAACGGTGTACCGTTGTCTGATCGCTGTACCACATGATTCGCACGTCTTCCCTGTGGTGGAGCCCAGCAGACAGCCGAGAGACAGATCAGCCTCTTTAGAGACATGTGTCTGTGGTTGGAACTCTTTCTGTGCTGGAACTCAGTGGGGAAAAAGGCCGCGTGGTCCGTGTACTCCGCTGTTATGTTAAGGTTAAGGTAATTGATTGCCAAAGCATGTAGGTGATCATATAAGTAAACTTACGCTTTTTTGAAACCTAATGTATGCTTAGATATACACATATGTCCCATTGTTTATGGTTATGCTTTTTAGCTACAAAATATAGATTTCGGGCTGGTCTTTTAAACTTCTGGTCTCTGCACTTGGCATTCAGTCACCTTTTGTCTGTCGCAAGACAGACAAAGACAGTCACCTTTAGTCGCGAGAGTTTGCGGTCTCTCGCGCCGAATGCAGTAAACAACCGAACCGAAAAACACGACCGGTGGTGAGCCTCGAACCCGCCACCTTCGGGACACAACTCACGCATCGCTGCTCGGCTATCCTCCGTCGCTCGCCGTGCTCTGTTTGTACCGCTTACGCTGCGACACGCGCCCGTCACGTGACATGCATCAGTCATGCGCTTACGTCTAACGGCGGTCGGCCGCTGTTGTCAACGTTGGCTCGTCTGTACGTGCTTCGTTCTTCCACGCGTCCGATTACAGGGTGTGTATGTCTGCTTCGCAACGTGGAAACGTCTTCTGTCGTCACAAGCGCGGACAGCGGTTTAGATTTGGAGCGCTGTGATTGCTACCGGGACTTAACATGCCGCTTATAGAATGCTTTTCGATGCTGTGTTCGTGTAAGCCAGGGATGCGCTGCACTGGATACGGGACATTGTCGCGGCAGGGGGCATGTGCCTGCTTTGTCAAGGATACCTGTGATGCAGCTGGGATACTGGACAATTGCTCCGTTGGCGATGCTGAGACTGCGGTGTGGCCGCCTTGTGTTCCGCCAGTGCAGGGCTCCCTGGTCCGTCGGGGACCGTAAGCTCCCCGAGCACGAGCTGTTGATTCCGGGGGCGCGTCTCCTGTCCCGCCTCGTCACCGGCGGGGGCCAGCCTTACCGCCGAGAGCAGCTGCACAGTCGGGCCGCGTGCAACGAAGGTGATGGTGGAAACGGGTCGTGCCCAGCTGGCGCTTGCACGCCGCGGTGCAAGCGCCAGCTGGGCACGATCCGGTGCGCCTTGCGATCGTCCAGTCCCGTGTCTGGCTGTTCGGAGCGTGCTGAGCGCGTAGACGCTGGAGTGTCGCCGTTGAGGTGTCGTTCTGCGAGGATGTGGCGCGCGTTCTGAACGCGGCGGCGCCGTGGTGAGAGCGCTGGCTGTGCTGTTGCCGGGAGAACGTCGGGTGTCGGCGACCCGGTGGCCCGCGCTGGGACACTGCCGACCGCTGGCGTGCGAGACAGGCGGGGCTTGGTTGATGTGCTGATTGTCGTCGCCGGGTATCAGACCGAACTATGACGTCACCTGCAGACGGTGACGTCACACGACTCACCTGCAGGCGGTGACGTCACGGCTCCGATCGGAAACAATGGCCACTGCTGCTTACTGTGTCAGCTGTGACAGTTGTGGGGAGTTTTTGAACGCTGCCGCTGGGATACAGCACTGGCGCAGGCTTACACGTGGACCTTGTGACTGGTCTGCATGGATCGGTGTGGACAGCGCCCTCACTTGGGCTGCCACAGGCGCCGTTTCCGGTTGCCGTCTCGTTGCGCACACGGCTGGACTTTCAGCGGTGCCGCGCGCCGCAAAGGGAGCTTCGGTGTGTTTTCTTCCGCTCCTCGGCTGCATGACGGGAGATGTGCGATGTCCAGGATGTGTATGGCCAGGCTTGAGAACACGCGTGCTGGGAATGTTGAGATGCAGGATGTCATAACGCCTGTTACCGTCGGACATGCTCAGACCTGTAGCTCTCAGACCAGCAGCTCTCAGATCAGCAGAGCTCAGACGTGCAGGCCTCAGACGTGCCGCGCAGGGCAGCAGGGACGGTCCCACCCTTGCGGGGCAGGGACCGTCCCTTCCCCAGGGCAGGGCCGTCCCTCGGGCCGCAGCGGCTCGTGCGCAGATACAGCCTAGCTGCACGGGCAACACATACCGGGCTCCAGGGCGCTGGGTTACAGCAGGAGTTGTGCCTACATTGACACGGAGCATCGTGCGTGCGTGTTACGCACCGTAGCGCCGCTTTCTAACCACTAACATCAGCTGTATGCGGCCGAGCTTGAACATCCTGCACGAGGCCGCCGTGCCAGCTGCCCCGCGCTGCACGCGCCATGACTGCCCCCCCTCCCTCTGCTCGCCCCCCCCCCCCCGCTCGGCCCCCGACGCTGGCGCCCGTATCAGGTCGCGGTGGTCACATCGGTGCTGTTCAGAAACTGACGGACGTTGTCAGCAGGTTAGCTTTCGCGGGTCGCTGAGCGGGTCTGCCTGGAGCCTTTATGAGCGACACCAATGTTGCCGCCGGTCTGCTCTAGGGTGACAAATTTGACGCTGTCATTTATTCTATTTATTTGTGATTGAAATCCTACGATTTACTGTGGTCTACCATAACAAAGCACCACGTTTCCCGGCGCGTGAATAAGTCGCGATCAAAAAGGAAAAAACCCAGTATGTCAAATGTCTGAAAAGTAGCCTCTTGCCGTGGCCAGTCAACTTGTCAGTCACCGCGGGTCAGTTTCTGAACAGCGGCGCTGTTTCCGCCGCTGGCCGCGCGGCGGCGCTGGGGTCCAGCCGGCAGTTGCCGCTTGCACTAACCGCACGCCCGCCGCCGCTGCTGACGTAGTCCGATGGGCGACTGCCGCGGCCGGAGCACGCCTCTGACCCGGGGTCAGAGGGCGGGTCAGAGGTCACCTCCGAGACGCGGCGACGCCCCGGCGACGAGTGGCGAGAGAAGGTGGGTGCGGCGGGGGCGCGTCCAGGCGACGGCGGCAGGGGACGCCCGGCCTATGCGCGGCCGGGCTCCAGTGGCGAGCCGAAGACGCCGCCTGGCCGCGCCCCTGCCGAACAGTGTTCTAACGCCTTGATGTTTCTCAGTTACAAACATCACTTCCGACACTAGGAAATCGCTGAAGTGTGCTGGAAAGCAGCAGACGCATTGTAACAAAACTTAGCAAAAGTGCCTTTTTGCACGTGGCCACAGGACTGTAAGATATTCACTTTTCTTTATTTTGAACTCCGACTTCCTCCAATTAATTTTTTTAAATTTAGGTCTCGTCTTCTTCTTCACACCGTGAATAACGCCCAAACCATAGAAGGTTCACAATATTTTCGAAGTTCCTAAGCTGTTTGCGTGCGTGTGTCACGCGGCCTCTAACCGGCGGGCGGGTGTCAAGGCGGAGGACCGCGACAAGAACCTGGACTGGTGGAGCAAGTACTACGCGTCGGCCGGCGAGCTCAGGAAGTGCGGCGACTACCTCAAGCGAGGGTGAGCCGACCCACCGGTAGCTTCTCTCCAGCCCGACACCCCAGTCGGTGGGCCGGGGGGAGGCTACGCTCTTGGTCCGCGCGGAGGCTACGCTCCGGTGGTGTGCGGCGCGTGGCGACGGAAAGCCCCGTCAACTCTCCCGTGAGGATGGCTGACGTGACGCTGTGGAAATGACGATGCCGGTTCGATCTGGGACCTTCAGCCTGTGACCCCGCATGCACGCGGACATTTAGGTGAAATGTGGAGTTCTTCAGCGCAGAGGAGCTGCCCAGCACCGTCGGTGTGTGCGACTGTTTTTGCAGAACCATGCCACAGCGAGGTGTACGCGGTGCAGTCTCCGTGTTCCGATGCCGTCTTCTCTACGAGTTGAGAAGTTGAACATCTGCCCGCTGGAACCCGCTAGGTGTTCACCGTCTTCTGCGGCAGGTACGAGAAGCTGGAGATCTACCCGGTGGAGCTGGAGCGGGTGGCGTGCTTCGACCACTTCAAGGACATCCTGAACACGCTGGACATCCACCGCGGCAAGTCGTGTGAAGACGAGGAGTCGGCCACCGTCGGCGAGTTCAAGGGCACCATGCGGGTCAGTGGGGTCGCGCGGAAGCGCCAGTGGGGTCGCGCGGAAGCGCCAGTGGGGTCATGCGGGAGGGTCAGTGGGGTCACGCGGAAGCGTCAGTGGGGTCACGCGGGAGGGTCAGTGGGGCTACGCGGGGGGGGGGGGGGTCGACGGGGGCAACTGTACTACTGATGCATTGTGTGTTTGCGTTGTGATATGACTATCATGATTGTGTTGTGGCCCCTGACCTCTTCCCACTTGTGCAGTTGTGACCCCTTGACCTGTTGGCAGGTTTACACTGACCTCTGACCCCTGACCTGTACACTGTTATCTGATCTATACACTGACCTTGTACCTGTGCACTGACATTTGCCCTTTCCGCAGGTGTGCCTTGAGCCCTGACCTGTGCGCTTATCTCAGACCTCTGCAAGTGTGTACTGACCTGACCTATACACAGATGTATGCTGACCTCTGACCTATACACTGACCTCTGACATGTGCACCGACCCCTGCCCTATCCGCAGGTCTACGCTTCGCTCTGAACTTACCTCTGACCATTCCCGCAGAAGAACACTGCCCTTTGACATGACCTCTGACCTGACCTTTGACTCGGCAGGTGTACACGCTGCCGGACGATCCGAGCCTGCCGCTGCCTCCCCGACAGATCCGTGGCATCCCGCCGTCAGCATCTGAGGAGGTCATCGTCCGCGTATACTTCATCAGGTGCCGTAGAGCTTCAGGCCCGCAGCGGAAAGGTTGTGGGTTCGAACCTCGCCACCCGCTGTGTTTGTGTTGGCGCGTTCGATGGGATGCATGTAAGCTTCTCGGGTGAATATATTTTCTCGTGTTTCCCTCTGCCCCTTTTTGTAGTTTCCTTTCTTTGGCTGGTTTTTGGCGGTTGACCCTCGCGCTGACCCGTGTTGGCGTCAGCTTCGTGTCATGTGCTTGTTGAGGCGTCGCGGTTTGCCGCACGCTGATCGCATTGCGCGGCGCGCGTGCGTGCGTCCGCGTGTCTCATCTCATCCGACGGTGGCGCCCCTGGCGGCAGATGCTGGGACCTGTCGCCGCAGGATTCCAACGGAATGTCGGACCCGTACCTGCGCGTGCAGCTGGGAAAGCAGAAGCAGGACACCAGGGACCAGTACCGGCCCAACACGCTCAACCCCATCTTCGGCAGGTGCGAGAGCCACCGGGTCTCATAAACGCGATGCGATTTTATTTCGGGCCGGCGTCATGGCCACCGCACAGCTCGTCGTGCTCGTCCGCCAGTCGGATTGGTGCTTACTGATTTACGAACACTTACGAATTTACTACGAAATTATTACTGCGAATTTACTTACGAATTTACTACGAACACCGTTACCTGTCGGTGTCGGCCCAACTTGTCCACTGTTGTCATCGGAGCTCGCGGACGAGGTCCGCCGGTGGTGAATACGCGAGATCTGTGGGTCGACGTCGCCCCGTGTCGTCTGACACTGCCCGGTATTGTCTGACACCGTCCTGTGTTGACGGACACTATTGGCCTTGGTTGACTGTTGACTGGGTTGACACTGACCGTGTGGGTTGACACCATTGACATTGGTTTGATGTAGGCTGTGTCATTGGACTGCGTCCTGTACTGGCTGACACTGTTGACACTTTTTGGCTGTGGGCTGTGTTGCCTGACATCATCCTGTGCCAGTTGACACCATTGACTTTGGTTGGCTACGGGCTGCCTTGTGCGACACCGTTGACCGTGGTTGGCCGCTCCTGTGTTGTCTGACGTCATCCCTTGCCGGCTGGCACCGTTGGCTGACACCGTTGGCTGACACCCTCGCCGCCCCTTCGGGACCTGACCCGCGCCTGCCGCCCGCCCCTTCAGCTTCATGGAGTTCACCTGCATGCTGCCCAAGGAGAAGGACCTCACCGTGTCTGTCATGGACTACGACCTGGTCTCGAAGGACGACCTGATCGGCGAGACCAAGGTCGACCTGGAGAACCGCTACATGACCAAGTACCGCGCCACGTGCGGCATACCGCGCGAGTACCACCTGTGAGTACGGAGGTACCCGGTGTACAGACAAAGGTCCGGCTCGCGCGACCTGGGCTGATGGCTGGGGGACTTCATTTCGGTCGTTGTGATTCCCCGTTTGGGTGTTCTTGGCAAGTGCGCTGTCTTCTCTGTGTGATGTCTTCTTGTGAATTCTGCTGAGGTCGCATCCATGTCGATGTTGTTATTTAGTGTGTGCGCATTCTCGGATCAACATGATGTCGTCAGTGATATAACTCGAGCAGAGAACTTGTTCCCAGTTAAAATACAGAGGCATTGTTTCACTGGCACTTGAAACAACGCAGTTGTTACTAATCCTGTGAGATAATCTAGCTATCAAATATGATCTGTTGGGTGCACCTGGGAGTAAGAACCCGTGCCCGTATTTTCCACCCATGTGCCCGTCTTCCCCTGTCAAGGCAAGCCCCGTAGCGGTGATGACCTCGACCCCACGTGACCTGACCTGACCCCGCAGGTCGGGCCCGAACCAGTGGCGCGACGCCCAGACGCCGCGCGAGATTCTGGAAAACGTCTGCGAGACCAACAACCGCTCGCAGCCGCTCTGGCTCTCCAAGACGGAGGTGGTCATCGGCAACAAACACTACCGGCTCAGCGAGCTGGAAGGTCAGTGAAAGATCAATAAGGTCAGCTGGAAGGTCAGTCGAGGAACAACATTTTCATGGTTTTGGGGTGTGGAAAGAAGCTGTCGGGGCAGGATCGCCTGGCTTGGTGGGGTTGTCGCTGTCGTGAGGCGCGTGGAGATTTGGTTGGTCAGTGAGAACGGACCAAGTTCAGGATTTGCGCATCCAGAGACCGAAGCGTTAAATGTGGGTCGTCACACGGGGTTTGGCCGTTGCCCGGAGATAGTCTTTTCCAACGGCCGGAGCTCCAAGCCTTCCTGAACTTGTCCTCGGCCGCCTATATCAGGTATCAGGCCGCAGGCGCGCCCACTGCTACATTCATTCATGTTCACATCGACTTTAAGTTGTGAACATTACGGTTATTACTGATTATTTTTATTCACCATCACATCATTATCACTATCATTTCACTTTTGTTTCTGTATCAATATCATTTCATTTTCGTTCATTCATACCTGCATTCACTGTGCCGTTCTTGATGTGTGCTGACCTTCTAATGTTCTTGACCTAATATTCTTCTGACCTTTTAATGTTCTTGACGTGTGCCGTATTTTTCTAATGTTCTTGACGTGTGCGGCGACGCGGCAGACCGGTCGGCGGAGCGGCCGCCGACGCTGGGCCCGGACGACGAGAGGCTGGCGCTGCTGGTGCTGCACACGTTCGAGCTGGTGCCCGAGCACGTGGAGACGCGCCGTCTGTTCAACCCGGCCATGCCCGACCTCGAGCAGGGGAAGGTGGGCAGACGCGGGTGGGGGCCGGGGGGTGGGGTGAGCCGGTGGGAGGGGAGGTGCGAGCCAGGACGAGGGGGCTGGGGAGGTACTGGCCGGGACAGGGGAGATACGAAACTGGGACTGGAGAGATACGGATTTTGACTGGAACTCGCCGGGGATTTCGGCTGACTCCCGCTACTGGCTGCGATAGAACATGCAGTATTCAGCGACTGGTGCTTTGTTTCGTCAGGTGCCGGCGCTGTGGAGAGAGCGTTGAAGTCGTAACGTGATACTGTGCAAATGAAGCCGTTGCATACTGACTAAGCCGTCTAAGTGGTGTTGGCCGTATTACACCCGTTGCCTTTGGTCGTCACTGGGCCCTGCGGTGGAGTCGGTGCCCCGCTTGGACGTGCCTCCCGATGGCTGATGTCAGCGCGTCATCGGCCGCACCGGCGTCCGCTTGACGAGTCGGTGCTGACTCGCGCCGTGTTCCAGCTGGAGATGCTGGTGGACATCTTCCCGAAGTTGGCGGGTCCGCCAGGTCCTCCGTTCGACATCACGCCCCGCGAACCCAGCAAGTAAGCACTGCTCGAGCCCTGCGGCACCGGGGAAGACCGGCGCTGCGCTGTTGCTGCTTCTGTGCGGGTCCACGTCCGGCACACCTGTCCTAAACTGGCTGGAGGCGCGTTAGAGGGCGTGACCTTGAATCTTGTCTGGCTTTCTGACTAGCCTGGCTCGGCTGTCCGCGCAGATATGGTGATGACACATTCTGACACATAGTGATGGCATATGCGTGGTTATCTACCTTTTATAGATGATCACGTTCACTACCAATGTCCTGCTGCTTGTCCGTGAGACCGATGTCCCCTTATCTCCTTATCCCCTTATCCCCTGATCCCCTGTTACCCGTGGAAGATTCCCGCTGCCGTCGCGTTCGCCTGCAGTAATCACCTCGACATAACTCGCCGTCCCATCTCAGTCCTGCCGCCACGCATTTTCATCAGCTGGCGGGAGCGCCGGGCGGTAGGTGGTCGTTATGGAGTCGGCCATACATCACGTTTTAATGAGACTCATTCTGCGCCGCTCTGTCGGCGCTCGTAAGCCTCTCCCTGAAAGGAGAGCTGTCCCGCTTCCCGCAGTGGCTCTGAAGCCTGCGTCACTGGACAGGCTCCGCTCTGTGCGGTCTTGCGAGCTCAGGTCTGCTTGGTTTGCGTGGATGGCTTCTGGCTCTGAGGACGTGTTAGTCGTGAATTTGAGAACGTGCAGAGAATGTGGGAATGCCAAGGACGTGCTAAACATTAACGCGAGAACGTGCTAAGGACGTGAGGACGTTCTTAGAACGTGAGCACGTGCTAAGAACGTGAGAATGTGCGGCTAATGTGTTGAGAACATACTAAGAACGTGAATTTTATTAGAGCGTGCTGAGCAGAACAAGCCCTCGTGCACTGCGATGCCCCCTTATTGCAGCGCTGACATAGTGCATCGCGCGCAGTACCAGATCTCATCGTCGGATCGCGAGAACGCAGCTGTACCAAACCAGTGTCGTGGTTTGCGGCGCCGTTTACTGCACGATCGGTCATCTCTGCGCGGCGGACCAGCCGCTGTGTCGATGCGTGCCCGCGCCCTGCCGGGTCACTGACCCCCACGTCCTGCCGGGTCACTGACACCGCGTCCAGCCGGTCACTGACACCGCGTCCAGCCGGGTCACTGACCCCACGTCCTGCCGGGTCACTTATTCCGCGCCCTGCCGGGTCACTTATCCCGCCTCCAGGCGGGTCATTGACCCCAAGTCCTGCCGGGTCACTGACCCCATGTCCTGCCGGGTCACTGACCTCGCGTCATTCCGGGTCGCTGACCCCGCGACCCGCCGGGTCATTGACCCCGCGCCCCACCGGGTCACTGACCCCGTGTCCCGCCGGGTCACTGACCCCGCGTGACGTCGCCAGGTACGTGCTGCGGGTGGCGCTCTACAACGTGATGGACGTGGTGATGCAGGAGTACTCGGTCGTCTCAGGCAGCAACATGTCGGACGTGTACGTCAAGTGCTGGATCCAGGGCGACAAGAACGTGCAGAAGTCGGACGTCCACTACCGGTGGGTGGCGGGGACCGGCCGCGCTGCCTGCTATCGGCCAGAAGCGGCGGGCGGGCACCGATCGCCTGTATTTGTGTCCCATTCGCAGGAGACTGCTTGGCGAAATGTCGCTGGATTATGGGGAAGTTCTAGTTAACTGGGGTTCACTAGCAAGGCTGCCAAAATGCTGCCAACCCAAGTAGTGGATAATATCGCTGAATGCGAAGGCAACCTGCACATATCAAAAATGCGCGTTGTAGGTTATAGCTGATGAAGTTAATAGTTTTATTATAGCTTATAGTCTAAAGGGTCGTGACGGAAGTATTGGTAGAATAATTACTCACGATCTTTTTACGGTCTGTGCATTTGTGCTTCATTCTGTCGTGCTGACCTGTTAGCAGGCTGCGGGGCTGTCGTCTGGGGCTAGTAGTTATGTCGTATCCATTGTGCCGTTGACCAGGTCTTGGTCTCAGCAGTAACTACGCGATGATATGAACGCCTAAAGCCTGTGAGCAGTGTTCACCGAACCAGTTTTAGTGAACCCTTGTGGTGTGGAAATTAAGTAAGATTGGGGCACACTTTCGAATTGTGCTCGCGCCCCCGTACGAGGGTGGCTATAGTCGCGTTTGCTATGTGACCGTTCAGACAAAGCGGCTGAGAGTCTCCCGTCTCTATTTTTTTAATATTTTTTTATTATAATTGATTAATTAGTTAGAGTTTTAGCTAGTAGTGGGCGCGACTTTACTTTGTGACTTACTTTGACTTACATACCTCTCGCCATCGGGGTAGGTACACGTGAGACATTGGTGCTGGCGGTGTGGTCTAAGCGGAGGGTTTGTTCGTTCGGACTTTGCGCCGTGTGAGTTGTCTGCTGTAAGGCGACGCACGTTCGCGACCCGACATTCAATGCACTTTTGTAAAATAGCTGGCGATTCACCGTGATTTTAGTGATGTCCGTGTTTGATGGATTTAGAAGCGCACGCATGGACATTACAAGCGTATGTATTGATGTTTTGATTATGTATGTATGTATTTATATATGTATTTACGTATGTATCGATGTTTTGATGTGATGTACTCATGCCTTCTCTAAAGATGTAATTCCTCAGTTATGTGTGCTCAAACACCATGTTTCCGTTCTTGCTTGCCCACTCGTTTCTTCCCTTGCCGGGAGTTCCTAGAGTGCCTGCGGCGATCTTGGTCGGTATATTTGGGCGCGGTCTTGACCATCCGCGTCTGCAGCTGCATGGACGGGGAGGCCATGTTCAACTGGCGCTTCGTCTTCAACCTGGACTACTTGGAGGCCGAGAGAATGATCGTCATCAAGTCCAAGGTCAGTCGCGGGCACACGTAAGGCCAGTTTAGGCCACGCTTTTTCAAGGTCAATATAGGTCACGCTATTTCAAGGTCAGCCAAGGTCACAATATATCGGGGTCAGTCGAGGCCAGCCTGTGGCGCTACCGCGATGTCTAAAATCGGTCTGCTCGAGACTGGCAGGGTCATCACTCTTCGTCATGAACGCCAGCAGGTCGAGCGAGAACCCACAACAGTAACGGCAGGTGCGGCGTGCTGCGGTCATCAGCGCCACAAAGGAGCGAGGGAGGAGCGAGGTCCGGGAGGGCCATCAGGTCCGCGCCCCGATATCGGGCCAAAACACGGGTCATGTAACTCGTCGGGCCATCCGAGGCCTCTGGGTGACCGCCCTGGACACATCGCGTCCAGGCCACTCGCTCACATCGATCGGGCGTGCGATGATGGTGCCGACGATTCCGGCACGGTCTTTGAAGAATCCTCTGGACGTTCTCTCGCTGTGGCGGTACAGGTGGCCGCCACGCCTAATGTACGGATGGCGGTGTGCGTGATGGCGGCGTGCCGTGCTCCCCAGGAGCACTTTTGGAGCCTGGACGAGCGTGAGGACCACCGGCCGCCCAAGCTGATGTTCCAGATCTGGGACAACGACCTCATCAGCAAGGACGACTACATCGGTGCGTGTGCTCGCCGCCGCCGGCCCGACGTCGGCGCCATGCTCTTTCCCCGCTGACGGCGTGGTGGCGGCGTTCACGCCCTGGCTCTGCGGGTGTGACGTCTGCGCTTGTCAGCGTATCGTACTTGTCTGGTGTTTGTTGGTTTGTGCGGGTGAATCTGTCTGTCAGGTGAGACGAAACTGCTCATGACGTCTGTGTGTCTATGTCAGGTGAGCTGGGGCCGCTCTTGACCTCTGTATATCTGTCAGGTGAGCTGGAGCCGCTCCCCACGTCCGTGTGTCTGTCTGTCAGGTGAGCCAGAGCTGCTCCTGACCTCTATATACCTGTCTGTCAGGTGAGCTGGAGCTGCTCTTGACCTCTGTATACCTGTCTGTCAGGTGAGCCGGAGCTGCTCCTGACCTCTGTATACCTGTCCGTCAGGTGAGCTGGAGCTGCTCCTGACCTCTGTATATCCGTCTGTCAGGTGAGCTGGAGCTGGACCTGAACCGCCTGGTCTGCCCGGCCCGCACGGCCGCGGACTGCACCCTGAAACAGATCGAGGCCGTCGCCGAGGCCGACGACGCCGCCAACAACAACGCCATGCAGGCCCTCACCGACAGCCTGCGACGGCGCAAGAAGGACGAGTGAGTGACGGGCGCGCGGCGGGTGCGCCGGACGGTTGTGGCCTCCGGTGGCCCGCGGGGTGCGCTGGTACGAACCCCTGGTGTGGGGTGGCAGGCGGTGGACGGTGACGTTGTACGGAGGCTGGGAGTGGGACTCCGGGGTGGATGTTGTCGCATTCGCCGGTGGCTAAAAGAGCAGCAACTGCGCGGTATTCAGTGATCGACAGTCAAACTACTTGCATTTTTGCGTTATGATCATTTTATCATCACATCACATTTTATCATTCTCAACGCTTGCGCGCCTCGGTATGGTGTATCAGGTCCAGTTCAACTGAGATGCTTCTACGGGGCTTTTAGGAAAGGTGGCAGTGGCCGTGCCGTTCGAGTGCATTACTCTTGCGCCATTGCTCAGCTGTCGTCTTCGTACATGCACTTCAGACCTGGCGATGTGAGGTGAACCACGCGCACGTTAACTGCAACACACAGCGTCTGCTGTCCTCGGTCCCTGCTGCAGTGACTGGGCGCAGCGGGACTGATCGCCGCGCGTGAGGGCCCCGCGGCTGTGCGTATGCGTCTGTCCTGTGCCTGTGCGTCCCCCCCCCCCTCGGCGAGCGTGGGGCCCACTGACGACCTGTGACCCGGCGACAGGACCTGCCAGGTGCCGATGGACATTTGGAGCAAGAAGCGCATCATGGGCTTTTGGCCGACGGTCGGCGAGGTGGAGGACAAGCGGGTCTGCACGGTGAGAGTCCGCCGCCGCCGCCGGTCCTCTTCCGTCCGCATGATAGACGGGCTAGCGTTAAGGGTGGGGGTCAGAGAAGATGAAACTGACGGTGTGTGGGTTCGCAGGCGTTCGACGTCGCGTACTGGTGGACCGGGTGGGAGGGGTGATAGGCGCACGGCTCGTGTGCTGTGCTCTAGCGAAGTTGACCCGTGCTGACCCCGACTGACCGTGGGGTAAACTGAGGACGGAGTCGACCTGTGCTGACCCTGATTGACTATGGGGTAAACTGGGGACGGAGTTGACCTGTGCTGATCCTGATTGACCGTGGGGTAAGCTGGAGACGGATTTGACCTGTGCTGACCCGGACTGACCGTGGGGTAAACAGGAAACGGAGTTAACGTTTGATGATCCTGATTGACCGTGGGGTAAACTGGAGACGGCGTTAACGTTTCATGACCCTGATTGACCGTGGGGTAAACTGGGGACGGAGTAAACGTTTGATGGTCCTGATCGGCCGTGGGGTAAACTGGAAACGGAGCGGACCATTGGTGACCTCGACCGACCGCGTGGTAAGCAGGAGACAAAGGTGACCTGTGCTGACCCAGACTGACCGTGGGGTAAACTGGAGACGGAGTTAACGTTTGTTGACCCTGATTGACCGCAGGGCAAACTCGAGATGGAGATAGAGGTGCTGGCGGCAGAGGACGCCGAGCAGAGGCCGGCGGCAGTGGCCAGAGAGGAGCCCAACATGAACCCGAAGCTGGAGCCGCCCAAGTGAGTCGTCTCCTCAGGTCACCGCGAAGGCGATCTCGGAATAAGGAATACATGATCGGTAGTCCCCGGGCTGGTAAAGAGTCCTCAGTGGGTGGGGGGGGGGGGGGGGGGGGGGGGGGGGAAGGGATCGAACTCGGAAAGAGCTCTGGGGCATGAGAAGCGAATTAGTTGAAGGCCCGGCCTCCGCGGGTGGCATCCGGTCAGATAATGTATTTTTTAGTGAACAGCGGTGTATCCAAAGATGTGTCCAGGAGGGGGATTTTATACCCGGAGACAATATTAGCTGTATAAGGGCTCCGACCTCAAAGGTCGACAACAAACCTCGCGGTCCGAGTCCCTGGATGAACAAGCGACTCCGGTGTGGCCTGTGGAGAGAAGAGTAAAAAGACAAACCGAGGTAGGGCTCACATAAACCCCATTCGACAACACCAGCGTCTCGTAAAGCTGTGAACCGTGGTAGTTGTATTTCCGCGGATTTTGCAAAGAAGTTAGTGCCTGCCTTCCGGTTCACTCACGCGAAGTGGGGTGGCCTCAAGCCGCCTCATCCGCGCGACTCGCCCCTGACTGAGGCAGCGCGCTGCCGGTGACGGCGACCGCGCCGAAGGTCAAATGACGTCATGTCAAGGACGGTACCGTTCCGAGCACCGCGGTAGGTCAAGCTTTCGCTGCTGCATAACTCATTGACTTGCAAATGTCATGGTCAGATGGCGGCGTTGGTGTTCACGTGATGCGAGCGCCGCGTAGCGCTGAGACTGATCCCAGAAATCTTTCCGAGCAAAAGGTTGGGACTCAAGGTTAAGCGAGTACGGCAGTAGTTTTTCCTGACGCAAACCGCTTCGGTGCAGGTGTCGTGCGAGAATTTCTTCTGAGGCTCGACTGACAGCAGTGCTGTCACTAACGTGTTTCACCGGTGTCACGTTTGTCACATCAGAGCATTTGCAATGGAAGGCTTGACGGTGGAGATTAAGTCACGCAATGACAGTGGTGTAAGGGTTTCGTCGTTGCCAGCACGCGTCGTGTTTGGACATCGGTGTTCATCCTCCGTGTTTCCTAACGACGTTAACTAACATCTATGAAGGCTTGTACGACCCCACGCCGCCGCTTTTCTCCGGTCCTGGCGGTCTTTCACTGATGTCATTTGACGCTGCTCCACGTCATAGGTAGTACTTCGGCTCCATTTGTCTTCCACTGATACCGCTCAACGCCGCTCCACGCTAGGCCGCCGCGTGCCGCCCCCGTGACGTCACTTGACGCTGTCGCGCCGTGTGCTGCAGCCGGCCGGCCACGTCCTTCCTGTGGTTCACCTCGCCCTGGAAGTCGTTCAAGTACATCGTCTGGAAGCGCTACAAGTGGTACCTGATCACGCTGCTGGTGGTGCTCCTGCTGGCGCTCTTCCTCATCCTCTTCCTCTACAACGTCCCGGTGAGCAGCGCGTGGCGGTGAAGCCACGGGAGAGTGGAGGAGCGAGAGGTGTCTGTTTGTCTGTCTGTCTGTCTGTCTGTCTGTCTGTCTGTTTATGTGTGCCTGTGCCTGCCTGCCTGGCCTGTCTGCCTGTCTGCCTGTCTGCCTGCCTGCCTGTCTGCCTGCCTGTCTGTCTGTATGTGTGTGTGTGTGTGTGTGTGTGTCTGTCTGTCTGTCTGTCTGTCTGTCTGTCTGTCTGTCTGTCTGTCTGTCTGTCTGTCTGTCTGTCTGTTGCATGGTCACCTGCACCTCTCAAAAGCCTGCCGAGTGCCGAGCCTTTCTCAGCCCCATCCCCGTCGCGTCCTTGACCCCGACCGCGGCGTGACCTTCAGGAGGCCACTGTGGACCAGCTGGCGCGGAAGATGATCTGAGGCCGGCTTCAGTCCCTCCTGATCCTGATCCCGTCGTCGGTGACCTGACCTGACCTCACCTCACCTCGGTCGGCGGTCAGGGGTCACGGCTGCCTGATCTCACCCGACCTCGGCCATCTTGAGGTGTGACCTGAACAGTGCTGACCCGGACGGGTCAGCCTGACCTGACCTGGCATGACCGCTCCGCCGGCACGCGGGTATTGGTGGGGTGGGACCTGAGCTTGCCTGTCACCCGCCGCCAAAATCCACACTTAAAGCAAATGTTCGTCACCTACGATGTCCGTAAACATGTTGCGTATAATTTGTTTTAGGTCCCTGTGTATGCTGCGCGGCCCGGCTATTTTCATGTTTTCCCCGTTTTTTTAACCCCCATTTTTTAGGGCCACAGTGTAAGTGTGATCTCGTTAATCGCTGGTGTCTCATCTCACCCTCTGAGCCCACAGTTCCCCGCCTCCCTCAATTGCTGTTCAGTGCGGGTTTCACGGGTCCTTGTTCACGTCGCCACCGTGGTTTTCGTCTCCAGGAGGCCACCATTGACAAGCTGTTCGGAGTCCGGGGATAGAGCGGTCGGCGCGTGACGTCACGCCCGGATGACGTCATCTCCGCCGGCGGCACGTGACGTCACAGCCGGATGGCGCACACCCGTCACACCCGATCGAGGAGATCAGCCAGTGCTGCCTGCCGCACGCGGTAGCCCGACTCCGACCCAGTCAAAACCCATCGCACCGTGACCTGCGTCGACCTTGACCTGGCCTTTCTCGGCGACGACACGTGTGTCAGTTGTGACCTGGTCCCGTGGGCCTCCGCCTGGCCTGTGTCGTGCCTGACTGACCTGTGTGAACCTTGACCCGATCCGTGTCACCGTTGGCCCTCTCGTGTGCCCCGACGCCGTCGAGGTCAGGAGGTGCGACGGCCTGTCCGCCGGCGGCGCTGGGGCACGCGGGAGGGCCGGGGGAGCCCTGCTCTCCCACGATGGCCACTCCAGCGAGTTAGGGGCGCCGCACGGGTCAACGGCGACGCCCTTCACGACCCTCTCCGTCCCCGGCGATGAACGCCCCGTCGAGCCCGACGGCGGGCGTCGCTGACCGCGGCGCAAAGGTCAGACCCGGCGGTGACCCGCGGCCACGGCGGTCACGGCGGCTGGCGCGGCCGACCTCGCGCGCCGCCTGGCGAGGATTGGCGGGATGGCGCGACGGGGAATGGCGCCGTCGCGGCGGTGAGATCAGCGCCGTTGTGGACGCCGTTGTTGGGGACGGCGCAGACGCGGCGTCTCCGACTGTGTCTTCCGGCCTGGCTCGTGCCGTTTACTGGTGGCTAGCCTCGCACCGCGCTGAACTCCGTCAGCTGTTGATTTTCGGGTAGAAGAGCTTCCGTCGTATTACGCACTGCTGTTGTTCTGTTTAATTCGCGCGTCATCAGAACAGGGTTGTCTTCGCCGCGGGCGGTTTGTTCTGAGTGCGCCACGTCTGTCGCCGTCGCGTTGGCGACGTCAATGTAGTGTCCGTGTGGCGTGTGTCTTCTGTGCCGCTATTGCCCGGGTTTCCGCTTCTTCACTGGTGGCATTGTGATTCTTGCTTGGCTGCTGCCACGCTGCGAGTCGGCTGACCCGACACTGCACTCGCCAGTCTGTGGCTTCGAATCTGTCTCCTAATCCACCCCGAATGCACCTTTGTCAGAGTGAGCGGGTTTTCGTCTTTCCTGGCTGGGCTTTGGCGTGTCCCGACATGAGATCGCGCTCCACAGCCCGCACCAGGCACTCTCCGCATGGCTTTTGGGGTCTTGGGTAGATACGAGGCATGCGATTGGCTGTAATCCGCATGCCCGCGTTGCTATTGTCGCGATCTGTCGTCTTCGGTGACGTCATAGCGCCGCAGGGTGAAACCAGATTTTGACTGGCCCTGCGCCCTTTTCTGGAACTGTGATTGGTAGGCGCGTGAGAGGAATGACGTCATAAGATTGCTCCGGCGAGTGATTGGTCAGGACGTGAGAGGAATGACGTCATAAGATTGCTCCGGCGACTGCTTGTCCGCGATGTTGAACCTTGTGGGCCTGTCCTCTCTGGGGCGACCTAGGTATTTGTAGTGTACCGCTTTATTTATATTCCGCCTTGGAATCTTCGTTGCGTCTTCCATTTAATGCGAGCGCGGATGGGACTCGAATCGCCGCCATTGGCAATAACTCGTGCCTGTTGTGTTTGTGGATGTATCTACCCGAGTTGAATAATACCTGCAGCAATATCGATCTTCTGCGTCTTCTGCGGGCTTCGTCGGCGGAGTCGGAGGCCGGCCATCGTCTCGAGTTCGATCGGAGACGGCCGGGAGTCGTGCTCGGCCCCTACGGAGCCCGGCTGAGCAGGGGTGATAAAGCTTCTGACTTACCAGATGTGATCAGGGACGAAAACGGACTTTTGCGAGCCAACTGATGACAAAGTTGCGAGAATGGGAACAAATCATGACGGACCAGGCCATGGTACGCCAGACCATCCAGTAAGCCGAAACTCAAAGCTCAGTATTGGTCTGTTCTCGCTAACGCTGGCAGCGTGAGCTTGTGTAGAGCACACGTCCAAACGTTGACGCTCCGCTGTATGAGCAAGTGGATTCACAAGATGCCGTTAAACCTAGCAGCTTTAAGCAGGATTATTTTAGCAGGCAACGGAAATATACTACAAGCAGCTATATTGGTGCCGATGTCACAGGGGAGTGGTGACACTGCTTTTCTAATGCCCTCAGTCTAGTGTAGCCAAGATGTTCTTCACATTCTAAACAGTATGAAATGCCAAATAATTAAGCTTATTGCTAGTCGCTCAAATTATAGCTGGCCGCAGCACCTCGCGACAAACGTGATCAGTTTGCTACGCGGTGTTTAAAAGCGTACCAGTTGAGACAGATGGGCTCTAGTGCTCGCCACTCTTTTAAGTACAGGGTTGTGGGCTGCCGTTGGTTTTGTTCGTGTCGTGAGAACCTGACTAGCTTGGAGGATGTAGCCAATCGTCAGTTTTTTCTTTTCACTTTAAAGCGCGCGGCCTTTGTAAGGATCTACCACTAAGGGCGTACGTGGTAATAGCGTTAAAAAGCCCGGTCGAACCAGGAGGCTTGCTGTTTGTGGATACCCGAGCTGTAGCTTCAGAGGCCAATGGAGGACGTTGGAGCGACACATGTCGCTGATTCATCCGGAGCTTTCTGCTGCTAAGAGAAACAGCGGCTTTGAGGTAAGAGACCGTGCATCGCTGGAGTATGCCTCTTACACTGTCCTCGCGGCTAAGACTTAACGTACTGACCGATGGAAAGGCGTGAGATAAAACGCTTACAATTGTCATTCTATTATATGTAGGGCAAAATGAATGTGCCAGAGGTGATCAAAAATGTCACCCGCATCTACTCATACCAATATTACATGGGTTTCGCACCAATCGATTGGATCATACCAGGAAAGCGAGTCCTGCGCTGGTAATGAATAAGCGAAGATAGATAAGTAGATGATAGTAGAAGAAGGTAGAGGACAGTAGAGAGGTCGTCAACGCTTCCAGCTGATTGTACGATGACTACAAATCAAACGTGGTTTTGTTTCCGTTGTCTGTAGAACTATGTTGTCTACAAGTTGAGATAGGGTATTGCAGGAATAAAAATGTCTGAGCCTGCCTCCGAAACGCACTTCAAAACGCACCGAAACGGCAGTTTTCTTCCCGGATTTGACGCACTTTTTTAGAGTTGGGAGCAGGAGTGTGATTCTCAAAATTGGTTTTTAGGCCTGAACCCTAAAACGATAATGAATGAAAAAATGACAACTGAAAATAGGAAACTATCGTTGATTAGGGTGTACAATCACCTCACTGAATAGGAAAACACACTAGGCTGGTTATGTTATGCTGGTTGAGTATGCCTTCATCTAATGATTTGGTCATCTTAGTCTCAACCATCATGCAGTGTTGAACGGCCAGCAAATAATGCTTTAGTGCAAATAAAGCTCACGAAAAGACGATTTTTGATGTTTCTGCTGTATTGCATTTAATTTGTCTTTGTTTTTGTGGTTTATCGCATTTTGAGTCATATTGCAACTGTTCATGATGGACTTAACTCCAATTGACAATTTAGACGGTGCCAAACTTCGTCGGTGACAGAAAGGGCACTTTTTCACCCCCACGGCTGACATGGAGGACTTGTGCTGACGCAGGCTGGTGCCCAACGTAGATAAGGTCCTAGTGGACCGTGCGCCGAGTAACGCACCAAAGATCCGAGAGTCAAGCCCGATAGGTTAGCTCCATCCTTCCGCCATCTTGGGATCCGCCATCTTCCGCCTGAGGGGTCCCGTCGGGGCTACCATTGGTTCACTTGGTCTCTTTGGCTCACTGACCACCGGTGAGGCCTTCCACCCGCACCACCCGCAGCACACGCACCACCCGCGAACCCGCGATGATGTCGACGGATGTCTTATTTTTTGGACCACTGCCGACCAGCAATGGACTATTGCAAAGCTGTGGGTTAAAGGGGGAAGGTACGTGATAGGGACCATGCTGCGGCCGTCCGTGAGGTCCCCGCTGTCAAGGCTTACCGGGAACAGTGACTTATCTTTGGGGTTTTATGTTTTCCGTTGAGGCAGGAAGAATGTAACTTTACGAAAGTGATTAGCCAGCGGGACTTATGGTGGAACAGCCCTTTCGAGCTCTTCCGAGTCATGGCGTTCAGGTCGGTCCCAGGTACAGCCTCAGGTCGGTGACCTAAGTCGGCCCAAGGTCAGTGAGCTAGGTCAGTCACAGGTTAGTGACCTAGGCCGGCCCCAGATCAGTGATCTAGGTCGGCCCCAAATCAGTGATCTAGGTCGGCTCCAGATCAGTGATGTAGGTCGGCCCCAGATCAGTGATGTAGGTCGGCCCCAGATCAGTGACCTAGGTCAGCCCCAGATCAGTGACCTGAGTTAGGGCGCGACTCTCGACAGGGCGAGCGCGAAGCCAGCTGGCTGCCGCGTGCTCCCAGTGAGGCGGAGCGCTGCGAAAGCTTGGGATCAAGCGGCGAGTTGGGAACACGGCGTGGGCATGCATTGATGAAGGTGGGCGCATAATTTTCGGTGGAACGTGCCTCTCGTCGTCATGTAATCGGTAGGTTGACTCGGAAAGCGTCTGATGTAAAGTGGACCGCTTCGGATTTCAAAATGTTTGCGATTTGCGGATTTTGACGAACGGCAGCATCCTGGCGGAAGTCCCCCCCCCCCCACATTCGGTATTTCTATGGAATGTGCATGCTGGGGACGGCTGCCGAACTGCGCCACATGAACTGCATCTCTAACGGACGTCGCTTCGCTCGAGAAAAGCATAAACATCGCCTGTCTCCCAGAATTCGGCGGCAGAGCTCGTCTCGACGAGCGCTGGGCCCAGCCGCCCGTGTCTGTTACCGATTCATGTGCAGCGCTCAAGACCCGTGGGTGGCGTCCGGAGCGTGACTGGCCACCGAGAGCGTCGATACAGCGGGCGGCGGTGCAGTGAGGTGGTGCGGTCAGCCATCGGAACTGTATACTGTACAGACGTCCCTCACAAGGGATCAGATAAATCTAGCGACTTTCAAGGCATCTTCAATCGCTACGACCATGCGGCTCCTGATTTCTTTTCACGCTGCAATCGCCCGAAGCCCACTAAAATCCCAATATATAACCGGTAATACCTAACCGTTAGTTAGGGCTCTCCTGCCGCATCTTCACCTCGTATTTTGCGCAAAGGGCCAAGTGGCAAAATCAGCGCAGTCGCACTGTTGACATTGCTGTTGCGCAATTTACTTCGTTGATTGAATTACCTCCTTGTTGCCGGCCTATTTACAGCGCCTCAGTTGGGACTTATCCCAAGGACTGCTCTCCCAACCAGTGCAATAATTTGAAAGTCGCCACGGCCCCAGGGAGGCACCACCTTTCCGTGGTGGGGGGATTGCGTGCCCCAATGATCCTGTGGGCGGTTGGGGAGGCTTGTAAAGCGCCCCTTCCGGCCAAAGGGGAGGGGCCGGACGAAACGTGCCTGCAAGGGCTCTGACTCGTTCGGAGTAGGGATTAGCAACCCCTCGGCCCCAGCTTTTCAGTCTTATTTGGGTCTCGCCGTACCCCGTTGGATCCAGCAGATAGCGATGAAGGGATCCTGGTCACTGAGGGAGTTGCCCTGCGGGTCAGTCGGGGCAGATTACCAACACGTGGCTTTGGCCCGAATTTGTGATCCTGCGGATGCTTCGTGGTCTCCACATGAGGAAATCGGCTGGTCAGACGTCGTGCTTTCGTGACACTGGCTTGGAAGCAAGCAGGCCATGTGATGGGTGCTGAGGGGGAGCTGCCGGGTGCAGTGTCTGCCTCCTGACACCATTAAGCGGCCGTACCTCGGTTTGTTACCAGGGTGCCTGGTTAGCGCCTGCGAACCGAGGCACTGGCGCCTGCGTACTCGTGCCCGGCGGCTCTCGCAGCAACTCTTCTGGCACACTGGTCTGCGTATAGCGTGCTGGTAGCCCTGGCGGCTCCTCTCTTAGAAGTGGACCGTCCCCGTGTTGGGCTCCATGATGGGCGGGGAATCAGCGCGCCGAATATAAACACATACTTATGGACACTTTATCATCAACCAACCCCCCAAACCTCGACCATCGTCCTGTACCAATACCGCAGTTTCTGGTCGTAAGATCCGCCAAAGTGGATGACCAAGGAATAACAGTACCACTCCGACTGAACCCATTTCAGCGCCAACAAGCTTTTTCAAGGATCGGGACACCCAAGGATGTCTTTTTGTATGCGGATGGAGGCATATAAGTGCATTTAACAAACGAACGCGAGATCCAGCGCATACTCAAGGCGACTACACTTATCTATAAAGTACGAGGACAGGGAGAGGTTAGGGTGCCGGTATCGGTGCACCCTCACCCCTCTAAGGACTACTCCAAGGGTGTGATTACATGCCGGGACCTCGCGGTGTGAGTGATGAGGATGTTGCTGAAGGCTTGTGTGAGGAAGGGGCAACGGTTGTGAGACGTATCAAGAGGAGAGAGAGAGAGAGAGAGAGAGAGAGAGAGAGAGAGAGAGAGAGAGAGAGAGAGAGAGAGAGAGAGAGAGAGAGAGAGAGAGAGAGAGAGAGAGAGAGAGAGAGAGAGAGAGAGAGAGAGAGAGAGAGAGAGAGAGAGAGAGAGAGAGAGAGAGAGAGAGAGAGAGAGAGAGAGAGAGAGAGAGAGAGAGAGAGAGAGAGAGAGAGAGAGAGAGAGAGAGAGAGAGAGAGAGAGAGAGAGAGAGAGAGAGAGAGAGAGAGAGAGAGAGAGAGAGAGAGAGAGAGAGAGAGAGAGAGAGAGAGAGAGAGAGAGAGAGAGAGAGAGAGAGAGAGAGAGAGAGAGAGAGAGAGAGAGAGAGAGAGAGAGAGAGAGAGAGAGAGAGAGAGAGAGAGAGAGAGAGAGAGAGAGAGAGAGAGAGAGAGAGAGAGAGAGAGAGAGAGAGAGAGAGAGAGAGAGAGAGAGAGAGAGAGAGAGAGAGAGAGAGAGAGAGAGAGAGAGAGAGAGAGAGAGAGAGAGAGAGAGAGAGAGAGAGAGAGAGAGAGAGAGAGAGAGAGAGAGAGAGAGAGAGAGAGAGAGAGAGAGAGAGAGAGAGAGAGAGAGAGAGAGAGAGGAGAGAGAGAGAGAAGAGAGAGAGAGAGAGAGAGAGAGAGAGGAGAGAGAGAGAGAGAGAAGAGAGAGAGAGAGAGAGAGAGAGAGAGGAGAGAGAGAGAGAGAGAGAGAGAGAGAGAGAGAGAGAGAGAAGAGAGAGAGAGAGAAGAGAGAGAGAGAGAGGAGAGAGAGAGAGAGAAG
>NW_023596805.1:6803204-6807010 GCF_011947565.3 Pollicipes pollicipes | reverse complement strand
TCCGGATCACCCAGCCTTTGAGTTCATCTTCTCTCAGACGTTAATCCGTTCTTTCTTGAGGGGGCGGCCCACGTCAGCGCGGCCGATGTGTCTGCGCGTCCGGGACTGGCTGGACGAGGCGGATATTACGCTGGATGACATTGTACCGCACACTATTCGGGACCCAGCTCCGTGGAGACGTCTGAGCCTGACCAGACTGAGTCTGAGCCTGAGTCTTTGGAACTTTATCAGCATCACAAAAATGGCAATTCACCACGAGAGGTCCTCAGCTATTCGTTGGAGCGGATCTCACAATACGTGAAATCATTACAAATATTTACTGATGGGTCTAAGGGCTCAACATGAACGGGTTGCGCATTTGTTTGCGGTGATCATACCGTGGGTCTCTGCCCCCCGTATCACATGCCAGTTTTTTCCTCAGAACTGCTTGCTATTTTAGCAGCGCTTCAGTACGTTGCTTGTCCTGAAAGGGATGCAGTCATTTTGACCGACTCGCTTCGTGCACTTTTATCATCAGACCCGACGGCGATGTCGCGTGGCCTCTCATTTTTGACGCTCTCAGCGTGGGAGGAACTGGAATGGCTGGACAACGCTGCCTGCCGTATCACATTTATGTGGATCCCCAGCCACATAGGGATAATGGGAAATGAGAAAGCAGACGCCGCAGCGAAAGCTGCGGTGTGCGAGAGAAAACCAATGCCAATCTATGTACCCGCTCGAGATCTGAAGTTAGTCATTTCAAAATACGTCCGCAATACGTGGCAGCACATGTTCGACCAACATCTTTACGCTTTCAGGGAAATCAATCCCCATTTGGGTGATTGGGAATCCTCCCATCGCCGAAGCCGCTTCCAAAAAGTCTCCCTTTGTAGGCTTTTGTTGCGTCATACATATGCAACACACCCGTTCTACTTGACGCGTAGGGATGCGCCACGGTGTGATAGATGCGGGGACCGGTTGTCTGTAGAACATGTCCTCGTCTCATGCCGGCGCATTGAGACGGAAAGGCGACAATTTTTTCCTCCAGCGCCCCTTCATCGGTTACTTGGTCGAGACCCATGTGGTGAACTGGGAGATATACTCGCATTTTTAGCACGCACTGACTTTGACATTATTTTCACTCACCCCTCAGTGTGTGTGCGCCAGTGATACTGCCTGTTATTAGTTGACAGCACACTTATCGCGTCGTCGCAGAGGTAGATAACCGTCATCGGGTGGGCACAACATGGCCCCGATGCCGACGCGCCCTTAAACACCAAATCACCACCACCGAAAGTCGCCACGGGCTCGCAACCCTTACCCATGTGCATCATTTTTCTGGCGGACAACTGACAGTTGCGCAGCACAACGTTGTCAGATGCTGGCCTTACCAGCAGGGGTGCTGAGGACGGCGTCACAAACAGCACTGTCAGCTGCCGGCCTTACCAGCTGGGGTGCTGAGGACGGCGTCACAAACAGCACTGTCAGCTGCCGGCCTTACCAGCTGGGGTGCTGGGGACGTAGTCACACACAGCGCTGTCAGCTGCCAGCCTTACCAGCTGGGGTGCTGAGGACGGGGTCACAAACAGCACTGTCAGCTGCCGGCCTTACCAGCTGGGGTGCTGGGGACGGAGTCACACACAGCGCTGTCAACTGTCGGCCTTACCAGCTGGGGTGCTGGGGACGGAGTCACACACAGCGCTGTCAACTGCCGTCCTCGCCAGATGGCAGCTGGGTGCTGGGGACGGATTCACACACAGCGCTGTCAACTGCCGGCCTTACCAGCTGGCAGCTGGGTGCTGGGGACGGGGTCACACACAGCGCTGTCAACTGTCGCCCTTACCAGCTGGGGTGCTGGGGACGGAGTCACACACAGCGCTGTCAACTGCCGTCCTCGCCAGATGGCAGCTGGGGTGCTGGGGACGGATTCACACACAGCGCTGTCAACTGCCGGCCTTACCAGCTGGCAGCTGGGTGCTGGGGACGGGGTCACACACAGCGCTGTCAACTGTCGGCCTTACCAGCTGGGGTGCTGGGGACGGAGTCACACACAGCGCTGTCAACTGTCGGCCTTACCAGCTGGGGTGCTGGGGACGGAGTCACACACAGCGCTGTCAACTGCCGTCCTCGCCAGCTGGCAGCTGGGTGTTGGGGACGGATTCACACACAGCGCTGTCAACTGCCGGCCTTACCAGCTGGCAGCTGGGGTGCTGGGGACGGGGTCAGAACAAGTGCGGGCCGCCACAGTCACCCGTCAGGACAACGTCGCCAAGCTAGGGCATGTGCTTTGTCGGATCATTCTTGTTGCGGGAGATGCAACGCCAAACGCAGACTTTTCATTTATTTGTTTTGGCCAAGGATGCTAAGTGAGCTTTGCACAAATTTGCGGTTGATTTGAGGGGGGGGGGGGGGGCTCATCGACGGCTGAAGTTCATGCAGCGCGGCTGGGTTGAGTTAACACTTAGTCGATACCCAAGTGGATTAAAATCGTCAAGCAGCAACCAATATTCCAGGTTCCATTCCAGCAGTATTCCATTCCAGCAATCATATTCCATTCAACCAGGTGACGCAACTTTGTCGGCCGAGTCGGCGGGGAATAAAACCCGACACATGAAGCAGACAAGCAGTTTTCCGAAAAGGCTGGTCTGATCGCCTTGACACGTTCACCAATCGATTCAGTGCAATGAGGTGAGTCATAAAGTAACATTATCAGAACCTTCTGCGCTAATCACTGTGAAAACCTCACCATTGGATGCGCCTTTCCTGATTCTCTCTTGCAATTGAAAATTTGTTGGCCCTAGGTCAGATCAAGTCATACAATTTCGCAAGTGCTAAAATTATTGCCTGCAGATAACTTATTCATAATCAACTGCTCCGATCGTCCCCAAACCTTCATCATTTTACGGGCGTACTTGCAATGTATGCCACGCACACTTGCGATGCAAGTCATGAAGCCATGCGCTATTTTTTTATGTAGTGCGCAAGCGCGCAGGCATTTTTATCTTCGCGGTCGTGCACATTAAAGCAGTAACATTCCTACATGCTTTGTGCACAAATACAAGGGCATCATCCTCTTTTTTGGTGAGTAAAAACACAACGTACACAGTACAAGACGTATTCAATTTTCGGCACATTTGGGGTAGTCGTAATCGTCGTGATCACGCACTGACACGGCTGCGCACAACACGCACGGTGAAGCTTAATGTTCCCGTTGACCGAAGCGTGGCGTCTTTTCCGTAATTTTTGCCACCGCTCGCCTCTGGGACTTGTACCTCGGCGACAAGCTATCCACAGAGTACAGAAAGCATGTTCCCAAGAGGGATCATGATCATGATTAAGGTCATGGATCTGCCACAGGAGAACACTGATCAAACCTGTCTATTTCGGTCAGGCTTTCGATTCGGTGGACTTTTGACCTGACCTAGGGTAGCGAAGTTTGCCGCTGCAAGAGGAAATCAGCTGTAGCGTATCCAACGGTGAAATTTTCACAGTGATCAGTGCAGTGAGCTCTAAGATCTGAGTTATCTTCTTTGCGTTTTAAAATTTCCTTTCGTGTTTTTGAGGTGTTTAACCCCAGGTCAAGCTTTGACCCCATGACTGACCTCATTGCACTAAGTCCCTTGGTGAAGGCGTTCGGACGAGCCGTTTCGGAGTGCGAGTGTGTACGCTTCATGTGTTGTTTTTAGTCCATGTCGGTCTTTATAAGACAGCTGAGTGGAGTGGCCCACTTGGTGGTACGTAAAGCCGGGCACCATATTGGTAGAGCCAAGAAACATAGACCCGCTCTTACAGGGCCATCGCAATGTATGGGGCGAAGCCTCTGCATA
>NW_023596805.1:6771658-6802243 GCF_011947565.3 Pollicipes pollicipes | reverse complement strand
ATATATATATATATATATATATATATATATATATATATATATTGTAGTGTAATATATACTACAATAACTTCAGCCCACTATGGCTGGTCCGTGCAGCCCGCCCGTATGGACGAGTTGTCGTGGGGACTCAGTGTAGAGCAAGAATAGAGTAATAGGACGGATGGAGCCGCTGCACGCTCTCGCTATTTACCCCGAACCTGGCGGGCGGCTGGTTTGACTTTGACCAATCTGACCTTGAGCGGGCGGCTGGTGACAGCCGCCCGCTCAAGGTCAGATTGGGTCAGAAGGCCAGGGGGCTGGGCGGGCGGTGTCGTGTTTGGCGCCGCACTGTACTTTCGCCGCAAAATTGTGCTGTTGAATTGCGATTTCATGATTAAATGCGCGACCAGGGTTCATACAACAAACATTGGTTATGGTAAGCTATGGTCCCAAAATATGTCCAATCAAAAAGTTTCTGACTCAATCAATTTTGAGCAGGTGGCAAAACAGGCGAAAAAGGGAGTCAAGTGTTGACACGAAACAAACGCCCACAGCGATAGCGAATACAGCTTGCGTTATGGGCCTCCGAATAGAGAAAACGTGCTGGGTGCGACGGTTACCATCGGGTAATGTTATGACTCATGTCTGACTCTGTCTCGGTTCTGGTTCTGGTTACGAACGAGGTCGCAGATCGCGGGAATCTCACCCTAAAAACGGAAATGTAGCCTCGGCGGCCAAGTCCGGCGCGGTTAGTCACACCTTTCACGCGCTTTTACGTCGGTACAGCGATTGGGTGCAGTCAGGAGGTTTTAGCCACCGGCAGCGCAGTCCTTTGAAAGTCGACCAAACGACCTATTTCTGCAGCGTTGCAAATGCCATCCCTGCTTCCACTCGATTCACATAGGAAGTGCAGCATTCTCAGGGCGCCGGAAGCCACGCCAAGAAGCCAAGAACAGTTGAAAAAAGTTACGGACCTCATTTCCGGTTCCAGACCTCAAGTTGCTGTTCCAGTTTCAGACCTCAGTTCCGGTTCCAGTTCCAGACCTCCGTCCCCGGCCAGTGTGACGGCGAAATGCGACGAACTCATACAGCGGGTGAATAAAACGGACAACCGCACTGGCAGAACTGAGTCTCCATGTGCAAAAATCGCCACGTGCCATTATGCGCAAGCCGTGGATCCGGCCGCGGGTCTGGGTCGTTCCTGGGGACCGATGTCTTGTCGGCGGCAGACCAGACCAGACGGAGACATGACGCCAGCCGTGTGGTGTGGGTGAACATGTCCACAAATCATGGACAAACATTTGTGGACAAACATGTCCACAAATCGTTGGGCGATCCCAGCGCCGGCCGTTCCTCACCGCCTGAGTGATGGCTGGAAGGCAGCAAATGCCATATGTTCCGAAACCGGCCTCATGTGTTACTCTCAAAAGGCCTGGCACGTGTTTTGACACTAAAATAAGTGTTATGACGACTACCTAGCTGCAAAGGAAGCGACCATACAAGTTCATCTATTTGTTAATTACAAGTCAAGTCAATTACAAGTCACATTACAATACACCAGTTCAGTTCATTACATGTCACATTACAATACACAAGGCAAGTTCATTACAAGTCACATTTGTCCAGTACAAGTTCACATATGATTCAAGTTCGCGACCAGAACCAGGCTATGGATTTGGCTCAAAATGACATTTATTTGCCAACAATGCTCCTCGTTTTCTTTCTAAAGAGTGCCAATAAGATATTACAATCAGTTGGCTGTGGGTGTCGTGGGCAAAAATACCATATTCATACCTGGGCGATCATGGTTGGAAAACGTGGCATGGCAAGTGTTGAAACAGCCACACCGGCTAGGTTATTACTATTCTAATATTTATATTTTGAAGAATACTTTTTCCGGATATTATCTTATCCCACTTTCATTCACATAAAACACCACCTCATCGGCATTTTCCACCAGTGTGAGCGATCATTGGCACGAGAAATAATTCACGAAGATCAAGGCAAGTCGATACCAAGTCACGCCAAAGCTGTTCCCAGACGACCGGAGAGCGACGGCTCTTCGAGCACAAATGTCTACATCACCAGCAGACTCGTAATTTGGCTAAGTGTCAGGTGATTTGGCGAAGTGTCAGGTGATTTGGCGAAGTGACAGGTGATTTGGCGAAGCGTCAGGTGATTTGGCGAAGTGTCAGGTGATTTGGCGAAGTGACAGGTGATTTGGCGAAGTGTCAGGTGATTTGGCGAAGTGACAGGTGATTTGGCGAAGCGTCAGGTGATTTGGCGAAGTGTCAAGTGATTTGGCAAAGTATCAGGTGATTTGGCGACGTGTCAGGTGATTTGGCGAAGTGGCAGGTGATTTGGCGAAGTGGCAGGTGATTTGGCGACGTGTCAGGTGATTTGGCGACGTGTCAGGTGATTTGGCGAAGTATCAGGTGATTTGGCGACGTGTCAGGTGATTTGGCGAAGTGACAGGTGATTTGGCGAAGCGTCAGGTGATTTGGCGAAGTGTCAAGTGATTTGGCGAAGTGACAGGTGATTTGGCGAAGTGTCAGGTGATTTGGCGACGTGTCAGGTGATTTGGCGAAGTGGCAGGTGATTTGGCGAAGTGACAGGTGATTTGGCGAAGCGTCAGGTGATTTGGCGAAGTGTCAAGTGATTTGGCGAAGTGACAGGTGATTTGGCGAAGTGTCAGGTGATTTGGCGAAGTGACAGGTGATTTGGCGAAGTGTCAGGTGATTTGGCGAAGTGTCAAGTGATTTGGCGAAGTGTCAGGTGATTTGGCGACGTGTCAGGTGATTTGGCGAAGTGTCAGGTGATTTGGCAAAGTGTCAGGTGATTTGGCGAAGTATCAGGTGATTTGGCGAAGTGTCAAGTGATTTGGCGAAGTATCAGGTGATTTGGCGAAGTGTCAAGTGATTTGGCGAAGTATTAGGTGATTTGGCGACGTGTCAGGTGATTTGGCGAAGTATCAGGTGATTTGGCGACGTGTCAGGTGATTTGGCGAAGTATCAGGTGATTTGGCGACGTGTCAGGTGATTTGGCGAAGTGACAGGTGATTTGGCGAAGTGTCAGGTGATTTGGCGAAGTATCAGGTGATTTGGCGAAGTGTCAAGTGATTTGGCGAAGTATCAGGTGATTTGGCGAAGTGTCAAGTGATTTGGCGAAGTATCAGGTGATTTGGCGAAGTGTCAAGTGATTTGGCGAGGTATCAGGTGATTTGGCGACGTGTCAGGTGATTTGGCGGCGTGTCAGGTGATTTGGCGACGTGTCAGGTGATTTGGCGAAGCGTCAGGTGGCTGCGGGCTACAAGCGGCCGATGCCGATTCCCTTGACAACACGGCGTCGAATGGCTCACCGGCCAACTTTTCTTGCGTAAATTCCTACGTAACCATCGCCCTGCGCTGGGCTTCTTCACCTTCTTCACCTTGCCTCCACGAAGGAACTTCAGGGGCCTCAAGATCTCAAAAAGACGGAAAGCTATAGCCACAGGGAAGAAAGGACTGGAAAGCCCCTGTAGAATGGCATGAAGCAGGTGCGATTAAACGTCGGTGAATGTGATCTTCGACAGGTCAGATCAGGTCATATGTTGGAACATGCGCACATGAACCCATCTTGTTGTCTGAAGAATAAAGCACACTTCCACTCCTCTGGCCTCCGGCCCTAGCACCATACAGAGCTGCGGAAGAAACTTTTGGCACAATAGAATTAGTAAATCTAGAAATATATATTTTGGTAGAATATCATGACTCAACTACATGACAGGTATCAGCTGAACACTTCACAAAGGCTGGGTCAAACACTTAACTTTATCAGGAACCTGAACACGGTGTCACAGGGACACACATCCTCGATTTTACACTGCGTCGAAAAGGTGAGCGAAAAATGGAAAAATTTGAGGTTCACGGTTAAGCTGACAATAAAACTGCGAATTTTCCTCCGAACTTAGTGACGTCGGGCGTCGGAAATCTATTAAGCCTTATCCTGAGCTGTCACTTTTCTTAATCCCTGGCCTGAATGGGGGGGGGGGGGGTAGTCGATGCGGCCACCCCAAATATTTTTTGAAGATGCCTCTCCGGCATGGCGTGCAATCACGTCCAAGTTTTCAGTAGCCTATGAGGAAATTATTGCACGTATTTTGGCACAAAAAAAGATCCAAGCTTTCCTGGCTTCGGGGCAGCTGAGGTTTCTGAGGAACACTGCACGGCGATCTACGGCCGGCGCGGGCGGAGGGCGGCAACCGACGATACCGCGGAGGGCGCGCGGGACCGACATTGTTACATAAACATAGTCGTATATCATAAATATATCCCCAAACACGCCAAATTATATACCATTGTTATATATACTCCAGATTAAACAAAAAGCACGCCTGTTGAGGTTTTGGATCGCCGCCAGCCATGGTCTCTTATGTAAGATGTTGTGAAGCTGAAAAGTGCGATTTTCAGGAAATTTGACCTTTGGGCATGGTATAATGGGGTCGATTATTGACCTAGCAGGATATCAACTAGTTTGAACCATGAGATCTCGTTGAGAACAATCCAATGGCGTGTTCTGCCAAGATCTATCTTCCCTTCCTCTGGAAACGCTAGGAGGGTCCCATCGACCCCCTAAATTAGTCCGCGTTACGACAAAGCGGCGATCAGGGCGGGAGTTAAGGCAGTAGGGGGGGGGGGGGGGGGAGGGGCGAGGCAACAGCGTGACCCAATCGGCCCCAACACCTGATTTCTCCCCGGATTTCACTCATTGCAAGTTGCGTCCCGATGTTTCTAAGAAATTTAGACTTCAGACTTTAGATTAGATATAGATAAATTTAGACTTAAGATGGCTGTTGTGCTCACCTTTAGTGGGCACAGCAGTTATTCAGCTGTAGAATAAGCCATGTGCTGCACTTAACACCTGCCGTTTCCATCGCAGCGCAGCGCACTTGCATTTGCATGTTATTCACTGTCATTTGGAGAGGCCCAGCCTGACTTGTAATCCAGAGCAAACATGTAAGAAAAACTGCCTGATAAGATCAACGAAATGGTCACCATTTGTTCACTGGCCGGAAGGTCACCATCCATCCGCTGACTATAGAGGCCATCGAGCGGAGCTTAAGCGACGCTGTGAATTCAGGCCCTGAACTGGTCTGACCTTGGCTTGACTTCGGCCCTTGAACATTTTCTGCAGCATGTTTCGGACGCGGAAGAATACGCTTCCCCCGTTCATCACCAGTTTGGAAGTTGTACAGCCTTCCGTTATCACAAAGGCTTCAGGAGAGCGGCCGTCGACAGACGATTTTCACAACTTGGCAGGGATCCTTTGCTACATGCAATGTCGTAAGTAACTTTACATATTACGGTCTGGGGATGATTTAGAAACAGACGTATGCAGTTTTTCCGCATGCACGGTATTTTCTTTTTTCGACGTAAAGCACCACGGAAGGGTGCGATGAAGTAGGCGGATATTGAGATGAGCATTGTTTATTCATCAAACCCTCGAAAAAATGAATATTTTAATTTTCAACTTTCGTGAGTTAGATCTTCTAGATGAGGATAGCCACGGTTACCAACTTTTCTTTAACTTCGAACTTTTCCTGACATGCTGGTTACATAATGAGATACACCAGCAGCCTCGCAGGCGGCGCGGCTGCTTAGCCGTATCGAGTTCCACCGACGACCTCAGGCGCAGGGGCGTCACATCCACGGCGGCGCGCAGCCGGCAGTGGAGGGTCTGCCGTTCGGCGCCGTTTAGGGGCGGGGGTGGGGGGGGTAGGGGGTAGGGGAGGGGCTCAGTGGTCTGTTCGGCGCGTGGCTGGCTCAGGCAGTCGGCGGCTGCAGCCGGTGGAGGTCGTGGGGCGCGCTGCTCGCGAGCAGGACGCTGGTATCACGTGTTGGTAGTGTTTCTCCGGAGTGGAGGATGGGGCAAGGGATCCTGCTGGCGACCGCTGTTGCTATGGCGACTGTTGCCCTTGGCGGGAAACGTGAGTACGCGGTGTCGGCAAGGCGCTTTGGTCTGATGGCGCTTCCTCGTCGGGGACAGGGGCAGAGTTGGGTTGTGGACCGGACCGACACCTATCCGTAGCGTAGGAAAGTACGTAGCGGACGTGGCGTTGCGCAGCCCATAGACGTCCCTGGCTGCAGCGACTCTTGCGCTGTTAGGCCGACATAGTGTCGTTGCTGCTCTTGTAGAAGCTGCGAATGAGACTGGTAAACGCGCGCCTGTTGCGCGTTCACACAGTGCCGACAACCACCGGCGTCTTCCGCCGGTCACTCGGGTCATGCGTGCGACCCCGGTCAGATGCTCAACAGCCACATATTTCAGCGTCCGGTGATCAAGCGGGAAGGGGAGGCCCATGAGCGGCATCCACATCACATCGTTCGCAAGGAGCGCTACTGGCGGCTGAGGGCCGGTCATAGCTACTAAGAGGAACAATTGAAGAATTGACATCAATCCGTTTGTCGTTGCGCCCTTCCCGCCCCCAACCGATGCTGCTGCTGCTGCAGCTGGGAGGGTAGGTCCTTCCAACAGGGCGGCGACGCCAACTTTTTCCAAGGGGGAGGGGAAGGTTGGAGATCTGAAGTCTCACATCCGAAACCCTGCCCAATTTTCACATTTCTTCTTAAGGACCTCTTAAGTATATCTTATGTAACCTCTGGGCGTGGTGGGACCTCCGGTTTTCCGTACTTGTGTGGCCTCCTCTTCCGCCGACGCGGCTTCCTGCGTTCAGCATGGGGCTTCCTATGTATCTGGCAGTGCCCTCTCGGGATCATCTGAGACCTCCTGTCGACCAGCAAGGCTTGATGCTGAGTGCTGACCATCAAGGGCTTTCCACGATGCAGATGTTGCCTCCTGCGCGCCTGAAAGGCCCAAGCATTGATTTATGGGATGCTTTGCCTGGTATCTGGGGCCTCCTGTTAGCATGATGAGGCCTTCTGACATTTCGACGGGGAAGCAAATAAGTTAACCCCATCCAGCCTCTCGGGAAATGGCAGGCTGGCGTTTGCCCCTCCCCTGCCCCTGATGGCGCCGGTACTGCCCCTTAGCGGCGAAAGATGGCGGCGACGGCGCCGCTATCGCCCCCCCCCCCCCCCCCAAGAGAACTGCATTCCAGTCGTCACGACTCTCTCGTGAGTAGGATTGCGATCCGGTCCTCAATCCATCGCGTGAATATTGATGACAGTGTTTGATACAGTCCTTCAGTACCTATTTTATTACAATGAAGCTGGCGTAATGGAAGAGTCAGTGATGTATGGTGGCCCCGATGCCACCTGGCGACAGGTGTTCGCTGGGATAGCTTTGTGAAAAAAAAACATTGCCGAATCTCCCAAAGGCTGCATCCGCATGCTGTAGCAAGTGTTTAAATATTTGCTTGGCGTACGTATGCCACGAAATTTACACCCACGCTTTGTTGCACACCTAACAGAGAAGCACAATGAGTGAATTAATTTATTGCCCCCCCCCCCCCTTCCCCACCATACCACCACCTAAATTCTTGACAAAACACGCTCAGGCTGAAATCCAGGAAGGAACGGGCCCTTCACTCCTTTTAGAGCTCAAAACCATCTACACAGCACAGGACATCCCAGGCAGGAAAATAGGTGAATCTGCACTTATAGAAGTCGGTGACCAAAACTTAACATACAGGGCTCATCGTGGCTGATCATGCGAACGCGTTTAGTGCCTTGATGTGTGATGTGTGCTAGCTTAAAATCGTTTACATGCATGCGGGATGCCTGACGCGTGATCCGCGACGCCTGTTTAATTGAAATCGTTTGCATTTGCACGTGATGTGTGATGTCTGACGCCCGGTTTCTTGAAATCGCTTGCAAGCATGAATGAGGCGTGATGCGTGATGTCTGTTTACCTGAATTCGTTTGTATATAGCGTATTTTTCGCATATTTTAATTCTTAGTTAGCGACGAAGTAATGGCTAACAATTGCATCTTGTTTAATCTCCTGAATGTTGGTAACCTGTAAAAATCCTACCTTGTTATTCCAAAAGCAATACCTTGGCTGTAAGAAAGCCGACGGATGCCTTGCGATGTTTATGCAACCAAAGGCACATGAAAGCAGTCGCCGTTTTCAAAAAGAGCTTAATAGGCGCATCTGAGGCATTATTGAGTGGGACGTAATTGATTCCGCGCGGTATCCTTGTTATGCGTCGGCAGGCAGCAACGGCAGGTTACGCGTCGTGAGGCAGCAATGGCAGGTAATGAGGTTGCTAAGCAACGGCTGAAGCTTTCAAAAGACGATAGTATGCCCGGTTTTAACCTTGAAACTCAAGGGCAAGGACACATGGAGTGAGGGAACATGTTTTCGGAGGCAGAGAGCGCAGCACAAGGAAGTGATAATTGGTTTTGGTGGCGTGGTGTGCGTGTGTCCTAAAGGTTTTACTAACAACTCACCATTGCTCACAATTACGGATTTCATGGACATACTAATCCAAACACTTGCCTAATTACCGCAACTGATGTTCTGCAACTTAGCTCCGTCTTGAAACTGCGCGCTTCTTGAGCTCTTTGGGATTAAAGTAACACAATGTTATCGAGTGCCCCAACTTGAAACGGCTGGCAGGCAACTTCTCTCATACGTTATCTCAAAGTATGTGTATCCGCTCAGCAGCTGCGTTTTCCCTCCTATTCCCTGGAGATAACTAGCCCACCACTGGTGCTTTTCGGCAGCAAATTGCCGTTCCCACGCAAAGTCACACAGGCCCCAAACAAAAAAGGAGGCTGGTTCATCTCGTAGACTGAGTCCCAGTGAAAAGAAATGCCTAATAACGATAAGCGATATTAGACACACTTACTACAACTCGAACGTTGCTGACAGCACGATGAAGAACTGCTCTTCGCTGTAATGAATCACTCATGATCAGCATTCTGGTAACGCGTACCGTTAAAGACACGTGGTACGGTCCTATGCCGGTGTACCCTTGAGTTAAACCAACGTGGCAACCGACAACTTGGGCTCACCCCAGTAATGCTCAGTTGCGCTCGACAGGGCTCAGCCAAAGTTACGGTAGGCAGAGACACACCTTTGGCTCAGCCAGCGCTCCCGTGGTTGGAGCTACACCTTTGGCTCATCCAGCGTTATGGTAGGCAGAGCCACACTTTTGGCTCAGCCGATTTACCAGCAGATATGCCCCATGTTTTTACGCTATTCTTCGTGGATGGCTGTGCACGGATCGCAATTGTTCTAACCGCAAATGTTTATATATCAAGTGTTTTTAGACGTAAATGTTCGATTGCAAATGCATATGCCTTAAGTAAAAATGAAGTTGAAGGGAGGGGGGGGGGGGAGCTAAGCAATGCTTGTAACTGCGAATGTTCGCATCGCTGTTATTCGTCGATGCTAATGTTCGTATTCCGATAAAGAAGCTACCCCCGAAGGCGGTCAAGTCGGCGGCACAATAAGATGTTCTCTCAGGGGTGGTCGGTTCTTTGTATGTCGGTTGTCGGTTACCATTTTATTTACTCATCGGGGGTGATCGTTTTTTGCGATCGGTTTTTGACCGTCACCCCTATCACCTCTCGTGCGTACGGAACATTATTTTGAGCTCCATTCAGACATCTGGAGAATGATGGCAAGAATACATAAAAAATAGCTTCAAAAAGATTGCCTTGGACTTACGTTGGCGGCGTTAAGCAACGTGCTTAGACCGGATCGAAGAAGGCTGTGCGACCGCCTGAGACCACCACTTATGAGTAACGCTATGCAGCCTAAGGTGGATGATCAGATGACCAAATCCTTCCCTCTTAAATGCCGGCTGAAAAAATCATTACAATCTGCCGCCTCGCCGCGGAAATTCAGGCTCGGAATTTTGGCTGCCTGCGCTGGATGCTCCACTGATGTCGCAACGCTCACGAGCAAGACCCCATCCCGAATTATTCCCCCCCCTCTCCCCCCCCCCCCCGGCTGGAATCACCCGTTTCATGCAAGATTCCTGTCCTTTCCCCGGTCTACCACCACGTTCGGGTTTTGTACCCCGGCTCCCAACTCTGGACCATTCGCTGCACGCGGGCTCCACACCTGAACCCGCCCCTGCGCGTGGCTTTCCACTCTACATCCGCTCCTGCGCTCTGCCTCCCCGCCCCACATCGCCCCTGCACGCGGGCTCTACGCTTGAATCCGCCCCTGCACGCGGCCTTCCCGCCCTGCATCCACCCCTGCGCCCCGCCCCGCCCTACATCCACCCCGCACTCAGCCTCCCGCCCTACATCCGCCTCTGCGCTCGGCCTCCCCGCTCTACACCCGCCCCTGCACGCGGCCTTCCCGCCATACATCCGCCCCTGCACGCAGCCTCCCCGCCCTACCTCCGCCCCTTCGCTCGGCCTCCACGACCTGCTCGGTGTCGGAAGTGATGCGTCTGTGCTTGATATGGGCGAGCGGGGCGTGGTCAGCACTGGCCACTGGTTGTTGACCTTCTGGCGCGCAACGAGGAAGAGGGGAGGGGGGGGGGCGGTGAGCCCGTTGCTGAGCACGAACGAGCTTGATCTAGCCGTCCCCAGCCCAAGACATCCTGGAGTGGGTGTTACATGCTACACGTATTACATGTTTATATGCAACGTTACATGTTTACATCACATGGTCACATCACATGTTGAAATACCTGTACAAGCTTCTTGATGGGCACAATGTTAATGATTGCTCAATGTTGTGAGCTCTGATAATGTAGTTGTATCATATTAATATTTTTAGTTGTCATATCATTATATCATGGACATTTTTGAGTATATCACATCGTTGTGTCATACTACTATTGTTCTTAATGATAGTGACGATAATGGTAGCATTATCAACATTATCAGCTCGATTAGTGAGTTCAACTTTGGTGAGCGCGTCACTCACGATGGAAAGTGAGAATAGCATGAGCGGTGGTGAAACACGGTACATGATGCCACGAGTTCCCATATCAACACAAGTTAAGTCCTTGCACACTGCTGCTCCGGCCATCTTCGCAGCATCGGGGGTGCGGCTCACGGCTTCCATGCCGGCTCCAAACTGCATACCGGCTTCCATGCCGGCTCCCATCCGCATGCTGGCTTCCATTTCGGCTGCAAACCGCATGATTTAACTCGAGTTTAAGGGTGCGTCGACGGCGGTGGTCATTTTGTAACCGCACGAGCTGAGGCGGGAATTCCAAAACGGGACGACCTCCCGGGTCAAATCTCTGGGCATGGCAAACATTTACCGGTAGTACCGTTTTTTCGTCGAAAGACGCAAACGATGTTACGAAAGGTTATGCGGGTAAATAAAACATCCGTGGCACATCTGCCGGGGACGGCTAGATCAAGCTCGTTCGTGCTCAGCACCGGACTTGCCACACAAGCCCCACTTGTACCTACAATGCGAAGCCAGTTCTTGGAAAAGAGAGCCAAACATGTCGAAACTGCGTCTTTTTGTGGGGATCCCAAGGCGCCAAATGTCGAGGCATTTGGACATCTCGTGGTAGATGGCGGCGAAGTCGAGTCTAGAGTCCAATGATTGGTGTGAGTTATTTGTGAGTTGAAGGGGCTGCAGTTAGATATTGTGGTACGGTCGGTATCCACTTTCATTCTCAGCTAGTAGTTGGTGGTCACCGGTCAGTGAGGTGTTTAGAGAGGTCTTCGAGCATATTTGTTTCCAGAAATTGTGACAAGCAAGAAGTTATATTATGGATGACAATTAGTCAATAGCTGTTACGATTGAAAAAGAAAACCTTTCCGTTTTAAAGCAGCTGAACAGCCATGGAATAATAGAGCAGCCCAAGTGCGGTGATATGTTTGCTTTACTAATGACTGGACTTCTTATCCACCTTCGTGTGGCATGGGAACACCTATACTACGGTTTAACTCAAAAGTCAAAAAGGGCTGACGCCCGCCGAAAGCAATGGACTGTGGACAGATCTGCCGCGCAAGCGCACCGCAGATATGCAAAAATGAGCGAGAACAAGAAGATAGTATTTACCAACCTAATTTAATTCTATAGATGAAAACAAAAGTTATATATTTATTATAGATAGATAGATAGATAGATAGATAGAGAGAGAGAGAGAGAGAGAGAGAGAGAGAGAGAGAGAGAGAGAGAGAGAGAGAGAGAGAGAGAGAGAGAGAGAGAGAGAGAGAGAGAGAGAGAGAGAGAGAGAGAGAGAGAGAGAGAGAGAGAGAGAGAGAGAGAGAGAGAGAGAGAGGAGAGAGAGAGAGAGAGAGAGAGGAGAGAGAGAGAGAGAGGAGAGAGAGAGAGAGAGAGAGAGAGAGAGAGAGAGAGAGAGAGAGAGAGAGAGAGAGAGAGAGAGAGAGAGAGAGAGAGAGAGAGAGAGAGAGAGAGAGAGAGAGAGAGAGATGTATATATATATATATATATATATATATATATATATATATATATATATATATATATATATAATATTGTGTGTAAATATTATATAATATTTATTTTATCGCACATCGCTATGTAATAAAAGAAAACCTACGCAAGCATAAAAAGTAACCCATAATAGCTGATCTGCATACATTTCAGGAAGACAATTCATAACAACCCTTGACAGGAACTCACACAATGCCCTCACGATTCCGTGTATTTACAACGCAGCTCGTCGCCGAGCTTAACCATGTCGCACTATAACTAACGGTCACCGGGCGTGCTTGCTAAACATTTGCATAGATGCTCATCGTGCACTACCGGCACGTGCCGCAAATCGCAATTCTAAAGCAAAGTAACGCACTGGTGTACAAACTAGCCTGACCGGAAGTCCGCTGACGCTACCCGTATTACACGTCACCCCACCAAACACCGCTCTTATTGGTCTAGTCCTATCATATGAAAATCATATGCACACTTGCTATCGGTACACCCGGTTTTGTATCCACAATTTTGTCGCCGGTCCGTCTCGAAATGAAGATGCTCTCGTTGGTCTTTTCTTTCTCCAGTCTGTGTCACCATCTGAGATTTCCGCTGTCCCAGATTGTGGGCCCATTGCGTGTGTTTTTGTCAAGAGTGTGCTGAAATCGTCTGAGCTGTAGGCCGACTATCTATTCTTCTTCCGTTCCCTTGGAGAGATTGTTGTGATCAACTGCTCGTGAATTTTCTTTACTGTTTAGGTTTTCTTAAAGCTTGACTGAATCAGTTTGTTCATACTGTTGTCGGACCAAGGCTGAAGAGCAATGAAGATTATCCCGAAATCTTACGCTCAATAAAACCAAGGTAAAATAAATATTTTATTTTCACGTTTACTAAGCTAGAGCTAAATAACCTTTTTCGGACGTGCCGTGGATGTCCTTGTTTAAGCGTCCGTGTCAGAGCGGGCTCTGAGCCATTTGGACTCTGAGCTGTATGCCGTCCGGGCTCTGAGCTCTGGGCCAGCTGGGCTATGAGCTGTGGGCCATACCCCAGTGAGTTGAACCGCTAAGAGCCAACTGAAATCCAACCCTGTGTCATCTCGTGCGTACAGAGTAGGCGCTCGGGTGATAACGCGTCTAGCGGGGGGGGGGGGGGGGGGGCTGCGGGTCCTGGGCACGTGTCGGGGGACCCAGGGTGTTCAGATTCAGAGCTACTCAAATTGCTCGCGTTCCTGCGGAGGCTACACTTTCCAAGCCTTGGTTGGGCCTCGGCTCGGACTCAGTTTCAAATCAGATCTGGAATAAAGTGACGGACAGCTGTGCAGCAGGTAAAGCTCGTCGGGAATGGCAGAAGAGAAGCCTCCGGTGCGGAGGCTTTGCTTCTGCCCCACCAGCAGGATGGTCGGATCTCCCAGCGCTTCCCACCACACGCTATCATTCTGTGTCCTCCTCACTCCTCCTCACTTCTCCTCCTCCTCCTTTTGCCTCCTCACCCGCTCCGGAGCTCCGATCCTCCAGCGCCGTTCAGGAAATTAGCCCCGCGGTGGCGGAGCGGCCGCGGCCGCCGCCGACCACGCAGTAGCGCTTCCCTCAGACAGGTGTGCAACGCAAGTGTGCACCGCGTGCTGCTTGGTTAGGCACTCGCGTCGGCGGATACTCTAGGCCACCTGCCAGGTGGAATCGCGGTCCCAGTACGCCCGGGTCGCGGTGGCAGGTCAGGGTTAAGTGGTGCCGCCGCAGATCGGCTTGGCTGGGTTGGGTTAGGGGCGCTCGCGGCTCTCCGAGCCTGCCGTGACTACGGGTGGCCGAGCTTTGGTGTCGAACGCGGGCCGCGGGGCGGGCGCAGCTCGCCGAGCCTGCCGTGACTACGGGTGACCGAGCTTTGGTGCCGAGCGCGGGCCGCGGGGCGGGCGCAGCTCGCCGAGCCTGCCGTGACTACGGGTGGCCGGGCTTTGGTGCCGAGCGCGGGCCGCGGGGCGGTCGCAGCTCTCCGAGCCTGCCATGACTACGGGTGGCCGAGCTTTGGTGCCGAGCGCGGGCCGCGGGGCGCTCGCGGCTCTCCGAGCCTGCCGTGACCACGGGTTGCCGGGCCTTGATTTCGGACGCGGGCCGGGGGCGCTCACGGCCCTCCGGGCGTGCCGCGACCACGCTCCCTGCGAGGCAGTGACGGCATGCTCGCGGGTGCGGTCTGTGAGTTTTGGCCTGGAGCATCGCCCCCCCCCCCCCCCCCATTGAAGTAATGCATGTGGATAAGTGGATAACTGACGGATAACTGGAAAGTGGATAACTGGCGGCATATTCGCCTCGGACGTCTCTTCCAGTCCTGCTCAGAACGCATGTGAAAATTATCACCCCTTTTACTTCCTGTTCTGTGTTCCCCTATCACTCCTGTTCTGTCGCGCTTGCGCCGTCTGCCGGCACTGCGTCCGGTCTTCCTCCTGCTTCTCCCCCCTGCCCTCCCACGTCATCCCCCTGCACCACCGCTGGCCCGGTGGGCACAATGTGGGCCTGTGTGTCAGGGCCAGAGTCACCGCCGCTCACGGCTCATCGAACTCCCAAATCAGGAGTTTGACGCTGGTGAGCGCTGTGGCGAGTTGGTGGGCATGCCTTCAAAGCGTGTGGCAAACACTAAACGTGCATGAAAGCTTCTACGTTTCGAGACGTTTGCGTTTTCATTAGCGAATTGCAGACGCTTCCTCAGCTCGCCGTGACATGGTTTGCTGTCCACCTGTTTCTCTTTTGACTGTCTTGTAATTTGCGCTCATGAATGGCCAAATTGTTTTGGCCATTCCATTCCACATGGCCATTCCTGATGCGTCATCAGTTCACAACTTGATTCGCTCGTTGTTCTCTTCTTTCACTCTCCGGTGTTGGTCGTCTGCCAGGGTTGCGATCATCTGAGACTTATTACTTTGCGAAGTTTTTGCGGAATAGTGCCTTTCATCAGCCGACCTGCTCCTCCATGCTTTTGCATCCACGAAGAGAAGCGGAGGAGACCCTACCATGTATCATAGAGTATACAATGTTTTGTAAAGTTTTATAGAGCATATAAGGTAGTTCCAGATTATGATACCATGGGCGCATCAGCGACTAGCAAAGCGGCATTAAGTTCGTTTGGGGTTTGATGGAATGCCCACAACATTAATGTGTTGTTTAAATGTATTATGCGACTTTTCAGTGATGGGGAAACTATTGAAAGGAGAGAACCAATGCCCCTCCGAAGTTCCATCCGCGCACGCGCGTAGCCACCATTGTAGCCGACGCGGTCGACGTCTCCCTCTGCCGCTTCAACACCAACTGTGCTATGTTGTGTTCCGACGCCACAGAGCGTGATCGGATCAGACCGGCTTCAGCGGACGTGCACCACATGGTCACAGCCGCGCATGCAGCCGTGTCATGCATCTTGCAACAGCCCGGCGCCGTCGCCGCTTCGTTCTCAGCAGCGTCCTGGCGCGCAATACTCTGTTGGCATTGCAGCACGTGCTGGCTCGTGTAATTGACAGGCGCCCCGGGGCGCCTTCGGGAGAGCTGTCGCTGCACAGTCGGATGCTGACCCAACGGACTGCTACGGCTTTCGGTCTGAACCTGCGGAGTGGGTCTGGGCATTTTAGTCTGGTGGCGGTATGGGACAATTTTAACAACGTGATGATCAGGAGCGGATACTTACTGGATTATTGGGGTCGATTAACACATTTGTTGAGAAAAATGCAGATTGTGTTCCTTCGAGGTCTTTTTTTGCGAGTTTTAGCGTAGCGAGTTCCGTAATAAGATGTGGATCATCACTGACGATGGTGACCAATCCGCGCGGCATGAATCCATTTTGTATGACTTTGCCAGGTTGCCGATCGGCGTGGAAACCCATGACAATGTTTAGAGATACACCTTCACGCTGTCTCTGAAGACCGCATTGGCCGCGCTGAAGCGCGCTGCACATTGCCTATCTCCACAACGTGTTTGTTCTGTGTCCGGCTAAGTCGCTGGACTTTGTCGGTTTTGTAAATGTATAATGTCCTGCAGGCTGCGGGATGTGCAACTTCAAAGGGCATCGCCGCCTGCACAGATCGACGCAACACAAAAACTCGATACGAAAAGCTCGGAATTCGCAATCAGTGAACATGACTTGTAGGGTTAGTGCTATCTATAGCAAAATACGAAAAGTTGTCTGTTTACTTTCGAAGGACGGGAAACTTGTGTGGCAGCGAACACTCTGCACAATTCTTCCTTGGATCTAGGCGTTGCGCTGATGGCTCGCGCGGTGGCCCATAGCCAGTCACATTCGATATCAATGCTCCTTTATCGGCGGTTCGATAGAAAGCTTGAAACTAGCCAAAGCTCAACCCACGCCTCACTCATTCACCAATGACTCGGAACCCCGCAGCCTGAGATCTTGAAAGTAAGGTAAGTTACGTGAAAAGGTCTACTACGTGAAAAGGTCTACTACGTGAAAAGGTCTACTACGTGAAAAGGTCTGCTACGTGAAAAGGTCTACTACGTGAAAAGGTCTACTACGTGAAAAGGTCTACTACGTGAAAAGGTAAGCTGCCATCTCCAGCTGCATGTGCTTTGCAGTCTCCGTGGTCTAGGGAGAGGTGCCCGACTTGTGATACAGCAGCGCTGGATACGAGACCAAGAGTGGGCGCATTGTACGAGTACGATGCGCCCACTTTGGGTCTCGAGTACAGCATTGGGTACGAGACCCCGAGTGGGCCCAACGAAACTGGAAAGGTCAGCTGGCAACTTGCCAACGAGGGACAAAGCCATCTTTGTAAAACATTCGTAATCAATTTTTAAAAGAGCTGAGCTGAGCTAAGCTGAGCTGAAGGGGTAACGGCATATGTAACGGATAACGGCAATAGGAAATGTCTCGTCCAACTACAGTGGATAGGTGTGAGTAATGTTGGCTCTAATAAAGAAGGCGCGAGGGGGCTCCCGCCTCCCCCTTCACACACTTTGAGAAGAATATCACTCTTGGCAAGTCGAACTAGGACATAGTGGCCGGGTGTCAGACCTGAGCACAACACATATGTGCATTTTGAGGGGTATGTTTCGCAATGTGAGCTACTTTCCCCCACCTTTGTTGTCAACCTACCTCCCATGTCATGTCAGGTCAAAAGATTTAGGTTTTCGTTGAACTGAGTCGTTCGTCTATATAACAAGGAAACAAACCGTGGCGAAAACACCAATGGCGAAAACACCATCGAAAAGGTTTTCCAAATATGTAAGATATGTGTCTTTATCGATTTAAATCGCATGACGTTCAAAAGATCAAATCTGGTCATAAGGTCAAAAGTGTGGCTTTGGCTGACCTTGCAAGGGCCGATCTTTTAAGAGAAACCAGAACAGCAATAAGACACTTCAAGGTGATAGATTTCAGAAAAAGTATATACGGCCTTTTCCACTTCGGAGCGCGTTTCTGGAGAATTTGGTGTTATCTGTGATATTTAGAGCAAGACGCCTCCGCCATGACCTCACAAAGAGGTCGTAAATTGTAATCCATCGGGCTCGAAAGCTTCCAACTTTGTCGACGAGTATAAAGAGAATGCAAACTCATGTATTGAAAGTGTTAACACCGTACTTATAGCCGCCAGTAAGTGCGGTAAGTACACGTTCTGACACGTCTTTCAGCAACCATTCTTCTACTGACACCACCAACGGTGACGGGTGCGCACTCTGAAAGAAGGTTTTGTACGCCATCTCGCTGTCTTGTTCGGCTGACAACTGGGGTCCAGGATTTCCGAGCTTGGGTATTCATTATGTTGCTTCCTGAGCCGGATCATCACCCCCTAAATTATTCGCGAAAGGCATCATACTTTGGCAGATTAGCAGCCCTACAATGGAGTGTTTCACATTCAGCCAGTTCAGGACGGAGGTAGCGTATCTGATGTGCATCTGGGTATGTGGGCGCCGTATTCCCCTCAGCATGCGTCCAGTCTGTCCTTCGTTGCTCCTGGGCATGAGCTTTCCGCTCGGCCACCGGCCCGTTGCGCTTGTGCGATGATGGCCAGGCTGTGATATCGCTGGCACGGTCCGGTGGCACCGTCCCGATGGTCCCATGTCCCGGTGGTCCCATGTCCCAATGGTCCCATGTCCCGATGGTCCCATGTCCCGATGTGTCCCGATGGTGAGCGCTGGCTCCCGAAGAGATCGCGTCGCCGGCGATCCAGAGCCACATCCGGCAGAGTCCGGCTCTGCAGTGGAAATGGGTGAAGCGGTTTTGGTCAGGTGCTCGCGGCGTTCCCCTGCGGCATGCCTCTGCTCACCGCGAGCGCCCGATGCTTCAGAGCGGCTGTGGGTGGGAATGACGGCAGTGCTCAGCGCGGTGTGGCGGTGTCGTCAGCCAGACGCGTTTGCCGAGTCAGCAGTCCCAATATGGTGGACCCAGGTCGTGCCGAAGGAGAGGCTTCAGCAAACTTGCAGAAGGTCGGATCGTGCATGCACGGTGTAAGTGTTTTGCATCTGTGGCGACAAGTGCTTCAGTTTCGTGAAGGGCATTTTTGCCACTGTTGTGACGCAGTTGCTAACTCCGTACCTGTCTCGTTTTTACGTGTGCGATTTCGTTGCAATGACACATCAAAGCTTTAAACACAGTCATGAATTATTGCAGGTTAAGTCGTAGTGTGAGGAAACCTTGCCAAAAGTATGGAAGCTTTCCAGCCTGAACAGGACAAACTGACCATCCAACCGTCACGTTTCGTGCAAACTATCATTTCGCGACCACGTGCAGCTATATGTAGGAGTGGAGGCAGTGCGCATCAGGTACACGATAACTCACCGATTGTACGCTTTAATTTCTTGGAAGTTTGGTAATAACGCGAGTATGGTGCATAAAAGTGGTTCACTGCGCGAAAAAGGGTTTGCCTCACCAGCTTTGTGGAACGTGCGTTTATCCCTGTAGTCCCGTGGAGTTGAAGTGGCGGGTAGAACTTCCCTGAAAAGTTTGCAGCGCTTTTGTCTGTCTGCTGCATGTAGTAAAGCCTTGGATCAAGCGTAGTTTTTCTGTAATGCGACATTACAGCCAACCTTAACGGAAAATAAAATGGGGTAAGGAAAGTAGCCATAGGCCATATCAAGACTGTACCTTAGCCATGTATCTCTCTCCGCTTGCTTCAAACTGCAAATATTCGAGACGTCGACAATAGCCTCCAAGTTTTCGCAAAGAAGTCGTGTTTAAACGCATGACTTAATATCAGACGGTGTCGTACATACAGCTCGAGGGTTTTCAAAATCAGCGTTATTTGTCTATCAAAATGCACGTTAATTGCTTTCAGCCAAGTTGTGAATGGGAATGATGCGAAGTTCACACGGTGGATACAGGGGACTAAAAGGAATGTAATTATCGAATAACTAATCGGATGAGATCGGCCAAGTTACGCGAATACAGGCGGCCTGTTTTCAGGTATCATTTGTTTGATTTTTTGGGATTCAACGTCGGTTTGTCTTTTGACGAAGGTGACACATTTAAAGTTGTTCCCTTCAAACGGTCATGCAAGATTGATAAACATTTGCTTTTATATTCGTAAAAATATACTATTCACAAAAATAGTGTGTGACCAAAACCTGTCTTCACGCTCGCTGTCATGAAAATATATGTCATGGTTGTGTTTAGGTTACGCAACCTCCCACTGGCATATCTTTTACGCCACTCTTGCGATTAGTTCTGCTGTGCGTAGTGACGAATATGTGGAAAAGGCAAATAAGGCTCGTTTCAAATCGCACGCTACCCGCTAATTATATGATGGGATCCAAGGTGGCACTGAGGGAGCCCGCGCCCCTGTGACCGAGGTCACCAGAGTCGGCGAGGAATAGGGCTAAATTTTTACGGTAAAGGTAATCCCCGATATTGCGGCTCACTTAAGGCCTTCCAGTGCGCATCTGGAAAAATTCTCTTTGTTTTTTTCCGTTGCCAAACGTAAGTGAAAGCGCTCATGCACGCCGCCACCTCACTCGCCCAGTGCCGATCGTGGCCTCTTATCCATATTCAGTTTATTGGAGTCATCATTCCCTTCTTTCAAACTACAAAGTTTTTTTCGTATTTGGGCTTTTTTGCCTCCCGTCACATCCGAAGACCGTTGTTATGGGCCCAACCGCTCCTCAGAATACGCCGCCATTCGCGTTAATTTCCGGTGTTTGATCATTTTAATCAATGTGAGCGGGAGAGGCCTTGAGCTCCTTTTTCGGCATCGCCATTTCGGCATCGGTATTTCGGCATCGGCATATCGGCATCAGTATTTCGGCATCAGCATTTCGTCATCAGTATTTCGGCATGGGCATTTCGGCATCAGCATTTCGGCATCGGCATTTCGGCATCGGCATTTCGGCATCAGTATTTCGGCATCGGCATTTCGGCATCGGTATGCCGGCATCAGCATTTCGGCATCAGCGTGTGCGGGCCTGTTCGTCCCCTGTGTCTGCCCCGCCTGTCGCAACCAACTGCTCGCTCTGGCCAGGGCTTCACAATGACGTCGCGACGGACGGCACTGACGGGCTATGACGCTAGCGTGATAATAAATTGGCCTTTTATGACGCTCTTAGTCGCGTCAGATGTCTTTGTCGCGACGTCGAAACGCCACGTACATCACGAACGTTGTTTTTTTAAGGTTTTGCATCAATAACTTTGCGCGTTGCAAATCAACTGTTGCGTTTCCAACTTAATCTGCACACCTGCGGAGTCACCTGTCGTCATAAGATTCAACTCTGATGCCACATGGTATGACGTCATATCCAGCTGGGCTCACGATCATCGTCACCAACGACGGATTTGCGTGACGTGTCGATTTTATCACTGAAAGCCTCAGCGAGTCACATGCGTTTGAATGCATTGCGGAATCATCCGTATTCGTTTTTTGTACTGAAATTGAACGCTGTCCGTGTGATCTGTTCGTGAGGCCCTACAATTTAGGGTGTGCGAAGCGAAGCAGGTGCATGCGGACAAACGGAAGCTAGCGTAAAATGCTGCATGCTCGCACCCGCTAAATGCCAGGGTTTTGAAGCACCATTCATAACACGGCTATCTTCCAGCGATTCTGGAAATCCTTCATGCGGACGCCACGGCCTAAAAGGGCTGGAACCTGGTCTCATTAGCTATCCAAACATTTACAGGTTTGTCTTAACATTCCCATTCAGGGTCGAGTCTATGTCCAAACCGAACTCAGCGTAGATTACCGTGAAATCAGTCGGCAAAGCTCCAGAATGCGCAAAAGCGCACATCACGGTATCTAGTCAAAAAGCCATGTGCCCGAATAAAAAAGCCATGGAGTTGTCAAAAATTGGGTTGCACTGTAGCCACGAAGCTTTTTTAGTCGTTTTGAGCCGTTATGTAGAGCGACGAAAACGCCTACTAGGCAAAAGTACACATGCAGTGCAGCTTTAAAGAACTGCACACAACAGGAAATGTCGACCTTGACAGCATCCTGTTTTGCAAATGCAGTTATAGGTTTTTATTTGTTCAGTTGCTTGGTCTGTTCAGCTGTGCCCGGACGTCATACTTCTGCGGGAACCCTGGGCTTTCTGTTCCGGGGGGGGGGGGGGGGGGGGAGGGGAGGAGGAGAGCTGTTCAGCTCTACCCGGACACCAGAGTATTGTGGGAACCCCGTCGCTGTCTATTCCGGGGATTGGCTGAGGAGAGGGGCTGTTCAGCTCTGCCCCGGACGTCAGTCTACTGCGGGAATCCCGGCGCTGTCTGTTCCGGGGATTGGCTGAGGAGAGAGGCTGTTCAGCTCTGTCCCGGACGTCAGACTTCTGCGGGAATCCCGGCGCTGTCTGTTCTGGGCAATAGGGAAGGACAGAGACTGATCAGCCCTTCGCGGACGTCAGACTAGTGCGAGAACCCCGACGCCGTCTGCAGCACTGCCGGGAAGTCCAGGCACGAGTGCGGAACTGGCGGCGAGCGATCGGGTCACCCCGCAGAGCCGATCCGGAGACGGCGGGGGAAGACATTTGTTTAGACGCCAGGTACTGATGCCAGGCCTGCGGGCATTCTGGGGACGGCCGGAACGTCTGCTGCCGAACACGGACGCTTCGGGTAGAGAGGGAATATAGCGAAATCGACAGGAAATTGCCGTGCGTTGGAGCCGTTGTGTGGTGGCTTTCCGTACGATTTCTGCGACTTTCGCCCACACCGGATTTTCAATTGAACAAAAGGACGCGGGATTGTGTGAACGTAACAGTTATTTAAGTTGCGGTTGACAATATCTGAAATGAATCAATAGATGGCACGTGTTGATCTCTGAAATGGAATTGACAGACATGCTGTGTGTGTTTAAGACGGAATGACAAATATAGCGCGATTGTCTTGTGTTTTCACTGGCATGAGCATGAATGCAATGCCGTGTTTTGGTTGCTGTGTGTAAAATGCGAATGCTTGTTTTCCGCTGTCCTTTTGGCAAGGTGAGGATTGATTGGTTTTCTGGTTAAGGGTGCATCGACATCGAGGTCATTTTGCAAATATAGGGATCAGTTTAGCACTGAACCAGTTTTGCCCACGTTGCGTAATCACCTGCGAGGCATGGCAGGGAGTTTGCAAGCCGGATGAAAGCATTTGTGGATGTTGACATTCAGGATAGTGATGGGAAGGTTGTATCCAAAATCCAGTGGACTCGCTATGTTCCGTGAAAAGTGCAGTAGCTGAAACGGGAATAAAACTGGTCTGTATCCATTTGCACGCTTTGTTTTTGTGTCGGAAGTTGATGGTCATCGAGATGTCTGTAAGTGCACCCAAACACGTTTTTTCCAAGAATATATCTGAAGCAGAAAAGGAAGCTAATTTAGTAAAAGTCACTAGGTTTTAAATATGAGCCTTTGCGTTTAAAGATTGAAGCTGCGCCGCACAGCTTCCGTGCTCTAGGAGAGAAAACTAAGCGCGATGACTTGAATGGAACCCTGGAATGGTAACTGATTCCATCTCAATAATTAGAGTACGAAGTAGACCAGGACAGGTTAACTTACACTGATCAAGAACGTTTAAAACCTTACGATTCTCTTGTCCTGAGATCAACACTACGTCCAGATGAGGTAAGGGGCGGGGACCGAGAATTACATGGTGTGGTGCTTGCTTAAGTGCCGCAGTGTTAGTGTGCCCATAGTGCTATAGTGTTACAGTGCCGGACGGGCATGTCAGGTGGCTAGGTGAATGGAAAACTAAGGGAGTACTCTGTGGAAAGGGCTGTGTTGGTCGTCCGTCACCTGCTCAGTCGCCACACTTCTCCAGCAGGGATATTTTTCCCCTTGTGTCCGTCCCGTTTGTTTGGATTTGTTAAAGAAGAACGTTTGATTTCCAAGACTATTTACCTCTAATGTCACAGAAAAACTTAAATGTCTCCGGCGTCACGGAAAAAATCGTGAGTCTTGGACTCAGGCGCAAAAGTCAGGAAAACGTTCATTATGTTCAGAGATCTCGGTGTTTGGAAACTGTGGCCAGGGAGGTTTCTTCCCAAAAATCGATCTACACCACCAGAATGTCTCATTGTGTGGGACTCAACAGAAAATGTGTTGGTCTTGTTCCACGACATCGCTTTCTGCGGGCATCCAGCTGGAATATATACGACGGGACCGTATTTTACACCGCCGCGTCCCAAAATGTACATAATCCCGTCCCGGTAGCTCAGTTCAGTGAGCGCGCCTGCCTTCCGACTCCCCCGCCCGTGTCGGGCTGGGCTCGACGAGCTTCGGCCGCTCGCTGTTAGTCCCTGACCGGGACAGCCTGCGGGCGGTGACAGCGGCGGAACTAGGTCAGGTCAGGTGCGGTCAGGGGGCGGGGTGGACCATGCCGAGCATTGCGGCACGTTAAGCTATCTCCGCAAAGTTAAGTCACTCGCTCGAAATCTCGCGCTCGTATAATGTGGTCTTGGCTCACGCAGGCCAACGGTGTTCATCGTGAGCGCTGCTCCCAGAAATCATATGAATCAAGAGATTCTGACCAAATCTGTGAAGAAAAAAACGGCGCGCTGCGCTGTTGTCGTTCCTCTGATATAAGCTTTGGTCTCGAAAGCTTACATTAGTGTTCTGGTTACCATGGTAAAATGCCAATTGGTTTTACCTACTGGCCTGTTGATCGGTCTCGTAACATTGCATAAGAACGGAATGTAGCCAGTAAATTGTATTAAATCAAGAATCCTGCAAACCAAATGCCGATTATGCTCACCGAATGCATGTTGCATGATAGAAGACTGCAGGAAGGCTTCTTCACAGCACAAATGCCAGGGGACTTCAGGTTTATCTGGAGGAGATGGGTACTAAACGTGTCCCAGTAAGAGTTTCCTGTTCTCAACTGCTTGACAGTAACTGTGCAACACAGAACTGGAATCGATATGGCAACGAAAGCCGAAAGCAAAATTATCGAGAGAGAAACCAATTTGTGCCATAAGGATAGCGGGCGTAGAGCTCGCACAACAAACACTGCTTAACGATGGTGCTCACCGTAGAATACATCCAATCAAAGCATTCGTACCAAAGATTCACAAAACTCGCGGCTAACCCATCGTAACAAATTACAATTTGGCGCACATCATACCTTCTGAGAGAACAGTACCGATGTCACAATTACGGAGGTATGCATATCTTGCGATCGCCAGTCGCATGAATGCAGCAGTGCTAATATACACTTTCTTTCCTATATGAACGAGTGTCCGAAGCACTGAGTGAAGTCCCTCAATTATGCTATAAATTCCCGCTTTAACAACAAAACATAAGGTTCTCAAAGGAGTCGTAGAAGAATGGAACGGATTGCGTCTTTGTGAAACTACGGCTTATTGCAGGGTATATCCCGACGTCTTCTCAGATAAGAGTCAACCCACGGTAGCTCAACCCATGTTACACTCAACAGTGACAGGTATATTTCTCGCAAAATCCAGACTGCGGTAGCATTTGGATGACCACTCAATGACAAACACGGTTCCCGTCAACACCACCTCAGAGTGCTACATCGCCAACGTTCTGACACCCTTCCGGGGGTAGCTGAGGCGTCAGAACGAGTTCGGTCAGGATTAGGGGTGGCCTCAGCAGGACGACGCGACACGCGATTTCTGAATTCTTTGAAGGGGCATTCCCCTGGATTTCACACCAGCCTAAGACTGCCGTGCTGTGGCTTCTCACCCGCCCGATCTGTGACCTCTGGACGTCACGCCGTGGGGTAGCCTCAAGATGGTAACCATGGTAACCATGGTAACGTCAAGAACCACGCCTACATGGACAAGCCAGCGAACCCTCAATATCTTAAGGTCACCTCTAGCCTTGGGATGCACAACCACAACCACAACCATCGACAAACTTGATAGGATGATGAACCGTATGAGGCAGGGTCAGCTGTTGCGCGTCCTGCACCGCCAGGAACCCATCTGGGACATATTTTGTACACGCGATTTGACCGCATGTGGAACCTCTGATGAATACCACCGTCGCTGCTCGTGTTTTGTCGTTCGCTCAGTCGTCGATCACCACCGTCGTCACGATTTTTGAGACACACACACTTTCCACTGTCGAGGAGACCGTTCGCTGACTTTTATTTGCCCCCCCCCCCTCCCCAGTGCTTTAAAAGGCTATCGCATATTTAAGTCGTTGCTCGACCAGGCCTAGCCTATGTACGTGCAGGTATGTGTCTGTTATCACAGAAAAGATCCCACAATGCGATTGCGTGGTCCCATCAAAGTGAAGCCCAGTGAGATCCCGGTTCCGCCCTTGGTATCCAGGCACATGCCTGGTCGCTCAGTGGAAAACCTACGAACATTTGCAGACTGGCTTAACGTAATGAAGGTAGTTTGCATCCTACACGATGCTTTACAGCACACAGAATACAAGTACAAGCTAGCATGTTATTATTAGTGATGTGGCTAGGTATGTAGTGTACCGACAGTTACGATACATTTTCTACATTTCTTGTACCCAGTTCCCGCTCTTTCTCATATGCATCGCAGAGGGTAAGATCTCATAGGTGAATTGGGGGCTCAAGTCATCATGGTGGGGGGTCTCAGGTCCCCAAGAGTATGCAAGTGACGCCGCTGCTCACAGGCACGCGCGCGTGCTGCAGCTTCATGCTGCGCACAAGCAAGGCTTACACGGCTCACAAGGTCGGAGCGCATTGAAGAGCACATCTCTGGAGTGGCGCGAGCGGCGCGAATGGCGCGAACCAGCGCGAGCTGTCGCCAGACAAAAGGTCAGGGGAGCGCGCCAAGATCTTCCAGAGAGCGCTGGCCGTTCTCGGACTGCGCAGTTGCCATGGTGCACGGGGGACGTTTCGCGGGGCTTTAAAATTGGTGGAGGCATTGCAAAGCGGAGGTCCTGAATGGCCTGAGATATGGCATGGCCTGGGATTGTCTGGGCTAGCTTTGGCCTTGTGCCATGGTATGCACTTCTCGTGCCATGACATGCTCTCCTCACGTCGTGACATGCTCTCCTCATGCCATGGCATGCACTCCTCATGTCATGACATGCTCTCCTCGTGACATGGCATGATATCCCCATGCCATGGCATGCACTCCTCGTGCCATGGCATGCTTTCCCCATGTCATGCCATGCATTCCTCGTTCCATGGAATGCACTCTTGCCAGGTCTCACATGACCTATGTCGTGGCGTAACGTGTGCCATGCGGATGTTTCGGACACTCCTATTCAAAGTGGTAAAATTGATCTGAAAGCACATGACTAATGCACCGGGTGGGCACAACACGTTAGTAGATGCTTCGACAATCTCAGCATCCGACGGAACAGGGGTGGAAAGCTGGACAGTGGCAATCCCAGATTTCCATGCCTAATTTTTATGCATCCATTTTGAATTATGCATAGCCACGTCAATACTAAACAGGTAACAGGCGAACACTTAAAATGTTGCGAAGATTTCAACGTGGTTCGAAAGAATATAGGAGGACATTTTTGGTCTTCAACTATTCAGGGGATCATCACGAACGACAAGAAAAGTTGCGTGTTTTGGGGATGTGCCTCCGTTTAGTGACTTCTATGGGCGCCTACCCTTTCACAGCAACCAATGATTGCTGGCAAATTTTTCGAGACGAATAGGTGAGGTTCTTTACGTTGTTCTTAAATGTTCCTAAAATAGCATGGAAAGCGTAGCGGGGCTAGCTGGTAACTCATGATTGGAAAAATAAGCTTATTTAAACGGTTAGCTTCAGATAAGGGATTTGACAAAACCTCCACACAACGTCGAATAAAATCAGCATTAGATGCGTTACAAAACGAAAAGCCTCGTGAAATATTCGGAGTTTCTCGATGGTCATCTTCTTGAATCCGCTTCCTCAAACGCTCACATCTACGCATTAGTAGCGCTTGATTCGCTCCGCTACGCTTGCTCTTCATGAGCTGAACACCTGCAGATTCGATCCATTACGCTGCTCTTCATGAACCGACCAGCGCAGATCTGATCCATTGCGCTGCTCTTCACGGTCTGATCAGCTGCGCATCCGCTGCTTCCGTGATACTCCCTTGTCACAAGCGGCAGCTGACTGGGTCCGTTCTGTGACCATCCTTGGCACAGGGGAGGACAGCGATAGCAAAAACGCGGGGAGCGGAGAAAGTCGCCCGACCTCGGCGAGAACTGCGAGCATTAACGCATGTCGCGCTTCATCCCATGATGAGCTCATCTCACCTCAGTATGCATGGTGAGCTCATCTTACCTCATCATGCCTCATCTTGCTTCATCACGCCCCATCTTTCATCTGCCCCATCATGCCTCAGTGCGCGCCTGCGCTAGGACGTCGGCGGCGGCGCCGCGTCTGGTAGACACCGGCACCGCGCCACCCGCACTCGTCACCGCTGCCGGAGTTCCCGGCCGACCGCCAGGGGCCGGCGCTGGCGTCTCTTAGGGGCTGGCAGGGTCGGTCACGTGTCGGTCACGTGACCCCGCGGCGGCTGTTCGCGGCAGCTCGCCGCGAACACGAGTCAAAGACGTGCGGGTGCATCGCTCGACCGAACCCGATCGCGGAGGCCGATAACGTACTCAGAAGTTGTAGGAACAACGCACTGTACCTTAAGGTGCAACGTGCTCGCTGCGTGGAATTACACGACTCAAAGGGTATCGGAAAAACATATGTTGAAATAGCGTATTTCATCCAGAATGGTCCCTCTTTCAGCGGGCAGCATTGCAACCTCAGGTATCATTGGACTAAGTTTAGGCCATAACCAAGCGATGCACACGGTTGAAGGGCCTTAACCTCACTAGCGCTGTCAATGTCAGAGAACTAGCCATGTCGCAATACCCCTCCCCGTCCAGCGACGCGCTGACGTCAGAGAGACGTTGCTGTCGCAACCACCCCCTCGAGCATTGATGACGTCACGTGCGGGGCTCACGTCATCACGCATTCGTCTCAGGGGCTCTGCCCACCCCTGCTGGCGTATACAACTGTAGCGCATTCCACACCGTATGCAACTGTAGCGCATTCCACAAGACCGGATGGATTATGCGCACGTGGGCGGAGTCAGACAGCACTCCCGCAGATTTGGTGAGCTGACGTTTAAACTGAAGGCTACGAGTCAGGTCTCCGTGCTTTCCCTGAAACCGTCCAATGCCAACACTTTATCATGAGAGCATTACTGGGATGTGGCTCCCCAAAGTCGCTCAGGTTGTGTTTGGTTATAAGTCGATTTTTAAACCTTTTTAAGTCGATTTTCTACGTGGTGTGGCTGTGGTGTCTTTGTTAAGGTTCAGAAACCTGAGGTAGGGACTCGAGCCACCATAAAAGAGGAGGAGTTTCAGCTCTGGGGTCCCAGATTTTGGCGACATTTAGGTTCCAGCAAAATTATAAGGTGTCAGTTTGTGTTTTCGCATTTTCCGTGCATATTAGTTGGTTACAAAAATTAGTGGTTTCAGTGACGTTTGTCAGCATCCCATAAAAATGCTTGCTATCAAAACATAAAATTCTCCTTATTGTCGCCGTCCTTTCTCCATTTTGTCTTCATTCGCTTCGTTTACCTCTTTTCCCTCATTTGCTCTCTCCAATTCCGCATAAACTGTAGAGTATGCGTCAAACAGATAACTTTGTCGCCTATCTCGGTGACTATGGTAAGGGGGAGAGTAAGCGATAAAGCACTCCGGGGCAGGTGCACAGGCTTAAACGAAAGCTGCCGACTATTTAGGATTCCCCCATGGACAATAGTGTAAGTCAGTGCCAGGTTCAGAGCTTCTGTATGCTTTGTGTGACCGTTAACTCCGACTTTGTTATTCTCTGCCTGTGAGCCGTTAATTTCTTTCCGCTACACCTCAGCCTTTTAAAGCACCTGAACAGCGCCTAGCGTTTTATCAGCTGTGCAGCTGTCACGTGATCTTGTTCGCCGAGGACTTTCACAGCGTGAACCGGAACACGTCTCCTCGTATCGCAGCTGAGAGCCAGCCGCGTGACTCTGGTCAGTCGGTGGGACGCGGGACATTCTGTTTACAGTGCTGTCGTGTCGGCGTTTCAGATGCCGCCGCCAGCACCATAGTGGTTCCGGCCCATTTTGTGACCCTGAACACCACCAGCGGACGACACCCGTGTCAGCGCACGTGCAGCCGCTTCGAGAAGCCGAAGACGTGCTACTACCACTTCAGCATGGAGTACTATTACACTCTGTCGAAGGTGAGGGCGTCTTTGGAGCTGGGGACGGGGGCGAATAAATCTTGAAGGGAGAGCACTCGCGATGACGCTACTGTCCGGAGCACAATTCGAAAACCGAAAAAAATCTGTTGATTTTACTGAGTTTCGCACAGAATGTTTTTATCTTCTGCTCTTTTCAGGTATGCGTTTAAGTTGTGTGTCAGATTTTCCTGAAGATGTTACCCGATCTACTGACGAATTAGAAAAGTAGGCGAAATTTCAAAGTCCTTCGTCCGCGGATTAGAAAAGCGCAAGCTGTAGTTTCGCTTTTGATAATGGTATAATGGAGCCATAATATGGAGCCATAAATAAATATGGAGCCATATATCCCCGTCCCTGATTTCTCAACCCAGAAACGGTTTTCAAGCTGGATATGAATATTTATATCCCATAACATCAAGGAAAGCCCTACGATGTGTGCGCAACCCAAAAGTGTCCCAACTCAACACGCGGCTTTGTTTGTGTGGCTTTGATTCGTGTCACGCACGAGTCGGAACAGCAGCGCCGCGGCGGCGATGCATGACCTTGGTCCCGTGACCTTCACCTCCGCTGCACATCTCAAGTGGCGGCATTCCAAATTCAAAGGCGAGCAAGTGCGCCTCCGCGAATGCTGTGGTTGTTGCTCGGTGAGTGAGCGAACAGAGCGTTGCCAGCCTGTTGCCAGCCGCAGAGCACGAACAAAGTTCGCAGACGTGTGCCAAAGCGTCTCTCAGGCACGATCGAAGGAT
>NW_023596805.1:6708951-6770658 GCF_011947565.3 Pollicipes pollicipes | reverse complement strand
GCTTGCTATCAAAGCATAAAATTCTCCTTATTGTCGCCGTCCTTTCTCCATTTTGTCTTCATTCGCTTCGTTTACCTCTTTTCCCTCATTTGCTCTCTCCAATTCCGCATAAACTGTAGATGTATGCGTCGAACAGATAACTTTGTCGCCTATCTCGGTGACTATGGTAAGGGGGAGAGTAAGCGATAAAGCACTCTGGGACAGGTGCACAGGCTTAAATGAAAGTTGCCGACTATTTAGGATTCCCCAGGGACAATAGAGTAAATCAGTGCCAGGTTCAGAGCTTCTGTATGCTTTGTGTGACCGTTAACTCCGACTTTGTTATTCTCTGCCTGTGAGCCGTTAATTTCTTTCCGCTACACCTCAGCCTTTTAAAGCACCTGAACAGCGCCTAGCGTTTTATCAGCTGTGCAGCTGTCACGTGATCTTGTTCGCCGAGGACTTTCACAGCGTGAACCGGAACACGTCTCCTCGTATCGCAGCTGAGAGCCAGCCGCGTGACTCTGGTCAGTCGGTGGGACGCGGGACATTCTGTTTACAGTGCTGTCGTGTCGGCGTTTCAGATGCCGCCGCCAGCACCATAGTGGTTCCGGCCCATTTTGTGACCCTGAACACCACCAGCGGACGACACCCGTGTCAGCGCACGTGCAGCCGCTTCGAGAAGCCGAAGACGTGCTACTACCACTTCAGCATGGAGTACTATTACACTCTGTCGAAGGTGAGGGCGTCTTTGGAGCTGGGGACGGGGCGAATAAATCTTAAAGGGAGAGCACTCGCGATGACGCTTCTGTCCGGAGCACAATGCAAAAAGCGAAAAAAATCTGTTGATTTTGGTGAGTTTCGCACAGAATGGTTTTATCTTGTGCTCTTTTCAGGCATGCGTTTAAGTTGTGTGTCAGATTTTCCTGAAGATGTTACCCGATCTACTGACGAATTAGAAAAGTAGGCGAAATTTCAAAGTCCTTCGTCCGCGGATTAGAAAAGCGCAAGCTGTAGTTTCGCTTTTGATAATGGTATAATGGAGCCACAACATGGAGCCATAAATAAATATGGAGCCATATTTGGTCCCTGATTTCTCAACCCAGAAACGGTTTTCAAGCTGGATATGAATATTTATATCCCATAACATCAAGGAAAGCCCTACGATGTGTGCGCAACCCAAAAGTGTCCCAACTCAACACGCGGCTTTGTTTGTGTGGCTTTGATTCGTGTCACGCACGAGTCGGAACAGCAGCGCCGCGGCGGCGATGCATGACCTTGGTCCCGTGACCTTCACCTCCGCTGCACATCTCAAGTGGCGGCATTCCAAAATCAAAGGCGAGCAAGTGCGCCTCCGCGAATGCTGTGGTTGTTGCTCGGTGAGTGAGCGAACAGAGCGTTGCCAGCCTGTTGCCAGCCGCAGAGCACGAACAAAGTTCGCAGACGTGTGCCAAAGCGTCTCTCAGGCACGATCGAAGGATCGGCTGTTTGTGTGGCCCGGGGGACTTCTCTCCGAGCACATACAGATGAGACACGGGACAATGCCTGAAGCTTCTGAAACCGGTTTACAGTGCTGCTGCGCAGTGGCTCGCCCTCGGACAGTCAGCACCAGACTCGAGGGAACTGTGCGCCCTTTTAAAGGACAGTTCATTCGATGTGCGACAGGTTATCGTCCGCAATCACGGAGGTGATTGGGATTGCGCGCAATCCCAAAACACGGACGGTACAGCAAGCAGCGTTCGTATGTTCCAGGTATAGACAAGCTCAGACGACTAAATTCGACGAACCGGGAATAATCCGAAATCAACGGAGATAAAGCGCTGTTATTGGTGCTTACATTGCACTGAACCCGACGGGTCGTGACGCAACAGGTCGCGACCAGGTTGCGACCTGTTGCCCAACAGGTTGTGACGCGGTAGGTGACCACATAACGAAACTCCCACTGCGCAGCCATCTTCCAGTTAAAAAATGGTTCACACCGCGCCGCGGTTCAGACGTTTTTCCCCGAAACCCCAGCCCGCCTGGTCGGTACCTTCAACTTCCTACGTCACATATACTACACAGACGGTGATGCTCATCAGCCAGCCGCCCGGCATCCTCGCGCGCACCGTCACACTGGGTTTCTAGAGCAGGCAGCTACCGTCAGCTGGCGAGCGTGACGGAGCGCCCTTGCCCCCCCCCCCCCCCCCACCCCACCCCCGGATAGCTCCCGTGGCCGCGTAAATGACGGCTGGCTCATCGATGAGGGTAAATCTTGGCGTTTTTGGGCCGTAGTTTAGGCAAGTTCGCAGCATTAGTCTTGTTGATGGGATAATAAACGGTTGCCAGAGTGCCGAGGATGTTAGGCAAAAGTTGAAATGGCATCAAAGTATGACGTGAACCTAACGCAGTAATAATTTATCGCAGTTTTGTTGCTGAAGATGTCCTGTGTCAGTTGTGATCAAATACGTCTGAATATATTTCGGAACAACTTTTACTATATCATTGAGAATTAAGTTGTGCTAGAGGTGTTAAATTTAGTAACGCAGCGTAACCGCATTCGGAAAGGTGTGCACTTACACCCTTCTCATTTGCTTCACACTCAAGAGCATTTGCAAAAAGTTACCAAAAAAAAAAACATAAGAAAGAATACCAGCGCAAGGAAGACTTAATAATCGTTCAGCTGTAGTGCATCATTGACGTTAAAATTCATTGACAACACATCTTTTATCTGTTAACAATCATACATTTATCTGTCGTATCTGTGACATAGGTGGAGAGCCGATGAACGCATCAGGAGAGTTCTGTTGTGGATGAGGCTGGAAATGGCTTGAAATTGCTCGCACGTAGCCATGCTGCTCCCCAATTAAAACACATTCAAAGCTTTACCTCACGTCTAGAGTGGCCTGTCAACAGGACCGCTTCACGTTGAAATGGAATTGTCATTGCTGGTGTGTAGGTGCCAGACATCGTGTCAGGAATAAATGAGGTAAATGTGTGAGTGAATATGTGTATATATTTTTTCGTGATCTGGGGTGGCCGGGCCAGACTTGAAGCCAACTCCCTTTGAAAAGCAGTCTCTGGTTCCAATCCTGAAAATTTTTGTGGCTCTTAGGTTTTTGACATCACAAAGTTTGTGCATGTTAACTGCCTGTGCGATGCCGATATTAGAAGTGAGAAACAAGACTAAGGCGGTGTTGTCGCGCATTTGATTCCTGGGTAAAGTTGAACACTGTGTAAGGGCCAAGTGCGGTGTGTGGTGTCGCAATGACTTAAGGAAGCCAACCGGAATCCTTCGGGAAGAGTTTGAAACGAAAGTAGTCTTCGGGGTTACGCCGAGCCTAACCTGGGTCTTTTGGAGGTACGCCTGGCCTAAAAACCGTAGGCCTCTTGGAGGGACGCCAACTGAAGCCAGTGTGCGAGATGTAGGACTGAAGACCTTCTCGATGATGATGGAGCGCTGACCAGCAGCAGCGAAGGAAAGGCCGGTATTTTCTGCAAATTCTCTGCCAGCGTTTTCACCGACGAAGGGACTTCCCCTGTGCCTGTGATGCCTTGTAATTTTCAAGGACCGTTTCTAGAAGATGTGGACATTTCTACTCAGGTGGTTGCAAATAAATTGATATCACTGAAGCCATCTAGCGCCCCTGGACCAGACGATCCTACCCCAGCTTCCTCGTGAGTCTGCTGACGTCCTGGCAGTACCTTTGAGCATGTTGTTCCGAAAAGCATTGGCATGCGGAAGACTTTCCCAAGGGTGTGGGCTTGGTGAGGTAGTCCCGATCTTTAAGACTTCAAACCGACTTGTTTCTGATCTTCACGCTGGCGAATAGGTTCAAATTATTTCGCACAGCCTGTTTAAAAGTGATTCAGATATGCATGGCGTCATTGAAATATTACACAAACACCGCCATCTCAATGGCCACGTAGTGCTCAAGGTCAAGAAAAAAGAGATCGTCGCATTATTCGTGTGTGGCGTACGTCAGCAAGATTCGGAGCATCAATGGACAGCAGTTGGTCTTTAGCCAGTTAAATGTGGTGCGGGAATGTTTTGAACTCGACTCACTTTCTGTGTCACATGGTGTAGGAATTTGGGCAGTTGTAATGGAAATGAGACTGGAAATTGAATAACTTAAGAATCGCACCGTGGCCGAATATGTCAATGCGAATATAAATATAGAATGACGGACAAATATGCACGCATGTGACAAGAAAGGGCCACCATAAGCGCACATCACGAAATCCGGGTTCAGTAAACACGCACCACTTACAAGACACCTGTCGGCAACTTGAAATACTGTAAGTAAGTCAGCCCGTCCGCTACAGTTGCAATTCAGAGACGGCCAGTCTGGCATCGACTTTGACGTAAAATCGCTCCTCGACGTAATCAAACGGTGGCATATTGGGAACCAAATGCACTAGCCATGGTGAAATCTGGTTGTCTACAGGAGTTTTTCAACTCAAAACCACACCGAAAGTTACGAGTGAAATTTGCAAAGCTGCTGATCATAGCTGATGCTTGCTTCAATATTTTCAAATACGGAACACACCCTTCAACTGAACGTTGATTGGTTGCCGCGGACGCGCAGTCATGGAGCGTGCAGACGCGGCGTTTTCGAACCTCGAACCTTGCGGCACCCGCGCGGCGCAGAGGCATGCCTGCGCCATTTCTGTCCTTTTATCCAATTGCGGGTATCGCTAACGAGCTGAAGTGTTGTTATAAGGCGTTGCTAAGCTGAAACATCCACAAAGGATGTAGGTGAGACGAAACTTTGCGTTTATGAACGTATCGTCCCATAGGTGGAGGAGTGTCTCAGAAAGCAAGGGTTCCGACACCAATTTTAACGTCATTTCTTTCCATGCGAGGTCACCACGAGGTTAATGCTCAGCATCCTAAGAGAGTGGTGGTGCTATGGCACCCGCCGCTTTGGCGCCTTTAGATCATACAAACAAAGGCACGCTTACGCTGGTCAGTGCGTAAGCCTACTTTGCCGAAATTTTGAGTCATTCTGGCAACCCTCCCAATATGCTACGTAAACACGGTTAGCAGTATCACTAGACTTCTTGTCTCGTTTCCGAACCAACATTCACGTGCCTCAGAAACAGTCTCCACGGCTCTAACGCATGACTAGTGTCACAAAAAACACCCCGTTCGTGGTTCCACAGGCATGTTTCGGCTGTCCCGGAAACAGTACGGACTGTCAGCGTCCTCACTGCGTGGCGGCTGACGGTCGGCGGCGAGGACTGGTCACCGTCAACCGTCAGATGCCCGGTCCCCCTATAGAGGTGAGGAGTGAGGACTGCATAGAAGTGAGGAGTGAGGATTGGCTACCGTGGGATGCTTGGCCCGGGTATGGGGGTGAGATAGAACTGAAACCATGTCATCGTCAATTATAAGGCACCTGGCGATTCCAGTGAGAAAGATATCAGTCAGCCATATTCTTTGTCGATCTGTACCTCGGCGGACACTTGATGATTCTCTCGTGCTCTTGGTCCTCAGGGGAACAAGCTGCTCCTCAAGTGCTCCTCTCGTGCTCTGAACGATGTGTTTCTCTCTCTCAGGTGTGTCATGAGGACACGGTGGTGGTGGACCTGGAGAACCACCTGGGCAGTGACACTTCCAGCATCCACTGGCATGGCTTGCATCAGCGAGGCAGTCAGTTCATGGACGGGGTGCCACACGTGACTCAGTGCCCCCAGTTGCCGGGCACCGTGTTCCGATACACCTTCCGTGCCGAAAACCCCGGAACCCACTTCTGGCACTCCCACTCCGGTGAGAGAGGGCTCTGGTACTCACACTCCGGTGAGAGAGAGAGCTCTGGTACTTCAACACTCCAGTGAAGAAAAGAGAGAGAGAAGAGATATAGAGAGGAGAGAGAGAGAGAGAGAGAGAGAGAGAGAGAGAGAGAGAGAGAGAGAGAGAGAGAGAGAGAGAGATAGAGAGAGAGGAGAGAGAGAGAGAGAGAGAGAGAGAAAGAAGAAGAGAGGAGAGAGAGAGAGAGAGATAGAGAGAGAGAGAGAGAGGAGAGGAGGACAGAGAGGAGAGAGAGAGAGAGCAGAGTAGAGAGAGGAGAGAGAGGAGAGAGGAGAGGAGAGAGAGAGAGAGAGAGAGAGAGAGAGAGAGAGAGAGAGCTCTGGTACTCGCACTCGGACTAGAGATACTCAAACTCAGGTGCGAGAGAGGGTGTTGACCCGGGAATAAGGTGCTGTAGAGTCGGGGCGTTCATGCGTTGCGGAGAGTCGATAACTCAGTTGCGTGCACAAAGCTTTTGTAAGTGGTGGGATCAGGCGGGATGGTTTAGGTTAGCGTGGATAGGTTGGTGGGTCCTCACTGAAACGGTTGCCCTACCGTCCAGGAAATCACCTATGCCTGTCTTTGACTCCCACCTCTGCCTTGGTGTCTGTCATGGAACGGTTCACACCTCTGCCGTAGTGTCCGTCATTGAACGGCTCACACCTCTGCCGTGGTGTACGTCACCGAACGGCCCACACCTCTGCCGTGGTGTCCGTCGTCGAACGGCTCACACCCGTGCCATGGTGTCCGTCATCGAACGGCTCACACCTCCGTCGTGGTTGTGTGAGCCTGTCTCCACGGCCGTGGCCTGAGCCCGCGTTTGGCGGCGTCGACAGGTTTCCAGAGGTCGGACGGGGCGTACGGCGCGCTGACCATCCGCATGCCCCGCGAGCTGGACCTGCACGGCGCGCTTTTCGACACGGACCTGCCGGAGCACAAGATCCTTCTCTCTGACTGGCTCAAGGAGCTGGCCGTGGAGAGGTATGTAACCGGGTGTGGTTGGAAGGCGAACGGAACGACCAGTGACGGCGGGCGCCAGCTGTCGGTCTGACTGGAGCTGGCCCATGGCCAGGCACTACGACGGCTGAGCGTCTGTGGTGATGCATGTTTTCTGATACACGGTTTGCAGTCACGCAAAGAAGAACCAGACGCATCGCGCACTCTTCCTAGAAGTTCTGCCATGGACGATGCGACGGTCACGCATGCGCAGTAAAATCAGATGCGCGTTTGGAAGTCAACTGCCGGCTCGGTCGACACTTCAGTCGATCCCTGGCCGACTACGGAGCAGTACTGACATTCCGGCCTCCACCTGAAAGCCGACACGCAATACCGCATGCGAGTGACCTTGGCCGACCTTCCAAGCCCGGCGCACACAGAGCCCTGGAATTATTAATAGGCTTCGTCGAGCTACTGTCCTTATATGTCTGTCGGCCAGGTGTCAGCGCTAGGCGGGTGCTCACACCACGCCGCCGGGGAAGAGTAGCTAGTTGCATCACCGCTCTTCCTAGGTGATGCGATTTATTGCATCGGTTAATGTATGTGTATTCAGGTGGTGCCTTCAGGATTCAGGGAGTGGATTGCTTACAGCGATTTACAAACCCATTATGTTCATGAGCCATGTGGAAAATATTGATGGACTTCAAGGAAAGTTGGAGAGGCCATGTGTGCTGAGCTGCCCACAGTGGAGTTCATTCATCACGGAGCATATTCTCACTTGAGATATGAACCACTCATCGCGTTAGCGCATGCATGATGACCATTGGAAACCTGTGCTCACTTTTGTTCACGATGTGACAGGTTTGTCTCTCACCACCACGCGCTGGGAACAAACAAACCGGAGACGATTCTGATCAACGGCCGGGGACGACCCGCCGGTCACCACCGGAACAGCTCCCACACGCCGCTCACTGAGTATGTCGTCGATAAGGTGAGCAGTGGAGACGCAGCAGCCGGTTACGCGCCGTTACCCATTGTTGTTGTCGTCGTCGGGTGGGGGGGTCTTAACGACACACTCGGCTGCTGAGGCTCTATGATGTCGCCTGCCTCTCACCCTAGCGGGAAGGGCGGACACCGCGGGGAATCGAACCCTGTATCTCTGGTTTCTCAAACGCGCGGTGGGTAACGCAGATTCGTTAACCGGTACGTTATCGGTGTCATCGTCTTTGCCGTTCATCGACTACACTGAATAAAGGTGAGAAACGGGAATATGAACACTGGGCCACGCGGTAAGAAACGATTCAAGAACTGCTCACACATGCATACACTGCTCACTGAACACATCATCTGGGAGGTGAGCAACGACGACGTGACGCCGACCCACACACTCACTGCTCGCCGAGCAGGTCGTCGCGGAAGTGAGAAACAGTGACACGGGAACTTCTCATATTCCCTATGCACAGTCCTCTCGGCGGAAGGCACCAGCAGCAGTGATACCAACACGCATATTGTTAGCCTACTGTTATGGTATTGTCCTTCGGTTAGTAAGCCGGAGTAAATACTTACCAAGTGTCTGACGCTTGCACCGTTTCTCCGGCGGTGTTTTTTTTGGGGGGGGGGGGGCGAACACTTGCAGTCACTCTAGCTGCACTCTTCCTTCCCTAGCACTCACTTATGCTGTATTCAAGTCTGTCATGAACTGAGGATCAGAACTTTTAGTGTGACACAAGTCCGGACTGTGTTGCCCCTCCCTCCCCTCCCCCCTCCCCGCTGCCGAAGCGCGCGCTCGCCGCCGCCTGCCGAGGCGCTGCGTTTCACTCCGTGACCTCGTGACCTTCGCAGGGGCTGCGCCACCGCCTGAGGCTGGTTAGCAACGGAGTGATGAACTGCCCGCTGGAGGTGTCCGTGGACGGCCACCGCCTGACCGTGATCGCCTCGGACGGCAGCGATGTGGAGCCCGTGGAGAGTGAGTGCAGCCTGTGGAGAGTGGGTGGAGCCTGTGGAGAGTGAGTGCAGCCTGTGGAGAGTGAGTGGAGCCTGTGAGAGAGCGAGTGGAGCCTGTGGAGAGTGAGTGCAGCCTGTGGAGAGTGAGTGGAGCCTGTGGAGAGGGAGTGGAGCCTGTAGAGAGTGAGTGGAGCCTGTGGAGAGTGAGTGGAGCCTGTGGAGAGCGAGTGGAGCCCGTGGAGAGTGCGTAAAGCCCGTGGAGAGTGATTGGAGCTGGTGGAGAGCGAGTGGAGCCTGTAGAGGGCGAGTGCAGCCCGTGGAGACTGAGTGGAGCCCGTGGAGAGCGAGTGGAGCCCGCGAAGAGTACGTGAAGCTCGTGGAGAGTGAGCCGGTTCGCCGCCAGGCCGGCCGACTGCTGCCCGAAGCGGTCAGTGCCCTGGTCAAACGGCACACTGCAGGTCATGCTGGGCCATTCGGGATTTCCGGCGCACTCAGCTGCTGAGGCTGCATGACGTCACGAGCCTCTCGACCTGGCAGGGAGAGGGGGAACCGCGGGGAATCCAGTGCCGCACCTGTGGTCCATCAGGGGCGCAGTTCAACCACTACACTATCATTAACCAACACTGGCGAGCGGAAAATAGACGGGTCAGGCTGAGCGCGGTGTCCGATGTGCGCAAGCGTGCTCGTTATGTAGGGCCTCGTATCTACACCCGACAGTCACACAGATGTGAGTCAAGGATTGTCTGAGACGTGTCAGATGCCCTACTGGGCTCATTTCAAATGAATTCTGGGCCACGCTCCATGTGCTGTGCTTTCTCCACGTGACTCCTGTACTTGTGCAGTTGTTACTGCGAGAGGTGGCGAAGGGAATGCCCAGACTTCCCCGCTTCATACTCAGTGCTCAAAGCTCGGGTTTTCTCGCGTTCGCAGATGAGTTCGTTAGTCATGCAGCCACGCAAACCTTCAGAGACTGCGATGAATGCACAAGGGACAGTCATCCCATCATCACCTCATCATCATCAGCTTGTGCTTGGTGTGCCTTCGAAAAACAAACCGGTTGCTGACAGTGACCCGGACGTGCGCCATATTCGTCGACAGAACCACCAGCTGGGGTAGAATCGCATGCCATGCAATAGCGCACATTCCTAAAGCAGCTTCAAGGTGGTTTTGCATGATAGGCTTGTTTTTGTCGTGCTGCCGGCTCTTCTGTTTCTTCTGCTTCCCGCCGCACGTCGAAAGCACGTCAAAGGGAACCCATTGTTGGATGTCTGGCGCGAGCTCTGTTCTTTCGGTGGTGTGTTTTCTGCCGGGTCACGTGCTCCACGTGCGAGGCTGACCCCTGGCTGACCTCTGAGTGATGACGGTGCGTGAGGGCGCTTCCATCGGGCAGCTGTCAACACGCGCGGTGTCGCAATGTTCAGGTGGAGTTAGCAGACCGTGCAGTGTCGCAATGTGTAAGCGCGTTAGCGTACTCGTTGGTTGTGCGCGCCCGCCTGAAATCCTTGCGCTACAAGCTGGGTCGCGGCCTCCGGTCTCTCCCTCTGCTGTTTGTGCCATCACTGGCTGTCGTGGTCCGGTGTCACCATGTGCAGGTGGGCCCGTCGCGTCACGTGACATTTGTCACGGCCAACGAATGCTGTATGATCAAGTGACTGTTGTTTCGCGATGACTGTGGCAGTGCAGCGCCTTGGCAGCCGTCCATCGCTGATCACTTGTCTGCCCGGGACTCTCGCTCACTCAGCGGATCAGTGACGCAGTGACGTCACCGTCCCCAGCTGACTCCCTCGTCATCTACGCCGGCGAGCGGTATGACGTAATACTGCACGCCAACCAAGCACCGGGCGTCTATTGGCTGAAGGTCCGCGGCCTGATGGACTGCGACGAGCGTTTCAGCCTCGCTCACCAGGTGGCGGTGGTGCGATACAGGGGGTCGCCGCAGGTGGTACCCGAGCAGGAGATCGACTACTGGGCCACCAAACGCCCGGGCAAGGTCAGCAGTGCCCGGCGGATGGCAGGGACCAATCAGGCGGGCGCGCGGCTACTACAGATCGCTGATTCGCTCCGCTGCTGGCTGCGAGGGCCGCGTTCCCCATTGGCGAAGAAGCCACCTGAGTTGCTGCCTATGACGTCGCAAGTGCTTACGTCATACACAAGCAACTATTCTCCAAACCGTAGGAACTGCCATGACGCACTTACCTCTGACGTCATAGGTTGCAACTTGTGGACGACGTTTGGTAATTAGCAACTCAGCCCTTCTGATCCGAGGATGATTGTGGCACACATTGCTCGTCGTGTATGGAGTGCACGCATACGTTGTCTGCCGGCTCTTGCGTCAGGATATAAGCGGTGTGTTTGTCGCTCCGCAATACCCGCGCAGATTTCGGCGATTTACCCTTCGGCGAACACACGTCGGTTATCATTGGCGGCGATTACTATTAGATTGCGGCGATTTACGACGAACACACTGCAAGTCATCGGACTCGCACACCGCATCAGCTACCCTCTGGGCGGATGATCGATCCTTGTCATGCTGCGTCACAGGATCAGGCGTGTCTTGCTGATAGCCAGGGGCGGATCGAGCCAGTTGTTTTTTTTGGGGGGGGGGGCAACCGTTCGTCGCCAGCTGGCTGGTGTGGGATCCGAGGTCCAGTGCATGGTGCCTCTCGCGAGTACCTAGTAGGGACACCATTCAAAACCGAAAAAGCACCGAAATGCTTTTGAATCTTAAACAGAGGTTAAAACAGTTAAAACAGTTAAAGTTAAAACAGACGGTAAGTAGACGAAACTTCTATGAAGTTCTGGGAATGTTTTTTTTTGGGGGGGGGCAAAACATACATACTCTCAGAGGTTTTGGGGGGAGGCCATGGCCCCGTGCCCAGCCCCCCCCAGGATCCGCCTATGCTGATGGCGGGTTAGCCGCCGCAGAGCCGCAGCTACCCTGCAGAACTCTCGTGTCGGGTGCTACAATGTCAGGCTGGCGAGGGTGCTGCGCGAACCCCTGGCCTCTGAACCGGCAGTCTCTTGCGCGCGCGGATTGCGTGTTCTGCACCGCAGTTGCCCTTGCCGGGCATGGGGGTTTACGTACGCTTTGTTGCCGGGGACATGAAGAATGCCACGATCAATACCTCTCCATGACCCTCCAGCGTCCCAGTGCGTGCAGAAGGAGCAGTACCACATCGTCATATTTTTTAAGTAGTTACTACTTATAATGACAGGCACTACGACAGGAAATTGCTCAAGTCGTTCAGTGTGAAGCTCAAACTCATCTGCCAAAAAGCACAGTTCGCTGCTGTCTTTTATTCTCAAATCCTTGTAATCCAGCACGTCTATTCACGCTCAAATCTCTGACCGTCGGTGTTGTTCAGTTCGGTACGTGGCCGCGACTTTTCTCCACCGCCGCGCCGCGTGTGCCGCCATTTCCCCCAAAAGCGTGCGGGAGGTACGTGTCCCTTTTGTAAGCCGGTGCTCACAATGGCGGCTCCGTGATCGCTGGCCCGGTCACAGGCGTCACGCGCGCGCTAGCAGGTGACGGCGCACGAGCTGGGTCACGTGACCGTCCTGGGTTGCAAAAGACCTTATAGACTCGCGGGCGCCGAGCTGAACTGGCGCAGAGGGCCGCGAGGTCACGGTTTGGTTCTTACATACATGTGGCTGAGATTGAACGCACAGCTGTGGTAAATGCTAGGTCAACAAGTTTGAGTCGATCAAGGGCAGGCTTTGTAGATCGTTTGGCGGTGTTAAACGATGTGCTATGTGCGAAATGCAGGGAGCTCTTGCCTGTGTTTTAGTACTTGGATTGCGTACGTTGAGTTACGCGTATGGTGGGTTGTGCTGAGCTTAGATGAGTTGAGTTGAGTTGTGTTGAGCACGCGTAGGTGATGACGCATGCTCCTGATAGTTCTGACAACTCCCCTTTGACAAGCTCTTCACCCTTTCCTTTGTAGCTCGATTCGTACGTGGGGTTCTGGCTTCATCTCTGGTGATTAGAGAGCTACGACCGCTGTGTTGTGTTTCCAACAGCAACCACAACAAATTCACTCGCTCCTCAAAACACAGCATGTTCGCAGTGCACAATGCTGCCACATTCCTGGTTTTTATCGGACATAAAAGCATCAGGTATTGTTTCGATAAATGCGTGTTTCCGAATTATCAACCTAACTTATATCTCCATTCTCCTGATTTTTCCGAGGAATAAGGCAAATACTACCTGTCTTATCTACATGCTGTTTATCTCGGGACACCCCTCAGCGCAAGGAGCTAAACGAGACGCGTGCACCTCATTAGCCCAGCACCGCCGCGGCTGGCGGCGCTCGAGACGCGCGCCTGAGACGTGCGCCTCTCCTGCCGTTCCAGCAAGTGTCACCCTTCAACGACGCGGACCAGACGCCGGAGAAGGTGCCGGTGAGTGCGCTGACGGCGCTGGCGCTGGATGACGTCACGTCGGTTGAGCACGCCGACGTCAAGTTCTACCTGGACTACGACTTCAACCAAGTTGACAACAAGCACTTCCACGACGAGGAGCATTACTCCGTTTTCAGCGGTGAGAGCTGACGCACGCGGGGGAGGGAGGAAGTCTTGTGAGAGGTTAGCAGTTCGTGTGTAGAATTGTCGCCCGGTAGATGAGTCTATTCATCAATAACTTGTCGTCGTTGGTGCTTTACAACGCGCTCAGCTGCTGAGGTTATATAGGCTGCTGAGGCTGAGGCTGAGGCTGGGGCTGTTGAGGTTATAATGGCGTTGCCTGCCATTATAACCTGCCGCCCACCCCGACAGAAAAGGCGGGCGCCGCGGGGATTCGATGCACAAATGGTGCACACGGGCCTTATTGCTCCCCCCTCCTCATTGTTTTTCTTGTATCTCCATGGTGCACAAGTAGAAAATGTCAAGTTATCAAACATCAAGACAAGTCAGCAGAATTAATAACGCCGTGCTTGTCATGTTGTGCGCTGTACATCCTGGCATTCTGCCTGTTAGTAAAACCACTCACAAACCCCAGCCGATGAAAATTCTGACATGTAGTGTCAAAACAAAGCGTAACTCCGTCACCCGGCGCCTCATCCCGCAGTGGAGCACCACCTGCAGATGCTGACACCGCAGTTCAACAACATCTCGCTGCGGCTGCCGGTGGCGCCACCTTTAAGCCAGCCGGACGATCTGAGCGCCACCTGTAACTCGAGCACGGCGGGCGACTGTCAGCGCGAGTACTGCGAGTGCACGCACGTGCTCAACATCCCCCTGGGCGCCGTGGTCGAGCTGTTCTTCATCGATCGGGGTGAGCATCGGCCGTTCGGGAACATCCGCAGCGGCGAAGTTTGCAGCGAGCGCTTGGTCTTGAGGGTCTGCAGCGAGTGGGCCCTGTGTAGTGGGCGTGGCTTGGTACGTAGACTCATCACGGTCAAATAGCTCTCTCCACGTAGATTGTTGGTGACCACACTCAATCGCAGATTGTTGTAACTTGCCGTTATAATCACGGAGGTGTGAGTTTTGTTGCTTGAGTTGTTATCGCAGGCGTGTAATTGTTGTGGTTGTAATCACGAATTATCCAGATTGTTGGTAACTACGCGCAATCGCGGATCGATGTACGTTGACTTTGCAATCACGGAGGCGTAATTTCTGTCACTGTTATTGTAATCACGGAGGTTTTATTGTTGTAATGTTGGTCATGACTCACGCGGATCGTTGGCTATTTACATAATCTTGCCGCAGTTTGCCGCGTCAGTTTTTCAGCGGGCGTACTGAAGGTATTGCGGTATCTCCCACATCTGCACTGTGGTGCAGTTGCTTTGCATGTTCCACCTAGCTTTCGCGGGTCGCTACTGACAATGAATCTGGTTTCCTTCCTGTGAATTATTGTGTAATTCATGGGCACATGGAGTGCACAGGTCTTCGGTCCCGCACCCAGAGCTGTCCTCTCACGCATTATGGCTTCCGGTGCCTTGCGAAGCCGCCAATGGTCCCTAATGATCCGTCCCTCGGTATGTCCCGGTATACCACGCCAGGGGCTCATCTTTGCTTCCCCTTAGCCCTCACTTAGCAGGGTAGATCCCCTCACTTAGCAGGGTTCACCCGGTGACTATTGCCTTGTCAGTGTCAAGCTTCTGACCCTCCCCCAGCTGGTACACGTGACCGCCTTCCCCAGCCAGTTCGTCTGACCGCCTTCCCCAGCCAGTCCATCTGACCGCCTTCCCCAGCCAGTTCATCTGACCGCCTTCCCCAGCCGGTTCATCTAACCGCCTTCCCCAGCCAGTTCATCTGACCGCCTTCCCCAGCCAGTTCATCTGACCGCCTTCCCCAGCCAGTTCATCTAACCGCCTTCCCAGCCAGTTCATCTAACCGCTTCCCCAGCCAGTTCATCTGACCGCCTTCCCCAGCTAGTTCATCTGACCGCCTTCCCAGCCAGTTCATCTGACCGCCTTCCCCAGCCAGTTCATCTGACCGCCTTCCCCAGCCAGTTCATTTGACCGCCTTCCCCAGCTAGTTCATCTGACCGCCTTCCCCAGCCAGTTCATTTGACCGCCTTCCCCAGCCAGTTCATCTAACCGCCTTCCCCAGCCAGTTCAGTTAACCGCCTTCCCCAGCCAGTTCATCTGACCGCCTTCCCCAGCCAGTTCATTTGACCGCCTTCCCCAGCCAGTTCGTCTGACCGCCTCCGCCGGCAGGGTTCACCTATGACGCCAACCATCCCCTGCACCTGCACGGCTACGCCTTTCGCGTGGTGGCGATGGAGCGGCTGGGTCGCCAGGTGACGCGCCAGGCGGTGGTGGAGCGGGACCGGGCCGGCCTCGTGCCGCGCCGCCTCCACCGCGCACCGCTCAAGGACACGGTCACCGTACCCGACGGCGGGTACACGGCCGTCCGTTTCCACGCTACCAACCCGGGTACGTGGCGGAGGGAGGGCCATTGAGAGAGGATTGAAAGAGATTGAGAGCGATAATCAATCACGTTGAAGGAGGAGGAGAGGATTGGGGGTCAGTCCGGAGGCATCCGTCCTCGCTCACACCAGATGGGGCTGTCGGCGGTAGATCCCCTCTGATGCGGCATCATCCGCTTCGTCACGGGTCAAATGGAGTGAAACTGGAACACTCCAGGATGATGACGTGTTGCCAATCTGTACGGTTCTTCGTGGCAGCTTTATGGTAGTTCTAGAGGCGAAGTCACCAACACAGGTCGTTGCCATCCGGTTGGTTTCCTGTACAGCAATGGATTACCTTTGAAAACCTATATATATATATATATATATAGTGTGTGTGTGTGTGTGTGTGTGTGTGTGTGTGTGTGTGTGTGTGTGTGTGTGTGTGTGTGTGTGTGTGTGTGTGTGTGTGTGTGTGCGTGTGTGTGTGTGTGTATAGTTTCACGGCGCGTCAACCAACGTGGTTATCAGCGCCCGTCATTTGATAACCTAGTTTGTCTCCCCATGCTTATCACAAAATGCACCACCCACTGACCCGTGCGCGTATTTACTGTGCAGCCTACCGTCCGAACGGTTCCGCGTTACACTCCTGCCTGTAGCTGTTTGCGCCGCGGCGATCGCCAGTGCCAATAAATGTATTCGTGTTTGCACCGGCACGCAGCGTGAAGACGTTAAGAGTTGAATGCTATGGACGTTTTGTTCCAGGCTGGTGGCTTTTCCACTGTCACATGAACTTCCACGCCGAGGTTGGAATGGCAATTATCTTCCACGTTGGAGAGCGGGAACACCTGCCCAAAACGCCACGAGGCTTTCCAACGTGCGGCGGATTCATGCCGCACTACGAGTACAGCTCGTCGCCGGAAGAGGGCACTGACAAACGCCAGTCGGGCGCGGCGAACGTGACCGGTCCCCTTCTGTCTGTGTTGTGGTTGTCGCTGCTGACTTTGTTTGCGAGTGCCTTATGAACGGCTAGTATCGCGGTGCCATTACGCGTGCGTGACTTTGTCATAGGTATTTTAAGTGAACTGTACAAATGTATGCCTAACACCGGTGAGAGCTGTGCGTACCTAGTGCGACGTCGCGTTTTATATCCCATATGACCCGCATAATGTGCGTGTGCTAAAGCTTTCCTGTCGTGTCGGTTCTAAGGTGGTCCCGTCTTTGAATCGTCATGAAAGCAAGGCCACAGTCGTTCGGTTTATGAACATTAGTGTTTGGTGTTTGGTGGTGGCTTGGTGCCAAGGCGTTTGTAGGTAAACGTAACTTATTCGGAGATTTTGTGTGAATGGGCGAAAAAGCTCGTGTTATGATGCCTGTATTGTGTATTCCTGGTCGTAAAACACCTCGTTCGTAAATAACATTCCTTGAATGCGTATTGTATGTATTCATGAAACCATGTCTTGGCATGTGCCTTTGCTGGGAAGTCACGCACAGAGAGGAGAAAGAAAGGAAGAATGAGTCATGTAGAGAGAAAAAAGAAGGTAGAATAGGGTACGAAGGGAGGGAGAGGAGAGAGGAGGGAAGAAGAGGAGCGAGAGAGAGAAAGAGGGAGAAGAGAGGAGAGAGAGAAGAGAGAAGAGGAGGAGAGAGAGAGAGAGAGAGAGAGGAGCGAGAGAGAGAGAGAGAGAGAGAGAGAGAGAGAGATGAGGAGAGAGAGAGAAGAGAGAGAGAGAGAGACGAGAGAGAGAGAGAGAGAGAGAGAGAGAGAGAGAAGAGAGAGAAGAGAGAGAGGAGATAGGAGAGAGAGAGAGAGAGAGGAGAGAGAGAGAGAGAGATAGAGAGAGAGAGAGGAGAGAAGAGAGAGAGAGAGGAAGAGAGAGAGAGAGAGGAGAGAGAGAGAGCGAAGAAGAGAGAGAGAGAGAAGAGAGAGAGGAGAGGAGAGAGAGAGAGAGAGAGAGGAGAGAGAGAGAGAGAGAGAGAGAGAGAGAGAGAGAGAGAGAGAGAGAGAGAGAGAGAGAGAGAGAGAGAGAGAGAGAGAGAGAGAGATGTAAATGACGCCGTGGGAACATGTATCCACTGCATATGCAGACGGAGCTATAGACGATATCCATAGACGATGAGGTTCAGATATCGGAACAGTTTGTCGTAACATTTTACTGTAACAGTTAACTGGAGCAGTTCGTGGTAAGTTTGCTGCCGCAGGCTGCTGTAACAGTTAAAGGGAATGTTTCACATTTGAAGATATTAAAGCAAGCATCAGATATGAGGAAGCAAGCTCATTTATTACTATTGGGATACTTGTAAGTGGAAAAGACTGTTCCAGACAACCAACTTCTCTGTTAAGTTGGGTGCTCCTCGATGCCTTATTGTTTGGTTACGTCATCGTACCTTGCACAACAACATTGAATGAGAGCCAGTTGATGGTCATCATATCTGGGAATCGTGCTCACGAACACCAGATATGAATGACCATTTTGTTCTTGCCTTGCTCGTCGCGTGGCTTACGGAATGACAGGATTTAAATGACGCTATTTTGAAGTCACGGATGGCAAGTTTATCTTGAAATGTTGTCCCACGTCGTTGCGGACCTTAAACTCATGAACCAGAGGGTTTCAAATATACGAAGGGCATAACCGTGAGTTGCATCGCAATATCTTCAACGCGGCTAGTTCAGTTCGAGACCCCATACAGATGTGGAACATACCCTTAAAATTTTAGTGGTTAGCTGTTACAGTTCACTGTAACAGTGAAGTGTAATAGTTAACTATAGCCACAACTAACGGGCGTGTTTATGCTCCATACGTGACACTCACGTGACCTGTCTCTGCAGAGTAGTTCTACGAGCGGCCACCTCACGTCGGCGACATCTGCCGCCAAACACACAAAGTTGGGCTTCCCAGAACACTCGCCACGGCAACAACACGCATATTTACTCAGCCGAGCGTTTATTGTGGATGGCTACGAAAGCGAATTGGCAAATCGGTGCTTATGCTCGCCATGGCGGCGGGGAATATTCCACAGCCGTATTGAAAACTCGTTTGCAATGCACCACGAGCGTCGCCGCAGACCGGGCTGGTCTGATGTAAAAAGCGGGAGAATTCACCTGGAGGCTTCAGCCCCGCGAGACCGCCACGCTGCCTAGAAGCTCATATTGTTACGAGCTGTTGCCAAATACAGGCAACCGAAAGATACTGATAATAACGATGACAGTGATTATGGTAATGCGGCGCTTCAGTGCGGTCTAAATGCGATGGAAACAAACGCATTTATTCACAGAAAGGAACTGCATTTGATAGCGGATAGTGGGCTCAAGGACGGTGGTGTCGAACGACGCAGTCTTGACCCATGTCTACGTGAGCTGGTTCTGTTGTAGCACCGCTGGATATTGAATTACATATAGTGTTGACGCTTTAAGCGGTGCCGCTTTCAGCAGCTGTCATCAGTAAGCAGGAAACGAGCAAATACGAGCGCGGTCACGTAATTTCAGCATCGAACTGCGTAACGGCAGACGATGACCTGACGGCGGCACTAGAGGCCGGGACGGCAGCCCACGACCTAAGGTGGCAATCACCGCATGGCCGCCACCACAGCCAGCCTCCGGTCCTGGGAAGCAGACGTCCCACCGCCACACCGCCGGGTAGGAGCCTGAGGGGGCATCCGGCCGGCAAGCGGCGGCAGGTCATCGGGTCACTCGGCAGCCCAGAACAGGGCGCGGGAGACTGCCGACGGGACGCGGGAGACTGCCGAAGGCTGAGAGGTCAGCCCGGCCGACCGCAGCCGGTTAGCCGAGAAGCCGCGGAACGGATGGCCTCACGTGTCGATTTGGCCTAAAAGTCCCACGATATGTGGTCCTTGGCGTTGATTTGGCCAAGCAGCATTTGGACTCCAAACCTAACCTAACCTAATTTAACTTAACCTAACCTAACCTAAACTCACCTAACCTCGCCTCACCTCACCTCACCTCACCTCACCTCACCTAACCTAACCTGACCTGACCTGACCTGACCTGACCTAACCCAACCAAACCTAACCTAACCAAACCTACCTAACCTAACCTAACCTAACCTAACCTAACCTAACCTAACCTAACCTAACCTAACCTAACCTAACCTAACCTAACCTAACCTAACCTAACCTAACCTAACCTAACCTAACCTACCAAGTAGGAAGGAATGTACCAAAGGAATGCTGCATTCCTATTCATTTTTCCATGATGTGTCTGTGAGGTCTGTGACTTTATGCAATGTTCAGAAATTATCCTAAGGCCTGCACGCACGTTTCTAGCAGCTCTCTAAGGAATGCAGAAAGTAATTTCAGCATAATAACGACGCCAATATTCTTGAATAACCGACTGTTGTCTAAGCAGCAATCTTGAAATGCGGAGCATGGCCATCTTCTTGATGCTGTTCAGTTTATCAATGCATTATTTGTTCTGTTTACTAGAGCTGCACTATGGTAGAAAATTCACGGTCCTAGTAATGTGTACGAGGTTTGGAATGTCTGGTTTATGTCCGAGACGCACGCTGAGATATATTTCCGTGCAAGCCACGTTGAAAAAGAAGCTGATCAAATAGTATCAGTTGATTCTTGCAACCAGTCATACTGTTTCAAACTGACCTACAGAATGCCGTTTTTGCTAGCCAAGCCAAACACCTGCATTAAATTTGTTTAGAAGAGGCAAATGAGTATGCTTAAATGTGCTGAATTTTTCTATTCATGATAACGGAAGCAAAGGAAATGACGGCTAATGAGTGCTGGCTCTAAAAGGACATTTTTTACCATGCCGCTCCGCACCTGAGAGGATTCGGGACTTTCAAAAAGCCGGATTGGCGGACGATTGCCGGACTGGAGAGAGGCCAGAGAGCCAGAGAGCCGGATTGGCACGCGCCGGATTGCACAAACTCAACACCCGTGAAGTGGTCTGCTGGCTTCACCAGTTTTTCATCTTTGAGCGAGGGAAAGTTTATATCAGAAACACCTTTGTTGTGAGCTGGACATCTTGGGGGGGGGGGGGACAAGTAAGAATAAGCCGCGCAGCAAATTGCCGCCAGATGCTAAGATACTGTGTGGATTGCTGATGATGCGTTTCAGACGCTTTCTACGGCCCAGGACGTAGGATGCGTCTGGAACGCGTCATCAGTGGGCTTGTTTCGGGCTGCACATGGTATGACGTTGAGACGTTGAATCACAAATATTGGGTGTATGTGATGTTGCCAATTTTCGGAAGGGTTTGTCATGCAACTGAGAATGTTGTCATGTCTCACTCCGGCACTATTACACGAATTTACACACTATGTGCACCTCTTTGAATCGAGTGACGAATGTAAAGGGGCTTTTGGCGCCACAAGAACGAGGAAGTTGCGCGAAAAGCACCAAACTGGCGCAGTTTAAACGCAAAGTATTGGGTGAGATGGGAACGTCCCTCGATGGAGGCCGCTCTGATGAGATGAGAACACCCTCTGGTGAGATGAGCCCGCTCTGATAAAATGAGGCCCCTCGAAGAAGGTCGCTCGGAGGGCCGTTCGGAGATGAGGCCCCTCGAGGAAGGCCCGAGAGGCCCCAGCCCCTCGAGGAAGGCCGTTCGGATGAGGTGATAATAGCCCCCGAGGGAGGGTCTCATGAAAAGAAAGCCCCCCTCGAGGGAGGGTCTGCAGGCCTGCGCCTGTCGGGTATTGGCAATCATTTCATTCGCATTTGGAATTCGAGCCTATAAAAACATCTTCCGCACTGGTCGCATGCATTCGGCAGTCGCAAGTGTCTGAGGAAAACAAGCTCGCGCTCTTAGAATAGGGCGCTCTCTTCCACGTGTGGCATCTGCGCGTCTGCACCATATTGCCACAGCTGAGCGCTGAAGTCCAGTAAAAAAAACGGACGCTCAGCGATAACAGTCTCGCAGCCTCGCCTTGACCGCGGTGAAGATGGCTGGCGGTTAAGAATTTCACAGATGCGATAGATCTGTAAATGGTGGATTGGACCAAACAAGCCACCACGAATTAATGAATTAAGACCGGATCGGATGCAAGATTTTCAGCGGCGTCACGAATCTCCTGGGGAAGTTGAGGCACAAAACAGAGTCTGGATATGGGTGCAGTTTCCTTTTCAGTGAGGCAGGTGGAGGGCATAAGGTCAGTCCTCCCTCGCAACTTGGGCTTTCCCCTTGGGCTTGCTCTGCTACTCTGACGAACCCTGTCGCTAAATCAATGGCCTCAGTTCCGGGCACCGCCCTACGGCCAACCACCACGAACACATACCGCGGTCCACAGCTTCATAAGTGATGTATCCCCAAACTTGGCGCCCATTCAGCGTTGGTTCTGGTAGCAATGCTACCAGCAAAAGTGGCAGCAATCGCCACCCAGCCGACAAAAAATCCCTACGCAGAGAGAGGCTGCTCAAAACAGTGTTGTTGTTTATACAACACGTTACATAACAACGCCACGTTACTGGCCAATATTCAGCTGCAGGATCAAAATGTTAAATCGCTCACATGAAGTGTACGAAAAACGAGTATAATGCTGCTAAAAACGTGCATGGTTGACTTTCGTTTCTGGCTCGACAGCCGTAATTGACAACAGCATCAGTTCCGTGAGGAAAAAGACTTTCACGAGATCCTAAATTTGTGCGCAAGTTTAATTACGAATCTGTCACTTGTCACGCGACAAGGGGCTTCCGTATTCAGGTATTCCCGTACTAGGCACCTGCCTTAAATAAATATGGAAATCTATGTTGAGATTTTGTGTTCAGTTCCCCTTGCATAATGCAGCCAAGGATGTGGGAGGAGTCTGGAATCCGTCATCCATAAACCTACTAAAAATTGCGCAAGGAAGAAATTCCAGCGTAAAATGCACAAGGAGGGCACTGCAATCATGCCATTTCGCAAACGGATTTTTCAATGTAAACGACAACGGCGTACTAAGCAAGTGTTATACAAACGCCAAGCGGCGCAGCAAGCATGTCAATGGCACAGAAAGAAAGGCAGTCTGCGTGTGTTCTCAATCTAGTCGTGCAAAACGATATCTTATACTATTGTGGTGTTTCAGCACGCGCCCGGGTGGCCCGATGAATACCGTTCGTTGGGGTGGGCAATCAATTTGAGCCTGCTAAGATCTCACAAATTAAGAGAGCTTGAAACGCCAAATTCACAGGGTGTATTGATATGTACGTAAAACCACTTAGGTCAAGGTTTGAAGTTCATAGGTCGTGACCTTCGGGTTCAATAAGGTCAAACAACGTCGAGCACCAAGTTGGTCTCAAAAGGGCCCCTCGAACCTAGATAACTGTTCTAAGCAAGAAGTTCATGCTTTTCTAAGGCCAGTGACCTTTTTAACGTTTTAAAGGCCATGGTAACCAAAATCATGCAAGGCCACTTCGAGTTTCGCACCTGGATAAGTGCCAAAGATTTCGCTAAGCAGTATGTCCCTAAAAACAAAAATGTTGACCCGAGTTTTTCTAGGTCAGCGACCTATTATGACCCTTAAGAAGTCTATGAAAGGTGTAAAATATGATTCCTGTTGTCAATATATTCGAAATGAGGCTTAGAGACTGTCCTTAACAACAAGCCCAAGAGTAATAAAACAAGTTGGCTTTCGATTCTGGACTGACTTTCATACCCGAGCTCAGGTCAATGCAATTTGCTCTTTCAATTGTTTTGTTGCCTTATAAAGTATCTCAGAGATGTATGGCTTCGGCTAACACTCCGTTGTTGGATCAGGTTGCACGGTTCCCTAGGAATTGCCTTCGCTGAAAACATGGTTTGACTTCGACCTGCCATAGGTCAGCGACCTTGCAAGGTACATCTAAATTTTTGATGCTAGACGATCTGCTATTCAGTTGTCTACAGCTATGCAGAATGTGGCGCGGATACGCCGTTCCGTTCGGGAACCATTCCGGAAAAACCTTCGGAGGGGTCAATTTAACCCCCAGCCGAGCGTGTGTCGACGGGGTGCGCACTGTTTGGATTGCAATGTTTTGTGCAATTTTGCAACATTTTCTTTATGACCTCTCATGGGGCCCTCGGACCTTGCGAGTAGATTGGAAATGACCCTGGAGCTCTATGACGGATCGCTTTGCCGTAAATCACTTAAGCCACTTCCTGCAAACTTTTGCAAGAAATTGGGAAGTTTGCCCTCAGGACCACTAACACTTAGTAAAATCACTGAAAGGGGTTTAAGGGCACTCTCTTGGTTAGATTAACAGCTAACTGTTTTTGCAACATTCTGCAATTTTTGCAACATTTTCCAGGATCCTTTGCTAAGAGCTCTGGTGCCTTGGGAGACCACTGTAAGTAGCTTTAGGACACTAACTTGCTTCGTTATGTTCATACCCTTTTCATTTGATGCCAGCAACATCTTTATGTGTTCAGGCAGCCTGGCCATCGTGCAAATAAAGCTGCAGTCAGTAATGTGTTGCAACCTGTGCTCCTTCCAGACTATATACAGGTGCAAGACTGGCCAATTTCGTACGAGACAAATGGGTACCTCGTCGCTCCGGGTGCAGGGTGAGGTTGAGATAAGGGACAAAATGATATCGAGAACAGTCCGCCGAATGGTTCTGCTACACTTGTTTGACATGACCTTGGTTGCGAACGCCTTGTCGGGCATCTCGCCTACTCCCCTAGTCCGTCTTGGGGTTCAACATTAGCGACTTTAAATGCAATTTTAATTTGTTCGTCCCCTCCCTGTCGTTGATGGCTGTCGTTGTTGTTGCTGAGCTGTCGTTGCTTCCACTCATCCTTAGCATCAATGCGATTCCATGCTGCTGCATGCGATTCCATGCACTACATGCGATTCCATGCACTGCACGCGATTCCATGCACTGCATGCGATTCCATGCATTCGGCCCTCCCCATCATCGTACGCTGCATTCATTTGTCGTATCGCTAATCGACTTCGGCACCACAATTTTGTCCTCCCAGTCCTCTTCAGTGGTACGCAGGGTGGGGGTAGAGTGCTGTTGCCTAATATAATGCCAAATTTAGGGCTTTAGGAACCTTGAACACACGTTTACAATGTTCCTCCCTCTCATCTCGGCACGTCAAACCCCTTCACGCGAGGCGTTCGGGCGCATTCGGATGAAAGGTAAAAGCGTACAAATAAACGCCCTTTCCGCCAATACAGGAGGCCCTCATCCTTAGTGTCACCCAGCTGGTGTCATTGCCCTTAAGGAGGTCCTACCCTTCATACAGGTAATTGATGGCTAGGGTCTTATGCCGTCTTCGCCGAGCACAACATGTTTTGCGGACGTCTTTACGAGAAACGTGTGACGCTGGAACCGTGTCGCACCTTCCTCAAAGTCTAGTGTGCACCGTCACTGTTTTAAGACAGCCACCCTGACTGTTTATGCCAACTCCAGCTGGAAGAGAGCGCGACAACAGCGCACAGTTAACACGCTGCTGTCTCGCAGCCCAGAGGAGCTCTTCATCCTTGGTATTGTCCAGGTAGGTAGCGTCCTGTCCCAAAGGAGAGCCTGCCTTCTCCAACGCCATCAACAAAGCAATTTATTGACTGGAATTTTTAGCCGTCTTCGCCGAGTACAGCATCTTTCACAAACGTCTTCACGAGAAACCTGTGGCGACTATAGGCCACACTTTCCATAAAATCTTATGACCACCATACCTGTATAACCAGAGCTCCTCTGACTGGCCCTCCTCCTCTGACTCCGTTTTGAACGAGATCAGCCTTTCGACGTGAGCACTTTTGCTCTGACGGTCCAAAGCCCCGCCTCCTTTATCCGTAGTTACCAATGCCGCCAAACATCATGGGTATCATCATCATATCATCATGGACGTTAATATAAATAAAGTCGTCAAAAATATAGTCGTTAGAATATAAAAAATCGTCAAAAATATAGTCGTCAGTGGTTTCACGAATCCGTCAGGCTGTTACAAGTGTGTCCACTTTGTGCCTTTGTCTTATTCCCGATAGTCTAACAAAGTCAGCCTGAATGGCCCCTACACCTTGACATTAAAGTTCAGTAATTTGTGACACGTAATCATCGTGCTTCCCATTCTACTGTCAATTCCCAATTTCGCGGTCCTTACATCGCATTTGGATCCAAGTTATAACGTGGGCTAACAGCGGGATAATCATGCCTGGTTTACTAAAGCCCAAGTAATATTTCGAGTGTAATTGACATGACACACGCGCCCGCTAACTGATGTGTGTGCTGCACTTAATGATGTCACGTCATGTCATGTTGAGAGGGTGTCATGCTTGCAATTTCTACGCAACAACTCTCAGGGAATTGAACGCTGAATTTTACTGATGGCATCAATGGACCGTTAGCAACCAGCGTAAAATAATCTATAGAGATCAGACAAAATAATTTCCAGCCTAGTCCGGCCTGGTTTTGAACGCAAGACCCTCAAATGTGGGACCCGGTGCGTTACGGCTTTCACCACAGAAACCGTAGGGATGCTGATTGTGTGATTATAGGAAGGCTTATCTTGATCCGTCCTTATGGCGTATTGGTCATCGACAAGGCAACGCATTTAATGGCTGCTGGCATCTGTCTCGAGGTAATCTCCTGTGGTAAAAATTATCAGTCCTCCAACTCGGTAGTAACGTGCTGGTGATAGATGAGATGCTCTTGTTTTTAACGCCCAGAATTTTAAAGCTCATTAGCTTCATTTTAGTAAAGATGCTGTTCCTTCTCTAGATGGTTTTCGTACAGTGTTAGACGTTTGCTCCACCAATAGGCAGATGGCTCGTCATAGTTCGCTTGATCATTATAATGCAATAAACGCATGGATGAGTCTGATTGGCGTAAGCTTTCGTGAGTTCACAGCTGAAAGCCAAGCATGCAACGATACTTCAGTGCTAGCTAAAATTTACGTTAGATTTGACGTTATTCCCAATGCATTTTACCCATTTGAAACTGCTTCCAATGCATTCTACCCACGGGCAGACACTCTTTGGATTAGGAAGCGGAATCCATTTTTTTTAGAATCGCCACTTCTTTCCGCACCTCTCACCGCTTGACCCATTGTTAATCACGGGCGCATAAAGCAAACGGCATGATAAGATGCGGAGAAAGCCCAGTCTGCCATCGTTTTCAAAAGCGAAAATCCGGGAAAACTCTGTTTGTTCCGTCTACCCTCTAGTGCTGCCCAGAAAATCCACCAAAGTTAAGGCTCATCAACATTTTTCCGATCTCATTACGCCGCCTGGACGGTTCCGACCGCTGAGTCTCAAACGGTCGCTGAAAATCACGCATAATTTAGTCGCTTTTCACTATCTGAACTAAAACACCCTTGAAGATAGCCCCTGGTTCAGGTTGCCCTGTCGTAATTAACAAACTAAGACACCTAGGTAGCCATATACTTCACGAATGAGCGTTTCCGGGAGCCGCTCCTTGGGTCTGACCTACTACCGCATTGAAACATTGAAGTTAAGCAGGAACCAAAAGTTAAGCAGAACCGAGCCATCGGCTTGGGGGACCATATTGAATGAGTCACAAGGCGAAGAGCTCATTGCAAGCCAGTCACTGGATGTTTGATCAAAAGCCACCGCACTAAACTATTCATAGAGGTGCGTGCTTTTGCCGAAATTACTAACCGATGATATTAGAACAGGGTGTGTCATTCCGGTTACCAAATTACCTTATGCGCTATGCGCATCGCAATTAACCAGCTACGTGTTAAATACAAAAAAACGTGATTCTAATCCTAGTTTTCTGTTAGGCTTTGACAGGCCAGACAGATACTGGTGAATAAAAGTGTACGTTTTACGACAGCATTACATCAAGACCTGTCCGTGCTGTAAATGACATGCTATGCTGCAACTAGCAAAGCATGTCTTTCAAACCCAATGTGACGTGAAGGCTTGTGCAAGCCACGAATTTAGCTGATGCATGATACTTGGATTTAGATACGAGACTCGATTACGGTTCGTTTACTTCACGTCCATTTCTCGCCTAAATTAATTGCTTCCTCCCTTAGCGCCACGTCAGGCTGATGAGCCTAATGCATCAAAATTCAACCCACATTTACAGATCTAAGCACACGGCACTCGTCCTCGTGCACTACATATAACTACAATACAACTCCATAACTACATACGCTACATACACTACAATGCACTACAATACAATTCCTCTTTTCGACAGTCCTAATGGCATAACCTCGTGTGCAATGCGACCCGCCACCGGTTTCCTACCACTGTTCAGTCGTACTACACCCTGCCTGCCCCCAGCCCTCCAACGCGCGCCCATCCCGCCCCCGAAACGGTTCACTGATGGATATTTTACAACGAGCCGGGCTCATGATCATGCCGATTACGCCACAGAAGAAGTGGTTGTGCATCGGAGGGATACACAACTACAACTGTGAACAACACAACTGTCCCGTTGCCAGGCGGGGCACGGCAGCGGGATGCAGGAACAGGACAGCACACCTTAACTGTTCACATTTTCTGTTCTTCGACTTACAGTTTGATGTCTTGTGCCGACGGTAGAGGTTTGGTCGTCGCTGTCCACTGAAAGTCAGCAGGAGCGCGCTGGTCAGGGCACCCGTCTAGTTGTTTCCATCACGGGAGTACGCTAGCGAAGGGCACCCATCGAGCTGGTCCTCCCCCCCCCCCCGTCACGCTACGGTGCCGTCGGTTTTGCTTCCATCTGTGGGAACCGCCTCTCGACTCTGCCTGTGGCTGGTCACTTCGCCTTGACCCCTCCCACCTTTCTCCGTTGGCTTCAAAACGCTGAGTCCATCTCTGGCGTTCTTTCGTCAGCCGTTGCATGTCAATGTTGTGCCGGCAGCTGGCACCATGCTCTCCAGGTCGTCGACCTTTCGGCCCTCAGCCGGGTATTCGGCCTGCAGCCGGATGTTCGGCCATCAGCCACGTATTCGACCCTCAGCCAGGTATTCGACCCCCATCCAGGTATTCGACCCTCAGCCAGGTATTCGGCCCTCAGCCAGGTATTCGACCCCCATCCAGGTATTCGACCCTCAGCCAGGTATTCGGACCTCAGCCAGGTATTCGACCCCCACCCTGGTATTCGACCCCCCATCCAGGTATTCGACCCTCAGCCAGGTATTCGACCCTCAACCAGGTATTCGACCCTCAGCCAGGTATTCGACCCTCAGCCAGGTATTCGACCCCCATCCAGGTATTCGACCCTCAGCCAGGTATTCGACCCTCAGCCAGGTATTCGACCCCCATCCAGGTATTCAACCATCAGCCAGGTATTCGACCCTCAGCCAGGTATTCGGCCCTCGCTGGCCAGATAATGCAATGCGCGTGTGCCCAGCCGTGCCGGGGGTACCACTCTCCACATATGCGAGCCAGCAATGGTCCTGTTTTGTTGCTACCCCGCAGCGGCTGCTTGTCGTTGAACCTTGGCGAGCGCGGGACGTCATTTTCTGAGCGTCGGGACTTACTCCTCTGCGAGTGTTACAGTGAGGTTGCATATATATATATATATATATATATATATATATATATATATATATATGTATGCATATGGTGTATATATCTATATATGCATATATATATATACATAGGTATTTTGCGTTAAGATATTTTTTAATTTTTGTGTGCAATCATATAAACAAGACAAATGTAAGGCTCAACTTACATTATAAGAATGGAAAAAAGGCAAGGAACTTAACGGTGAAGATATACTTAGGTTATCATGAATATACCAGAAACAACACAAACGCATTTTAGGGAGAATATGGTGTTAAGTTGGCTGGGGAACATTTGGTAGGTGAGGTAGACAGGTACACTACCGGAGAGGCTGCTCTTCCGAGAAAAGCACGTCTGTAGTGGTAGGGCCAATAGGCCACGACTTTGCAGCACGCAACTTTGATAGGCCCTATCAAAGTCGCGTGCTGCAACGATTGCATTCACATTTTGAAGTAAAGCGTACAAAAACCACTCGGCGCTGATCGCACGTGCTCGGCAGTCGCAGGTGTCCGAGCAAAAACGGCCTCGCGCCCAGCAGTCCAGCGATCGTGGCCACATGTGCCACACACTCTTCCGCGCCATATTAACCCAGCTGGACGGTAAAGCCTAGTATATAACAGGCAGCCTAGCGGCAATGATAGCACAGTCTTGTCTCGCCAGTAGTGAAGATGGTAAGCGGAGCTTGCAAGGTGTTGGCGCTGCTTTTGGCGCTGGCGGCAAATGAAATCAGCGCAGCTGAGCTATCTGAAACTTTCGGACCACTTAGCAAGGAAGACATGCAAACGGTCCTTCTTAAGATTGATCGGACTGCCGATACAAAGAACAACATGAAGGTCTCGCCATCTCAATTCTACGATCATGTGGCAACGAGCCGTACTGATTTTGAAATACTCGCAGATATGAACGGCTTTCAAGCTACAAAATTCACGGAGGTAGACTTTTCCGAGTTCGTGGCAAATCTGGACAAGTACGTGGTGCCAGACTACTACGAATGCTGCGAATTTGAGAGTTATTAATGGGAAGAGCTTCCGAATGTTTCACCCAGCAATATTTTGTCTCTTTCCTTTCCATCACGCAGTCCAAGAGTGACGCGGTGTCCACCAAATGTGACGGCAATTGACTTCCTCAAGGGAATGTTGTGTGCTTTGTTGGCGGCTTTGTTGACAATATATATTGATTTAGGCAGACATACGCGTAGGTTATTGTGGAATGAGCATGATGGCATTGAAAGTCGCAAGCTTACAAAACTAGTGAGGAAGTTTCCTGACCGGGCAGTTCGTTCCCATAAAAGTCTAACGCACGTTGACTCTTCAGTGGCACACCACCGAGCAATAGGGTGCATCGTTCAGCGCCATGCTTAGTGGAAAATCTGCAACGCAGGGTGGACGGCTTAGCTCATGAGCAGAGCGCGAAAAGACCTGGATCAATTCTGCGGATCTTGGAAACCACTCCAGTCGAGCGGATTGGGCGTAGGTGGAACGGCTTAAGGACGTGCCACACCTCTGAAGCGAATTTCAAATACATGCTCCGGTGAACCCTTAGGATTTGTCATGGGTATCAAAAGTAAGAGGTAGTGCAACTCTGTTATCATTGTAATATCATATACATACTGATTTCATTTTTCAGTCAAAATATGCGGCCAATATTTCAGAAGAGCATTATCTTTACGCAGTCATGCTGTTTGCACGACTGTGTTGTCGTGACTGGGTGCGCCTCTGACCTGACCGTGTGGCCTGACCGGGCCGCCAGGCACAGTCACGTGACCCGAGCTGCAGTGCGCAGGTCAGCTCACGTGACCCGAGCTGAGGTCACGTCAGCTCGGCAGCCGTGTTCACTGCCGGACCGAGCACTCGGTCCGTCGCAGTATTTGGCAGTCGGTCACAGTATTTGGACGGCGTTACCGCAGATACAGTGCTGGTGACGAGTACAACGGACCATCGTTAACAACACATGAGGGAGCTCTACTTCAGCCAGACAGTCACTGTTCTGAGTGAAGACGGTACATGGGGCACTGACAACGTGGGGCACTGACTGATCAGGCCGAGGAAAACTTTAACAGTTACTTGGAGTGGTTTCAGTTCTATTGCTCCGCAAAATGGCATTGGCACGGAAGCCAAGCGAAAGGCTAGGCTTTTGATAGTCCTTGTGCACACGGTCTTTGGAAAAGCCTGGATCTGATCAGTGCGGGGGCATTAGAGGTGTGAGCCGATTAAGACAAAATTGCGTGATCTCCATCAGCCTCAGCTTGTGGAGATTGGAGGGAGAAAGAAGATTTATTCAGCGCTCGCAGCGCGATGGGAAGTGAATTGTGGAATATTTGGCCGACTTGAAGATAATCGCTAGGAACACAAATTTGGAGATTGGAGAAAAGACCGTTGGCGACACCACGCTGCTTTGGGGTAACCCGTGGTCCTGTTTGGCAGGTCCTGAAAGCGTTTTCTCGCAGCGGCAGCGGCAACGGCAAAGGTCCGATCTATTTAAAAAATGCAAAAATTTGCCGAGTCGGCCGCAGACTCCACCCATGTGCAGTTTAATCAGAAGGGCAGTTTTATTTACTTCATCGAATGCGGCTTTAAGATGCAGCAATGGAGTAACCGTAACCATTCTTTGTTGAAGACCACGTTGCATTGAGTCGACAAGTTGGACTAGGCTGTCCGCCGTGGAGCGGTCGGGGTGGAAACCGTTTCGGTAAGGGCAAATAAGGTTGTGGGGCTCTAAGTAGACCCTGATTCGAGCGGTGACCATTATTTCAAATAATACAGATGCACGGCTTGATAGAGAGGCAAGGCAATAGCTCCGAGGGTCAGGCGGAGGCTTCCTAAGCTTTAGTATAGGAATAAGAGTGCTAGAGCGCCAGGCATTGGGGAACGTTTCATTAATCCATACATCGTTGAAGGCGGAGATGTGATATAGTAGTCCAGGCTCAGACAGATTTCAGAAAAGGCATGAGCGATCTGATCTGGACTGACTGAGGTGTCGCCACACTGGCTGAGGGTCAGCCTCAGTTCGTACAGCATAAAAAGTGTGTTATAGTGTTCGGTGTTCTCAGTAGTAAAGTCAAGCGCGTGGAGAGTGATGTTGAGCGAATTCGTGCGCTGTTGGAAGTACTGATCGGACGATGAAACGCGAACGTAGTGTAACGTAAGTTGCATGGCGACCTCAAAAGGCACCTCATGGTCCTGGTTGTTGATTATAAGGTGTGGGATATCGTACTGAGATGCGCGTTTCTTGGTGAAGCCCCGCATTAACGACCATATTTATCAGATGGGGTGAATCGGTGAAATGTGGTGGCAAAATTTCCCCGTCCTTTTTTACTTGTTTTATTATTACGTTAGCTTGATGCCGAACCCCGCGAGCTTCGTCCTCGTGGACTGTGCAAATACGATTGCGAAAAGCACGCGTGACCAGGCGGCACAGGGACGCTGCGCGCTGACACTGTTCCACCAGGGCGCGTATTTGTCCCCGGGTCGACGATGAGCGTATGGGACAAGCAGGTGTGCCAGGGCCCCAGCATACCTGCTTGGCCCAGTCTGGGGCCAAAAGATTACTAAAAGCTCAATAAAATTAGGAGTGGATTGAGGGGGCGAGCCTCATCTATATAATTTTGAAATGTGGTCCAGTCCGCTTTGCGGAGGTTCCGTCGAGGGAGGAAATGAAAATCCACCTGTCCTGCGCGAACTGGTAATTCAAGGTGGATAGGATAGTGGTCATTGAATAGCGGATCTGTTTGTGCGCTGTGGGCGAAGTGTGACGCGATGCGTGATGTTGAGAGGGCCGAGTGAATCACAGAGTAACTGACGGCTCCCATTCGGTGTTGCATGTGTGTAGTTGTTTTATTGCTGAGGTAGACGAGGCAACTAGTATGTGGCAGTGTGTGGAGCATGGCACCGCGTGTTTGTGTGGATTGGCACCCCCGAGCTCGGTGGTGGGCGTTAAAGTCGCCCAAGATCAGACAGAGGGAGAGGATTTGACAGAGAAGGTCGGAGAGCTGGGTGGATATGAGGGGGTTAGTCGGAAGAAGATAAGAAGGGACAAGAGTGAGGTCAAGTTGGGCGATTTTCGCGTTAACTGCGGTAAGGCCAAAATGGGTATTTAAGTGCATTCGATGGTGCAGTAAATGATTGGACGCATACAGAGACGTGCCACCATAGAGAGGTGTGTCAGTTACGTTACCAGTATAGGAGCAATAATCTCGAATATTAAAGCTATAGTTCGTGGAATCAGAGCAATACAAATGGTCTCTTGAACAGAGGCAATCAATGGTTTTGTTTGAGGATGTATTCTTTGAATTCGCTTCAGTGGGATACTAGAGATCTGGTATTCCATTAGAGTATGAATTCATCAAATGAGGAGGTCATTCAGGCTGAGAGGGTAGGGCCGTCTTGCTCTCCGTGCAGCGGGGCGGGAGCGCATCTTTACGCTCCTGGTGCGGTTCCGTCTGCAGGGGCGGGGGAGAGGGATGGCTGCTTCGGTGACTGGCGGGACCCAGCGGCGTTCCGTGCTCCGTGTTCCGTGTTCCGTGCCCCGTGCTTCCGTGGTGACGGGGAGGCCGTCCGGCCAGACCCTGAATGGTCGGTCCCTTCCCGTCCCGTCCGGTCCGAGACTGGCCCGGAGCGAACTAGTCGTCGAAGACCCCGGCTCCGACGCGGATCTAGGTCGCGCGCGGCGAGAGCTGCCGGCTGGCCATGAGCCCTGAGGAGGCGTCAGCTGGGGTTCCTGTTGTGTGGCAAGGGGCCTGGGCTGAGGGGCCGGGGGCCGGGCCTCAGCGGCCGGGGACCAGGCCTGGCGGGCCATAGGACCTGGATTGTCGGGGACTGGGGCCGCACTGAGGCGCGCTTTGGAACGGCTTGATGCTGTCTATGCGCTGCGTCCCAGTTTGGTAACGGGGGACAACCGCTCGCCGCGTTACCCCGCGCCGTGGCAGGTCGGGCGTGCGCCTCCGCAGGTGTGGGCCAGACCCCAGTCACGAGGGGAGGGGGAGGGGCACTTCCTCTTTGCCTGTTCCTCAGGTGGGCCCTCAATGCCAGCCACGCCGGGCAGACGCGGCGGTCCCACGCTGGGTGGGGACCACTGCACGAGGCGCAGCGCGGCTCCTGCGCCTCACATTGACGGTCCGGGTGCCGACCTGCACAGATACCGCACCTAGGGTCGCGGGCACGACAGGCGCGCGCGCCGCGCACCTGCCGTGCCCGCAATTGACGGTCCGGGTGCCGACCTGCACAGATACCGCACTAGGGTTGCGGGGGCACGGCAGGTGCGCGCGCTGCGCACCTGTCGTGCCCGCAATTGACGGTCCGGGTGGACTGTCCAGGGGTGGGCACGGCAGGTGCGGGGGCACCTGTCGTGCCCGCAATTGACCGGGTGCCGACCTGCACAGATACCGCGCCTAGGGTTGCGGGCACGACAGGTGCGCACGCTGCGACCAAACGCCTGACAGTGCACGCACTGCTGCGGGGCGGGACCCAAGCGTGCAGGGGCAACCACATACAGCCACAGAACAAGTACGGCGGTAGGAGCGTGCTGCGGAGACGCATGCGAAGCATTGGATTGGGCCCAAAGCTCCGGACGGGGCGGCGGCAAGAACAAAACTTCAGTCACGCCGTGCGCTGCACAATCGGCGAGGATGTCCTCTTCGGACTTCTCGACGAGGGCCGGGGCGTACACGACCGCCTCCAGTATTTAGGCGGTCGGCCATATTAACCTCAACCTCTCTCCCGAGAAAACGGCCAAGTTTTAGCAGCACGGACGCCTGATGGCTCCTGATGACGCCTGATGGCTGATGGATCTGAACACCTCTACAAGAGGGGCCCCAGAACGTAGGGTATTGGCCCCTTTCATCTCCCCAACAGAGCTTTCCAACTCACGGCGGATTGCAAAAGGGTTCAGTCCACTAAAATTTTTCCCGTCTTTGTTTTTAATTTGCACGATAGGCCGTCAGGATATCAAAAGAGGGAGGCGGCACGCGGCGAGGAATAGTGACCAAATCACGGCGTGATGGAGAGGGGGAGAGTGGCGACATGAACAGTGTTTGTTGGCTTTTTTGTTTCTTTTTTCAAGTGAGAGCTTAAGGCAAGCAAATGCGGCTTAAGTCAATTTATGTGTGGGCTTAAGGTCTGGTAGTGTTGCTGAAGGATGTGTGAGTGACTTATGAAATAGACGAGACGACACAAAATACAGAAAAAAATGGACGCTCAGAAGCCTGGGCCAAACACTCAAACATCTCGCAAGAACGCACTCATTACCAAAACTCAAACCGACGTCAAAAATCTAAGAGAAAGCCACGAATGGATATATCACAAACGCAACCGCCATAAGGAACGTCTGACGAGTGATTTCAAACGGTACGACTTCCAACGTCATCTGCACGAGCGGTGCTCGCCCGGCAACTGCGCATGCGCATAGCTGGTGCCACGCAAGGCGTATTTCTTAAAGAAAATGTTTCACCTTTATCTGGGATTTTGAACTGGAATGGCGATCTTGGGGACCTTTTCATGCAATTCACGGTCATGCCCTTTTTAAGAGCCAAAACCGTCTGGTTCCCGAGCTATACGCCCGCCAAAGCGCGAAAAGATTTATTGGGAGACCATTTCAAGGTCACCTTGACATTGACGTCATAAAAACGTCATACGATTGCCGTTACATTACAGGCTGTTATCTGCTTAAGGTCAAAACAGCATGACCGTTGATACATTCGCAAGAGCGCTGGTGCGGCACGTATGATACAATCCGCGGAAGATGATTGGCTGTTAGTAAGATTTCGCTGCTGAATGCGTGTTGCGCGTGTAAGCGTGAGCACTTTCGGGTTGGGCGGCACTCGTCGCCAACGGAGCATTTTTCTTACTTCCAAGGCATATGTCAATGTTTTAAAATAAGAACGCCACTGTCTGAAAAAATTAAAGCACCGAAAAAAGATTGGCACTCCTCCGAATTTTATGAAAAAGGACATGCGACGGCACACCTGCCATTTTTCTCCTGCTGGGTTTTTTCCTGTTCTGGCGCATTTATTACCGACAGCTCGGTTGGCGCCTTGTGTACCGGAGGAAAGAACCTTGCACCGGTTTATGGGCTAGCAAGGCATGATAAAATTAGCAAAATATTCCAATAATTTTGGATATATATTTTAATGAATATCTAGCACATTTTGTAGGACAAGTTAAATTTCTAACAAAAAATTGTGTCCACCATGTACAGCCTCTTGAGTTGTTTTACCATGAACCTCCGTTCGGACCTTGTTTCGAGGGGAGCTCACGGTGAAATGCGGTGTTATAACCAAAAGTCTGTGCGGAAATCGCGAAAAAACCTGCAATTTGATAGTCCCGCTGGATGTGCAAGTGTGGGATCACACTGATTTGACGTTAGAGTGTGAATAGGCGTTTGAAATGGGTGTGATCCTTGGTGGTGCGCGCCAGTGGCTTTTATTGATCTTGAAGTGGTGGGAAGTGTGCATGCGAGGTTCATGCTTCTGAGAAAGAACATTATTTTGGTAGTCTTTACATCTATTGACTCCTAACAAAATGTTATGTATTGATACCTGCCTCTATCTTTAGATTTGCGTTTGAAAATGGCAAGGTAGTGATGTAGGCAAACTATAAAAAACATCAAAAAACACTGACACCCATGCTGCAGGTGTGTTCAAAGGCAATTTGTTACTTCATGATGGTCTTGCCAATTTTTGGAGCCTATTGAGGTATTACAGCATGTGATTAAACCATTACATGCCATCACATCAGCAATTCATTGCGGTAGGGACAGGGCAGCACAGCTCGTTAATACGCATGTTTGGTATAAGCTCACATGATACAGCATTGCCACTGTCTTTCACTTAAGAATTTTGGAAATATAGTGCTGTATCATTATGGATGCACACACTGTGCTTGAGTGCTTAGCTGTAAGTGACGTCACGTAGAAAATGCTGGCAGGCGTGTTTGCAGCATGGCTCGTGTTTTATTGTTCGCACCTTCGTGACTGGCGCGACAGTTTTTGCGCATCCATCGGCACAATGTTTTCGCTTACAGGTACCACGAGTGCTTTTTGGAATGGAAACACGTTTTCATGGCTCGTGGTCGGCCGTAGGCATGCAAAAGTGACATCTTGATAACTGAATATATTAAAAAGTGTCTGCGCATGCGGCAGAGGTTCTACGCGACCCCGCGTAGAACAGTAAATTCTGTGTGCGCTGCGGATACACCCAAGACTGCGTTGGCGTAGAATAAAAACAGAGCTGCGTGGTCAGGAGGCGACAGCAGCAACTGAGAGGCGTTGCGACAGTCGAGCAGACACTGGCACAAGTTGGGCCTCGTTCAGATTGTCCGCGATAAAACGAAGTAGCTCGTGAACGCGTGTTCAACGCTGAAATGCAATATCAATCATCAGCTGTCGGCTGCGAACGATGCACAATAGACAAACAACATGCACCGCGAACACGCCTCTTATCCGACTGCTCTGCGTGCAAAGTTGGTATGCCAAATAACAGCGGCAACCGAACAGGCCGGCAGACGAACAGACACCAACGCTATGCTGGCACTCAACGACCGATGAGCACTATATCGCTTGTGCCAAACCCCCGCATTACTGCATGCTGGGTAGCGTTTCTGTGACGTCATCATAAGACTAAGTCATATGGCACCAATGCTACGGTCGCATGAAAAAGCTGTTTTTTCCGGGCTGGTTTAAGCACAAATATTTCCATAAACCAAGTTTAAAGACCTAACACATTCAATGAAGCATTTTGAGCTAGGAAATGGCATTGGGTTGCACCAGAGCTAGAAAGTTATTGTTGAAATGCTCTACCAGTCTGCTCCCGACAAAGAGATGGGTAACCCATTCACCCATTCACCAGTGATTTATACCGGAGAACTCTACCCGGAAGTGCTTAGAAACAGTCCGTGTAAAAGAGTACAGCAACAACAGCAAAGGGTGGATATGAGAGACGGCGGCCCAGAGGTGAATGCAGGGTTGGCTTGCACCAATGCATGCAGTGAGGGGTGAGCCTCGGGAGGCGTAAATGCAGAGCGCGCCATTTCAGTTCAAGATGACAGATTTTCCTGTAAAGTGGGACGATTCCTGGCAAGCTTTGCAATTTCTGTCATTCAAAAGTGAGGTGGTTCATACCTCAGCTGTGAAATGGTCTTGGGGATATGCAAGGGCAGTCGGGATATTATTCCTATCTTTTCACCTAACCTTTTTTACATTTTTTACCTAACCCATCCGGCATTTCGGATCTGCAAGTTAACCAACGACAAGTAAGATCATAGCAAGGAAACAGCGGAAATTTTGGCACCTGCCCTTCTCACATTACCTTATTTTCACATTTCACTCCATTCGGGTACTATAGTACAACGATCAATGGACACCTGTCGCCCATTGATCAATGCGATGTAAACATTACACATGATATCCATTTATTTACGAATAAATACGCATTTCACAAAGAAACATTACATATACAAGCTCAGGAACATTGACTGCGATGAATATGACGCGGGCACTGAACCTAGAAAGCGTTGTTTAGTAGGGTCCATTTTTGAGAGCAGATCGTGGCACTGATTTGTGTTTAGAATGTTTTAAATGTAAAATTTACATCTTGGCTTACATTCATTGGCGAAATCTCCGTTCGAAATCATGTTTGTAGGATCTAGCAACTTTGGCGTAGCATCAGCCAAAAACCACACTACGGGCTACCAAACTTTAGTCCCATGCCGACGTCACGTCTGCGTGGCCTTCTCTAGTAGCCTTGGGCTTGTGCATGTTGGGCGCCAAACGGCTGGAAGCGAGTCGTTGCCTTACGCTTGGGTCACACGCTGTTTGGTGCTGCGCAGGCCTTCGGTGAACGGCTCGCTGGTCGTGGCATGATTGTGTCCAGCATTGGTCGGCGCTGGGCGTGGACTATTTCACGGTTCCACGTGCGGCACGTCCCTGCGAAAGGGGACGGCGGCACGACGCCAGCCGCGACCGCTGGCGTTGCGTTTGACACTTGACGCTCTTTTGCCGTAAGATGATAAGAGCCATGATGCGTGACTGTCCAGCGCTAAATCTCACAGATGCCAGCTTGCCGCATGCAATGTTAGTTTCAAGCGTTTCCCTTGCACGTGAAGTCCTTTTCGTTTCTTTTTTTTATTTTAGTCCGGCGGCGCAAGTCGTGGACAATGCGTAATTGCATTGCACGTGAGTTGATTAACTGATAACTCGCAGCGACGTTAGCCTTTAAGCATGCATGAAATGGTGCGGCGTGCGCCATTACACTGAGCCGCGACCTGGCGATTCAGAAGCTGATGCCGAGGCCGGGAATGGTAGCATGATAAGTACCGGTTGAGTGCGGGGCGGCTGACCTGATAGTGATCAGAGACAATAGAAGATCGGCGCACTTGCGGCGCACGGGGCAACTCGCGCACCAGTCATTTGGACCAGGCTGTTATCGGGCAGGGTTGTAGCAGATTTCAGACTGTTTGCGTGATTGTCGTGCCGGTGAAGACTTCGCGCATGACAGTCCTCACGAGAACCAAAGAGAGACTTTTTCAAACAGGACTTCTATTTTCCATACACATACACTCACCATCACTCACATCTTGACGTTCACACACACACAACCGACAGCGATTCCGCATCTTCGATTCGGCGAGACTAGGAGCCTCTATATCAGTGTCAGCAAGGGTACAGTTTGCATACGGTGCGCGTCGGAACTGATTCATGGTCTTTGGGTACAGAAATGACGTGATCTCAACCAATGATAAGCGAGTGCGATGTCGTCCGATGGTCGTCTAAACCAATCAAAAAGAAGGGATCGCCTTGCCATCCCAGAACTGGCTGATGCAACAGTCAAGTGGTGAGACGCTGAAGGCGACTTTTTAAAGGACGTATCGGATATCATTTCGGAAGTCAGGCAGACCTCAGGCTCCAATGGAACGATCGGCATGCGGCCGGTGCACGTGTCTGAGCTTGAAGAAAGGCGCCTCACGGCTGATACAGTCTCATGCCACCCGACGGCATCTTTTTTCGTTCATCCGTACCCTAGTAATTGCTGTCAGTGGTGTTGGAAATAACGCTGACCTAAATGGCCGAGCAATTGCTGTTCTGGCAAAAATGCTTATCTTACGAAATATCAAGGACGATGAGAAGTAGACTCAAAGTATCATTTTGAATGTACATTTATATTTTGTAGCTCTTCAGCTAACTTTTAAGGACAACGAGAAACAGTATTTGGAGCAGGAAAGCTCAGGGCAGTAAAACTTACATTATCGAGCATATATTGGATGAAAGCAATGGAAATGCGGCAAAACCTCCCCAAATATCTTGCGTTTGTTTATCTCTATTGCATGTCTCTTGTGAACAGATTCGTTCATTGGTCATAAGATTGCCACGTGGCCCAGGGGCTTAAGCTCGCATTTCGTTGAAAAGCTCGAATTCTCGGGCCGCGGACAAATCGTGGCTGAGCCCAAAAGCTTTCGTCCGACCCCTTCTCCTGTTCCCACTTTCACCTTACTCTGCCGCAAAGACGTGGATCCCTACAAAATAGCACGTCATGCTAATGAAAATATCGCGGAATGCAGGCCTTCTTGAAGGTTCTTGGAAGATGCGATATCTTCAAACACATTCCCAATTTCTGACGCTCTTTTGCCACACAGTCCTCATATACCAAAGGAAACATAAAGGCACAGAAACCAAAATGCACCCGTGTAGATGTGCCCAAGGTACCCACATAAGGAGAGAATGAGCATGTAATGTAACAATGGAGAGAACGGCCATTGAGTCCTAGATTTAGACTAAGATGTATTCATTTAGTACATTCAAACTTGATAATGTTTATCGTACCCCAGGCAGGTCAGTCCTGTGCTTATTGCTTTTCTCCGCGGATTTGGCGAAACTAGAGCTCTGGTCATAATCTAGCATCACTAAAAGTCAGAAGTCATTGCACACGTTCCTGGATATTCGTTCTGAAAGCAGCGGGACTTAAGCCATGTTAGTCATACAGATGCCTATATTTCTAGTTTATTCGATTTTGATGGCTGGGTCAGTGAGGACCCTGAGCAGCCGGAGATTTAATCAAATGCCAGTGGAAAGAGGACTGCTTGTGGGCTGAAGTGTCCTCCCTTCGGATAGGCAGGCTCCTCAAGAGCAAGGTTACTGAGCAGCAAATGGGACACTCAGCAGTCGGGCACCCTTGGGCATTAACTGCACACCTGAGTGTCCAGAGTGCCTCTAGTCTGTCAGGCGTCCAACAAGTAGCCGGAAGGGCTGCTGGGCAATGGAAGGGGCACTAGTAGCCAAATGGACCCTGGGTAATCGGACGTGCTCATGGTGACTGCAGTTGCCTTGGGCAGCTAGTGATGTCCCTGAACATTTAGATGGAAGTGCCACCAGGACTGTTCAGTCTGACTGATCAGTCAGAGCCTCCAAGTGACCTGACGAGACCACAGTGACCAGAACAGCCTGGAGAACGTAACCCGGCTTAAAAGCGATCAGAAGAGTCTTGAGCGCACAGAGGGCGCTGAGCGGTGTATGCGACCTCGCAACGGCCAAAGACCCGTTTATCAGTTCCGAGGTCTCGTTTAAGTCCAGAAAGGGCTTTCGAAGGCCAGATGGGCCACAACAGCCGCCTCAATCAAGTTATTGCATTCAAAATTTGCATTAGCTTTTTTTATCAGTCTGCTAGTTCTTTCCGAACACCATGTACTAACCCTCGCCGTGATAGGGGGATGCATCCCCCTATTGCCCCTAAAGCTGCAACACCCTACCCGTCCCCTCTTGTTACCAAAAAGCCCTTATGGCTGCTCGTGCGTCCGCTGGACACCGAGGCTCTTAATCATCGCCCAAGGCTCTCTTCTCTGCTCCGTGCCCCTCTGACCACCCCCGGGTATTTCAAAGACTTATTGAACTACTGAGGAGCCGGCCGGGCCACTGGAGATCCCTCTGACCACCGAGGTGACCTCCTGGTCTTCAGGGGCTCACGGTAAGTTCAGGTCCCTCTGACCACCGAGGTGACCTCCTGGTCTTCAGGGGCTCACGGTAAGTTCAGGTCCCTCTAACCACCGAGGTGACCTCCTGGTCTTCAGGGGCTCACGGTAAGTTCAGGTCCATTCTAGGCGTTCGGATCCCCTTACACGCAACCGGATGGCCGGTTGGGTACTCTTCGCTCGTGTGAGGGTCAATTTGAAGCTACTGAGATCTCATAACCTTAGATAGCTTGATACATCAAATCCAATGAGTGTGTTGGCCTGTATGTGAACTCACTTGTATTAAAAGCTGGAGTTCATAGGTCATGGCGTTTGCGTGAAGTAAGGTCAAACAAGGCCAAATTCCAGGCTGGTCTCTAAAGTGTCTGCATAACCTAGATGTCCGTTCCAAGCAAAAATGCATGTGCTCATTTCAGGTAAGATACCTTGTTTGACCTTTCGAAGGTGATGGTAAACTAAAACTATGCAAGACTGCTTTGAGATTTGGATTTGAATAAGCCACAAAAATTGCGCCAGGAAGAATGTTCTTAAAAACAAAATGTTCATCTGGTTCATTTTAGGTAAGCGACGCATTATAACCATGTTCATGGAAGACGTACAATGCTGTTCCTGTTATCAATCACTTTGAAATGAGCACCAGAGACTACTCCACACAGCAAGCCCCAGACGAATAAAGCAGGCTGGTTTTGACCTTGGTCTCACATCCATGCTTAACCCTAAGATCAATGCAATTTGTTCATCCAATTGTTGTGTTGCCTAAGAAAGTATCTTAGAGATGTATGGCTCTGTCGAACACTCTGTTGTTGCATTAGATTGAACTATTTCCGAAAAACTGACTTCGCTGAATCCATGGCACAACTTTGACCTTCCGCAGGTCAGTGACCTTACGGGGTATATCTGAATTTCTTGATACTGAACAATCCGCTATTAAATTGTCTACAGCTATGCAGAATAACTACGGCGCGGCATAGCTGCCACGCCGCTCGGAAACCACTCCCGATTTTTTTGTGGGGGGGGGGGGGGGCAAATTGACCCAAATCCAAGCGCATGCTTACCCTAGCATGACCCCTGGCTTCGTGCGGTCCTTTAATCTGCACAAAGCCTATCTCCCCCGCTACCTTTACTACCTTTACTACCTATCTCCCCGGCTACCTTTACTACCGGCTACCGGCTACCTTCTCTGTCATACCTTTGCTCCAGTTTCTCTGTCGTTGCTGTGCTCCAGTTTGTCTTTTGTAGCTATGCTTCCGTTTTTTCTGTCGTAGCTGTACTCCCATTTCTCTGTCGTAACTGTACTCCAGTTTCTCTGTCGTGACTGCACTCTAATTTCTCTGCTGTGACTGTGCTCCAGTTTGTCTGTCGTAGCTATGCTACCGTTTCTCTGTCATAACTGTGCTCCAGTTTCTCTGTCATTGCTGCGCTCCAGTTTGTCTGTCGTAGCTATACTTCCGTTTCTCTGTCGTAACTGTACTCCAGTTTCTCTGTCGTGACTGCACTCTAATTTCTCTGCTATAAATGTGCTCCAGTTTGCCTGTCGTAGCTTTACTTCCGTTTCTCCGTCGTAACTGTACTCCAGTTTCTCTGTCGTAAATGAACTCTAATTTCTCCGCTGTCACTGTGCTCCAGTTTGTCTGTCGTAGCTAAGCTCCCGTTTCTCTGTCATAACTGTGCTCCAGTTTCTCTGTCGTTGCTGTGCTCCAGTTTGTCTGTCGTAGCTTTACTTCCGTTTCTCTGTCGTAGCTGCAATCTAATTTCTCTGCTGTAACTGTGCCCCAGTTTGTCTGTCGTAGCTAAGCTCCCGTTTCTCTGCCATAACTGTGCTCCAGTTTCTCTGTCGTTGCTGTACTCCAGTTTGTCTGTCATAGCTATACTTCCGTTTCTCTGTCGTAACTGTACTCCAGTTTGTCTGTCGTAACTGCACTCTAATTTCTCTGCTGTAACTGTGCTCCAGTTTCTCTGAATCGCGCGATTGTCGTCTGGAGTCGCTCGCGTAACGTTGGAGCGAATGTGTTTTGGAAGTGGTGTGATATAGGCTTCCCGGCGCTGAGTCAGGTGACCCGTCAGGTCAGCCGACGGGTCACCAGGTGACTCGCCCCTCAGCCCGCCGAGCCAGTGTTAGTATAAACACCCGCACGTGCGCATCGTTGCTGTGCTGCAATAGACAAGGCGAGCCGAGATCCAGCCTGTGAGCACCGAACAACCCAGTTCTGCCGGCCGAACCGCTTAAGGTTCATACGGCCCGCCGGCGAGGCGCTGAGCCGGTGCCACGCGTGTGCCTGGCGAGCGGATGGACATTAAGAAAATTGCAATTTCGCACACAGGCCCGCGTTGCACAGTGTATAGTTATTTATGATATCGCTTGATCTTGGTGTGGTTTACGTCCTCAGTCTGGGCTCCTTTCCTTTGATTATTTGAGCGGCATTTGTTTCGACCTCATATATCTTATCTGATTCATTTGCGTGGAGCTGACCCCGCAACATTTCACGCTCAAACGTTTTGCATAGAGCTCTGAACGTCCACTACGGCAAGTGCCACGTTTTTTGATTCATATATTGCACTCGTCAGCGAGTTGCACACCTTTCGCAATTTGACATCACGCACACGAGTGCCAGTGCCCCACTTCAAGTGTTTTGCTTCCGCGTCCCTACGACCCGGACTGTCGAACGTGCCTTCGTACGTCCCTTCAGCATCCCTTCAACACGTCCCAGCATCCGCGGCGGCGAGACTTACACGACATGTCGGGCAATTGAGCTCACGAATATGAACATACCATCGAGCACACGAACGAGCATGAACACCAGTGTAACTACATGCTAATGTCTCAGCCGAAACTTCTTAGTTCCTTTTAGCCACGGCTCCGGCTACTGAACGCCTAAATGCTGCCTGAATATACGCCTGCATGTCCACTTTGCGAAGGATCGTGGACAAACCTGCGACTTCGATGGCAATACGCAGTCGGCGGCACGCTGGTAAAAGACTGAGTTTTGGGATACAAAAACAGAAAATTTCATGGCGACTGGTGTTTCGGGCAATTACGATCAAAATTGTGTGAACTACACAGCTTTGCGGTGGATATTGATCACCCTAACTGACCCAAAAGTTTTGGTCGCCATGAAGTGGGCTTGATGCCTGCATCAGTTTCACGATCCCGGCTTTGCTCTGTTCAGGTGTTTGTGTGTTGCTGACTGTGTTCTGTGTTCTGTGTTCTGTGTTCAGACTGTGTTCGAAAACACGACATTGGCCGCCTCCCGCTCGACAGCTGGCTCGTTTTAGGTATGTTTGTGGTCTGGGTGATTGACAGACAGCATACGCCCCAGCACGTTACGGTCCGGGGTAGGCCTTTGTGTTTTTCATTGGGAAAGGGGGGGGGGGTTAACTCATATATATTGCTCATTATATTTAAGCCATCATTAAATGAGCCACACTCAAGGCGAATTCACACTAAGGACAAGTGCACACAAGACGTCGGTTATCGGTGACCCGGGCGTGTAACGCGAGACCGAGTGGCACCATGCGTTGCGTGCATATCTGCAAATCACCGTTTCAGTCTAAACACAAGAAGATCAAACGATGCCTTAAAGAAAATCCCACACCGCGCAACACCGGCCAGATTGCGAAGTTATAATCTTGTTAATGTGCGTCCGTTTGCCGTGCACAATCACGGTAACGGCTTGGTGCCGGCCGCGTGGAATTTCACGTGTAGTTGGGCCTGCAGGACCGGGTCATCACATAAGTGATGCTACGCCAGACCGGCGGGGTACCGCCGGCGCGTATAAAAGTGCACCTTTAGTATGGCACCGGCACATTTCGCAACCTGACAAAAACTGCTGCAGAGCGGTTCGGAACTCGGTTCATAGCTCGGCAACGGGGTAACAAAACGAAACGGGGTGAGAACATTTCTAATCGGAAAAGAACGATCGTGAACCAACCGTTGAAATCTAAGCGCGGCTGCACATATGCGACCGTGTGCAAACAAGAGATCCAACGGTTTTGGGACGTTTTCAGGGTTGACGTCGGTTCTCGGTGACACGAGCGTGTAACGCGACACGGAGTGACACCGTGCGTTGCGTTCACATCTGCAAATTATCGTTTCAGTCTAACGCTGTCAGACTTGTATCGACGACAGCTACCGATCCTGAAACAACCAATGTTGTTTTTCTTTTGAAAATGCAACACAACCTCGAATGCAACACTCGCGAACCTGAACCGCAAAAGCTAGGGCCGTTAAAGCGACACAGATGTAAAAGTCAACCAATATTGTATTATATTGTAACCAACCTAACAACATATGCACGTGTTATCACACTTCGGTTGCAATCGCCTAGTACCTGAGCAACTGCGAAATTACGATAGGTTAAAGGGAATGTTTCACGTAATATGGAAAGTACGAACATGGTACATATAGATCTCACGAAGATAATGAAGCGAGCATCAGACATGGTTAAACAAGCTCACCTATAACTATCCGTATATTTCTAAGGCGGCCCTTATACCCTGAGACATTGCAACACCAAACAGTTGGCTACGCTTCGATCTGACCTCTGGGATCCCATTTAACAAGCAAGGACAAGTCCTACAATTAATACAGTGTCACTGGGTATTCGTACCCAGTGACACTGACCAGCCAGCCATAGACACGCACCCCCAGCTAGGAGGTACGTGGCTTAGTCGAGCTGAAATGGACAGGTCAGCTCGCAGCTGTCCGAGGCTGCTGATGCGGGCCGCTGGCGGCCGAGACGCAGCCTGGCGCCGCACGTCCTCAGAGCGGGCGGCACGTTGCAGGTGGTGGGCACAGGGTGCAAAAAACAGGCTATTCTTAGCGGGCACGCTGAACGGAAGGCCACCGTGTAAACTATTCAGAATATTTTTAGTCACCTGTATTCAATGTTATCAGTGGAGCCGGTTCAGGCAAGGCGATGTATACCAGGTGAAACCGTATCGACAGCGCACTTCTCAGCAAACATCCCTATTTGACGTCACCGGGGACACTCCTTTAACGCTGAGACGGCCGCAAGCGTGATAAAGGCCATTAGAGATCGCGCATGTTTCATCACGCTTGGTGGGTGGAATGATTGTGACTGAAAAAACTTTTTGGTTATGCCTGATTTTGAAGGCATTTCCAGAAGCGAGGAGCTAATATAGGAACCAGGAAGAGAGCTTTTCGAGAACGATCCGCCGCTTTCGCCAAAAAAGTGCTTAACGTAAGAACTTATCTATGACTTCGGAAGCACCAGACGGACTCAAAACTGCGCCCTCGGGTTATCAGTTTATTTCGCGCATCACGGCTGCCACTCTGCGGGATACCTACCCCAAGCGAATCCGTCGAACTTCTGAGCCCCAGTTGGCATTTGGATTGGGCTTCGGTTTGGCAGATCACTCAACAGAACAAAAAAGGGTCGCATCGATGTAGCCATGACGGTTTACTGGACCGAGTGCGTGCGTATCACCCACCTTCCTGGCTGAAATATTTTTGAGGAGCAGTTTTGTATAGCAGCGTAAGAGGCTTGTAATGTGCCTCGAGCTCCTCGGCAGGGGCTCCCGCCCCGGAGCTGTCCAGGCACATTCGCGCGGCTCCATCCAATGGGGTCAGTCAAGTCAATGAGCACTGGGGCCTCAGTCATTCACCAGAGCTATGCCTTGACGGTTGCTACTTTCGTAGTACAAGCGGTACCGCTGGTTTGCTCCGCCTTTGCCTGGCAAATGCCGGATAAGACTTGCTCCAGCATTAACGAAAGGCAGCCTAAGAGCGCATCACAACCCGCGTCCATAGCCTGCCGGCTGTTCATAGTGAATGCAGTGAATCAATTAACAACGACACTACCCGTCTGACAGCAGGCTCAAGTTGACTGAATCAAGACTGTTGACCGTGCAACGTCATCACGCTAATGCAGGATCAAGATCTGATGCACTCCAGCGGGTCCATGGTCACCACCGCCGGCTTCAGCACCCGGAGGGTCGTATGGATGGCGCCAGCATCGAGCTGAAACTTGAAAGCACGCATCCACCTAGATAGCGTGCTGTCTGAAGGCAGGGCATGTTGATGGTATGCAGGGCGAATGCATGGATTTCTGGCAGTTGGAACGTAGTGCGACAGTACTGGCGACACTAAACCCTCCATCGACCCCTGACCGGTCAATGCTGGCTGAGTTGCTAAGTTGAGTGACTGAGTTGCTGCCAGCCGAAGACACCCTCGGTCTGGACGTCCTGCGGGTCTCGAGTATTCCGCAAGAGCTGGCGCACCTGACGCAGTGGACGAGCGATCCCCGAGGACGTTTAGCTCGGTCCTGGGCATGCGACTTCATCCGCCGAAAGTCAGATGGGCATGCTCGCGTCCCGGTGTTAAATCCAGGCATAAGGATGACAAAATCTCTAAGAGTGAAAAACACACGGCGTTGGATGCCTGGCTGTTAGCGAATCGAACAGTGCGCCGCTTCTTCCACCGTCATAGTTGTTATTTGTTAAATACATAGCACATTCATCAGGGGCGTACCCAAGCCGCTCTCCCTTTCAATGTAAATTCACTCGGCCACTCTTTTCACTTTAGAACCGGACTGGCACATATTGAGACTGAGTGCTCAAACGCTAGCATGAGAGGCCCACACTGTCCCAAGGAGCCCCAAACGGTGAGTTCTTATTGCAACTTACGGGCGGTCCTTCTGGCCCTATGGCCTCTTCAGCCTCTCAATCGAGCCCTTGATCTTTGGTCCCGAGGGTCCACTGGCCCTTTTCGGCCCCAAACAAGGGGTGACGGACGCGGGGGATACTTGCCGACATATGGCCCACCGTTATGCACCGTGGATCCATGACCGACACTGGGGCCTAATCGTTGTTTGAGGCACCAAGACCAATGCAAATCATGGGCCCCGGCCTTATCCCCGCTTGGGAAAAAAAACGCGTAGCCAACCGTTTGGTGTTGCAATGTCTCAGGAAACCTCACACGGTATAAGGGCCGCCCATCTAATATTTCAGGGAGCCCTAACAGCCCTACGGGCCGTGATCCTTTGTGTGACCTACAGCCAGCCCATCAGGCCCTTATGCCCCTCAATCAGGTTCTTGATTGTCGATTTCGGCGAGCCAGCGGACCTGTCTTCGGGCCTGATTGAATACTGCTCTTTATCGACTCGGGGCCCCTTGCCGACATATAACCCTTTGGTAGGCACTGAAGGTCCCTGATAGATGCAGGGGTCCAGCTTAGTCACTTTTCGTTCAGAAAGTGGGCACTCACACACAGGCCAGACTGGTGCCAGACTCAGGTGCCAGTGCCAGTGCCAATGCCAGTGCCAGTGCCAGTGCCAGTGCCAGTGCCATACTCACTGCTAAACCCTTATGGACTCAGGGGTCGCTTTACTGCGGGAAGGATCCGCTGACTGTCATCTGCAGGCCTGTCTCTGCAGGTCGGGCCCCTGAAGAAGACTCCGTTTGGCCGTGCCCTTAGGCCCTCCGATGGGGTCCTTGATAGCCGGCCCGGTGGGCCCTCCTGGACCCTCGGAAGCCGGAACCAAACGAGGGGGAGGGAGGGCCTGTGCCCCTTGTACCCCTCCTCTCCTGCATGCGCCACTGGCGCTGCCTTTGGTTCAATTTATGCATGGCATGATATTTGACCCATAAAATGATAGAAAATGCGGAGTTTTCAGACATGAATGCTCCGCTCTTTCTAAAATGCAAACAGCCAACCGGAAGCCAGGACACCGGCGGTTCTTCCCGCGGGCGGTGAATTGGCAGGGCAGAACCTCCTCCTCCAACTTCGAGCAACGGCAAACATTTGAACATTAAACAACAGCTCTCCGACGGTGCATGGAAACGAACTAGGTATAACACGCTGTCGTAAAAATCACAGGTGCCAATCGAGTCAATTCCTATCTCCACCCTCTCCGTAAATATTCCACCGCTATCGCGTATTTCAGAGACAAAGACCACACTACAGCTACAACACACTCCGTAATACATACCTGCCCTCGCCACGACGAAGTTATTAAAGATTCGAAATAGCATTCCCTATGACGTTTTCAATCCTAAATGCAATTTCCACTCACTTCTCAGCTCTCACCGCCCTTGGGGCCGTCAACCACCCTTGCGTTAGATAGCCTTGCTTGCGTCTGCGTTAAAGCATCACGCCGTCGCCCATAGCAACCGATGGAGTTGTCGGCAAAAACTCCAAAAATGCTGCAATCCGCCATAGCGGTACGCTAGTTCACTGCAAAATCTAATGAAAAAGTATAAGTTTCATATTCATACATGCACTGACGTTGATAAAAAGAGTCAAAATGAACATAAGCCCACAGAAAGTTTCACTCTCCTTGAAGAGGAAGCTTAAAAGACCATGCAAATGTTAATCGGCTGATCGATCAATGTCAATGTCAATGTCAAATGTCAAGTCAATGTCAATCATGTGTCAATGTCAATGTCAAAATGTCAATGTTAAATCAGTGTCAATCAATGATGCCCGGTGACGTCAATCGGCTGAGTCGTGCAAACACGTGCAGAGGCTTTGGGATGACAACGGCCCGGGTTCAGGACAACCCCACCGGCTGTAAAAGGTAAAGAGGGCTTTGTGTTGCTTTGTCTCAAAAATTGCCATACGAGAGCCTGCGACGAACAAGTAGCTTGTATTTTGAAGTTGAAGTTTGTTTATAGCCGCACATCAGCCTGCTAGGTATTTATGAACAACATACTCGCCCTAACAGGGGAGGGCGGGGGGGGGGGGAGCCATGCGAACCCCAGGTATTCTGAGGATACCAGTGCGACATATTGTGCAGTCGCGCTCAAATCTGTCATAGTCTCTGGGACATTCCTTGTGCGTAAATTAACACCAGGAACGGGTCACTATCATTTTTGGCTTATGAGTAGCAACGTTCTTTTAAGAGCTTTACAAGACGATCCACGGCCGACACGGGCGACGGGCGACGACCGATGACTCCACGGTCGGGGGGGGGGGGGGGGGGGGGGGACCAGCGGTGGGCGACGACCGACGACTACGCGGAACGTAAGCGGACGGCTACGCACTGCTATATAAACGAACCCGAGCATTATGAATGCAAGTTCAAAACAGATAACGCTACACATCAATGTACTCATGATTAAACAATGAATATGCTTCTTGATGTTCCATGTCGCTGAACAGTATGGTTTCGTACAAACGAACATGCAGCGCATGATTTTCAAGAACATTTTACATTTGACTCGGTTTAGTGGAGTCAGCAAACAACATGGAACTTCTTTCTTATTGCAAGATATTGTTAAAGACAATTAACTGTTTTTGCCGCAAGTCTCTCCCCTTCTTGCATTGGAAATGGCGGGCGCCCCTCTCCCCATCAGTCCACATTATGAAAACCGTCGAATCAGTGCAAGGGTTAAAATTGTTGGCTAGCATCTTTTTTCTTTGTGTCATGTCATGTCACGTCTATGTCAATTGGACCGCAATCCCAAAAACCCACTTACTATTTAAACTTAACCTTTTGGTAAAGGGAGGTGGGATGACAATGGAATCTGTACCCCCTCCCCTCCTCGTGGCCTACATTTGCTACACCACCTCACTCCTCACTCCCCATTGCTTCTACTTGTCTACATTATTGGCTCTCATATACGTTTTCATCGACAGTTCTTGATATTGGCAAAGAATTGGGGCAGAATTAATTGTGATATGAATGCCAACAAAGCAATGATTATACGATTACATTTCCAACGGGGAAAGTTTTTGAAAATATAAGATCCCAGATTGGCACACTTATTCACAAGCTTGGGTGGTGGGGGGGGGGGGGGGTGGGGGGACAGGGCTGAGGCCCAGAACGAAATAGAAAAGTGGATACACCCTGATTTGTAAATGTGTGTGACTGGCAGCCGTTCTCAATCAGGAAAAGAGCAACAATGACATAGTTTGGCACTTCAAAACCTCCTATCACTCTCGCCTCTCGTCATTCCCTTTCACGAGGAGCACCATCAGCCGTCACCGTCGAACCCACGGTTCTTTTCAAAGGGAGGAGGGTTTGGAGGGAGGGGGGGAGGGGGCCATAAGAAATACATTGATTTGTCGGTCGCCGAGTCGAACGGCCAATTAAAAACCCGGGGATATTTTTGTCGCACAGGTAGGTTAAAATCTGACACAGATACCACGATACTGTAGGGTGCGTTATATATATGTGTATATATATATATATATATATATATATATATATATATATATATATATATATATCTGTGTGTGTGTATACATGTACATACATTTATACGCATACACATAGACCTTAAATTTATACACTATATATACACTATACACTATATAATAATACCTGCATTACGTATGCCTTATACTTACTCTACCTACTATATACACAAACACATATTCTGTACTTCAAGGCGTCCGCATATTGCAGTCCATTTTGGTGGTCTGCAAAAACACGCAAGGCACACGTGTGATTTTCCGTGGTACAAAAAGAACATAAGAATAATGTTTATGCTTGCAGTTGCCTGGTGTACGAGCATTTCAGCGAATTTTTTGGCACTGCCTTGGTGCTGTATTCCTTGCTTATCCATACTCAACGGGGAGGATACCCTAGAGGAGCATTTGGAAAGAAGGCCGTAATCGACGCCCCGGCACTTAATCTGTATAAATTTGACAACAATAAGCCGATTGGTAGCCCCAACTTTGTCGAGCTTCTCTTCTCTAAAAGACTGCACAGCGTAACCAGGCGATAGCAAGCGGAAGGCGCTAAACGAACACACCAAAAACACCTGTGTGCATTGTCTATAGCTGTCGGAAAGTATGACACAACCAGCAAAAGCATCAAGCCTCCGCCAAAAACGCCTGTGTGAGCAGAACATTAGCTAGAACAGCTACCCTCTTTTTCCGGATATGTTCTGAGCAGGCTTTTGTCTGTGAAAGGCCTTCAAATTGCATGGCCTCGGGTGATGTTGGGAATCAGGCATGAACGGTATCGCGGTGCCGCAGCCTATCTCGTGCCGTACAGCAGCTTGGGACTGCTTAGATTAATAAGTAAGGTATTTGCCGTAACAACTCAGTTATGAGCTGGGCTATTCGCCGAAACAACTCGGTCATCAGCTGGGCTATTCGCCTCAACAGCTCAGCTATCAGCTGGGCTATTCGCCGCAACAGCTCAGTTATCAGCTGGGCTATTCGTCGTAGCAGCTCAGCTATCAGCTGAGCTATTCGCCGTGGGAATATTTATTATCTAAGTTTATTAGCAATTAGCTTATTGATAAGCCAAGACCACTTACTACTGGCAAATTGGAAAGCTAGCAGCTTCAGCGATTTCATAACTAAGCGTGTTAACTATTAACAGCTTGGGGAATAACTTAGATTACTTATTGTCAACAGCTTTGAGATTAACTAAGCTGTTAGCCGCAACATAGCATAAGCCTTGACCTTAGGTGAAGTCCTCCCATCGGTGATCATCGAGTATTCCGGTTGTTTGCCAGCTGAGGTCAGTCTTATCTTATTTGCGATTCCTTTTGCTTTACGTCTGATAGAGGCCTCCGGTAAAATCATCGCTGCTGATAAACGCCTTCTACAACATCGTCACTGCAGGTAGAGCTCCGCTGACTGGCCATAGCATAGCTGGCCGAGCTAGCCACGACCAGGCCTCGCGATCGCATTACTCATACCGTCCATGCGCGACCAACGCCATGGTCGTAGAGGGCTCCGTAACACTCCAGGAGTGCAACGATGTTTGTTCGTCCACCAACGGAAGGCGAGTCTGCACTCCCCCCACCCAGTGACACCACCCACGAACTTCATCCTGGTCAACTGTCAATCTTTCCGGATGGAGTCTGAATAATACAATGGGTTTGGATGCGCTCTAACGGACTGCGAATAATCAGAGAGGTTCTGAATAACCGATCCCGAGTTTCGCTCGCGGCTTTGAAGGCTTTCGAGTTCACTAACAATCAGCGCAAAATTATGGGTCTATGGAAAGCAGGGTCGCGATGGTCCGTACACGGTCGTTGCAGGTGGTGTAGATCTGATGAGGAACGAGTCAGACGTGCGGTGCTCCTCGGTGTAGCATTGCCATTGCATTCCGAAGCACCATGAGGGCATCACAGTCATCTCGGTGGAATGCTGGATGAGAGCAGCATAATGTCTTTCATCGAAACGGTGCGTTGTGGAGGCACGTTTGGGAGCGTTTGGCACCACCTTGGCTTAGATGCTCTTTGCGATCTAGTTCAGATCAAGACCAAGCTCCGCCCACAGAAATCACATGCCTCCTGGGGGTAAGTGAAAGGGCACAGGGGATGCAGTAGCGTGCATCGCTTTCGTGCAGCTCACACGACTGCATTTCCTCAGCCCTTGCTCACATAGCACATGGTAGCTGCCTTACGAACGTCTGCATTCCAAAGTTACCCGTGTACCTTCGCAGGTACCGGCTCTGGTACACAGGTGCCAGTTCACGAGTGCAGGTACGCCTGAAGACCTGGACGTTTGCATTCCTTCTGGCTACATGACATGGATCGAGCACGAAGACTACAGAGATAAAAAACGAATAGAAAGCCTCGAGTTTGTGTCAATAGTGTATTACACGCATTTCAGAACGCACGTGATCCCGTTTCACATGGGTATTCTTGAAGGTGCTTAGAGTCTGGGACTTGATAGACCATCGGCCAACATTCATCCATATTCCTTACGCTCTACAACAAAAGTACACCTGGTGTGAACACAGCAACACAAATGGAAAACGTCCCAGCTACATGACATTGGATTCCTCCTCGCAGCTGATCGTTCAATGCTTTGATGGGAAACTGATAATGCTGACGTCAGCTGTTCTTCTAATACCATATACCACCATAGCTATTGTTAACAACTCCTTGTGTGCTGAATTTGTGCGGAAACTTCTATAAGCCACGCTGCATGCCACTGATCTCGCCAAATTTTCCAACAAGGTTTTTTTTTCCCAGAATGGACAACCGAACTGCGCTACCAGGCATCCACAACGTCTTTCTCAGGGTGACAATTACATCATCAGCCTCAGGGTGACAATGGCGGTATTCGTTTTAGGGAGACAATGACGTCATCAGTCTCAGGATGACAGTGCGTCGTTAATATCAGAGTGACAATGACGTCGTCAATCTTAGGATGACATTGACGTCATGAGCCTCAGGCTGACAATGACGTCATCAGTCTTAGGATGACAGTGACGTCATGAGCCTCAGGCTGACAATGACGTCATCAGTCTCAGCCACGACGGTTGATGGGCCGGTACTGGCAGAAGAGTCCTTGCCGGGCAGTAGTGCAGGGGCCGTCCCGCAGGCCTCGCTTTAACGCCATCAGACACCTCACATAGGTGGAGGCGGCCGGAAACGCGCCATTGTAAAACCATTCGGGCGACAGCGGCACGGACCGGCCGGTCGTCATGTCCTGGAACTCGGCCGCGCCTGGGGCTCGGTGAAGGCCGACGAAGTAGTAGTATGTGAAAGCGCCTGCCGAAGCTGTCTCCATGTAGTCGACGTGGATGTGCGCGGTCGGGACGGCCGGGAAGGCCTCCGGGTCATGCTCCTGGCAGGACGAGATGAGGGTGTCGTTATCGCCAGTCGTCGAGCGATAGATGTGCAGGTAAGTGACGTCCGGGTCGCCGGTCAGCACGAAGGCAGGAGGCACGATGGTCTGGAACAGCGGTGCCGCAGTAGCCGTCAGGGGGTTGTCGACGGAGTGGCGCGGCCACAGCCGGCAGACGCCGCCGGAGGCGACGTGGCTCCACTTGAGACAGGCGGCGTTCACCTCGCAGTGGTAGGCGCACTGCGTGACCGAGGTGCCCGCTCTCTCAAATATGGCCGCCGACGCGTGCCGCACCGAGTGCCTCTTGTAGAACGTGCCACCGGCGCCTAGCCACAGGCACGGCAGCAGCGACAGCAGCATCATCGCCGGCCACATCAGCGTCCACATGGCTGCCGGCCGTGCTGCGGCCCACACTAACCGGGGGGCGCCACGCACTGGCCGAACTGCACGTCAGGGCTGCGCACGTCTGTCGAGCGTACTGTTGCTTAACAGCAGCAATCGCCAGGGACGACGGTGGTGAAACAGCGTCCGTCTACGGCCGTGGCATTGATTGCAGTGAAGGCGGTTTGTGTCATCATATGTGACACGAAATGCGTGCCGTACCGGCACGCGCGTGTTACTCCGCTCCTGCATAAAATGGTTGGTGTGGAATGAAAGTTTGCCTTGTCTTATGTCGAATGTATCCATTTGTTCTGCTCAAAAAGGGGACTGCCGCTGATGCAGCCATAGCCGGTTGTGCAGTGCAGATGTTACAATCCAGTCCTTTCTAACATGGCGATAAATAACATGATCTTGATGATTGAGAGAATATTTGTCTGTGTTTAAAATGCCAGTGTCATCCAAAAACTATGTCTAGTATTGTCGAAGTGTTTATTTTCCTTTACGTTATCTCATCAAAGATCCTCCTGTTGCGAAAATTTCCCGTAAGCAAAACAGCCCGCCTCACGCGGTGGGTCGGCGGCGGCGGTTTGGCGCCGCCCAGGGCCGCGTGACGTCGCTTTAGTCGGGTCGGTAGCAAGATAGATGTCGCTGCAGTCGCCGCGTCCGCCGAATCCACCTCCTAGCATGGACTGAGGTCCAGAGTTTCCCGCCGATCCGAGCCGGGGGAAGCAGAAGCTGGGACTGAAGCATCTGGCTGTTACTTGATCGGTTCCAATTTTCCGAATCAATAACGCTACGAGTCAGCGCACTGATTCTTTTCAGAGCGACAGTGGCACCACATGGTGCCACTGTCGCTCAAGTGAGGCAACAGGTGATGCATTGAAATAAGTACGAATGTGATGTGACGGAAACTAGTTCGCGCAACTGCCGCGTGTACAGATATCCAGTATCGCAGCATTATTCATCTCCCGTACCAGACTAATCCTGAGCAAATCAGACGTGCTCCACAAGCATCTAAACAAGCAAGTCAGGGAACACCAACTGCTGCAACCTGGAGGGGGACCTGGAGCGTGATGGAGGGGGAGGGGGGGGGGGAGAGTGGCGACATGATCGGTGTTTGTTGGCTTTTCTTGTTTCTTTTTTCAAGTGAGAGCTTAAGGCAGGCAAATGCGGCTTAAGGCAACTTATGTGTGGGCTTAAGGTCTGGTAGCGTTGCTGAAGGATGTGTGAGTGGCTTAAAGAATAGACGAGACGACACAAAATACAGAAAAAACCGACGCTCAGAAGCTTGGTTCAAACACTCAAACCTCTTGCAAGAACGCACTCACAACCAAAACTCAAACCAACGTCAAAAATCTAAAAGGAGGCCATGAATGGATATATCACAAACGCAACCGCCGTAAGGGACGTTTGACGAGTGGTTTCAAAGGGTACAATTTCCACCGTCATCTGCACGAGCGGTGCTCGCGCCGGCAACTGCGCATGCGCATAGCTGGTGCCACGCAGGGCGTGTTTCTTAAAGGAAATGTTTCACCTTTATCTGGGATGTTGAGCTGGAACTGCCATCTTGGGCACCTTTTCATGCAATTCACGGTCATGCCCTTTTTAAGAGCCAAAACCCTCTAGTTCACGAGTTATACGCCCACCAAAGTGCGAAAAGGTTTATTGGGAGACCATTTCAAGGTCACCTTGGCATTGACGTCGTCATAGAAACGTCATACGATTGCCGTTACATCACAGGCTGTTTTCTGCTTAAGGTCAAAACAGCATGGCCGCTGATACATTTGCAAGAGAGCTGGTGCGGCACGTGTGATGCAATCCGCGGAAGGTGATTGGCTGTTAGTAAGATTTCGCTGCTGAATGCGTGTTGCGAGCGTAAGCGTGAGCACTTTTGGGTTGGGCGGCATTCGTCGCCAACGGGACATTTTTCTTACCTCTAGGGCATATGTCAAGGTTTAAAATAAGAAGGCCACTGTCTGCAAAATTAAAACACTGAAAAAGATTGACACTCCTTCGAATGTTATGGAAAAGGACATGCGACGGCACACCTGCCTTTTTCTCCTGCTGGCGTTTTTTCCTCTCCTGACGCATTTCTTACAGACAGCTCGGTTGGCGCCTTGTGTACCAGAGCAAACGACCTTGCACCGGTTTATGTGCTAGCAAGGCATTATCAAATTAGCAAAATATTACAGCAATTTTGGATATACATTTTAATGAACATCTAGCACATTTTGTAGGCCAAGTTAAATTTCTAACGAAAAACTGTGTCCTCCATGTACAGCCTCTTGAGTTGTTTTACCATGAACCTTCGTTCGGACCATGTTTTGAGGGAAGCTCACGGTGAAATGCGGTGCTATAACCAAAAGTCTGCGGAAATCGCGAAAAACCTGCAATTTGATAGTCCCGCGGGATGTGCAAGTGTGGGATCACACTGATTTGACATTAGAGTGTGAATAGGCGTTTGAAATGGGATTGATCCTTGGTGGTGCGCGCCAGTGGCTTTTATTGATCTTGAAGTGGGGGGAAGTGTGCATGCGAGGTTCATAGCTTCTGAGAGAGAACATTATTTTGGTATTCTTTACATCCATTGACTCCCAACAAAATGTGATGTATTGACACCCGCCTCTATCTTTAGATTTGCGTTTGAAAATGGCAAGGTAGTGATGTGGGCAAACTAAAAAAAGAAAAAAAAAACAACTGGCACCCATGCTGCAGGTGTGTTCAAAGGCAATTTGTTACTTCATAATGATCTTGCCAATTTTTTGAGCCTATTGAGGTATTACAGTATGTCATTAAAACCACTACATGCCATTACATCAGCAATTCATTGCGGTAGGGACAGGGTCAGCACAGCTCGTTAATGCGCATGTTTGGTATAAACTCGCATGATACAGCTTTGGCCACTGTCTTTCACTTAAGAATTTTGGAAATATAGTGATGCATCATTATGGATGCACACACTTTGTCTTAAGCAATCTGTATGCACGCGAGCATTGCTTGTGAGTCATCATTGTCGAAGTCGCTGCAACTGTGTGAGATGTTGGGTGCTGAGAAAGGTGGAGAAGTATTGTTGTTGGATTCTTGGATAACACTTAATAATATTTGTATCATGAGCCTTGTGTGTACCACCGCTTCATCACCTCCTTGCATTTCGCCCATCCAATCATAACCACATGCACTTGTCATGTATCCAGCGCTGTGCAATGTCAGCAGATTTGCAGTGTCATTTTACTGCAAGTAGGATTTTTCTTGTTATACATGTGTTATTACTTGCGTGAACAATATTTTTGAGCGTAGCAGCCTGGTGGCTGCAGCATGTTGCATGGCTTTGGAAGCAGAAGACGTGTTCGCATCTTTGTCACCTATGTTTTGCAGATTCCAAAGCAAACTGAGCAAGTGATGCCACTTATTGGTTGTGTGCTTTGCTGCAAGTGATTTGTTCATGGTATCATGTGTTTTTGGTCACGCTTATATCACATGCGGAGTTAATACAAGAATGCATGCCTGACTCACCTTTTCATGATGGAATTTATTATGAAAGCTGCAGAGATTTCAGCACAAAAACCGTATCATTATTGATTATGCCATGCCATAGTATAGCACTCAGGTAGTGACAAGATGACATTGTGGACTCGTGCCATTCCACAACGTACCACATTGATTGTCTACTCTATGTGAAGCCTATGAGATAACAGCTGATAGTTTATGAATGACTGGCAACAGTAACAATGCCATAGGACCCTCATCAGGGAGAATACTGTTGCGCCACGATGGTTTATATCATGGTTAGTTAGTAATTGCATAAATCATCCAAAGCAAGAAAACCACTCTTGGTAGGTCAACCTTGCCATCTTTACCACAGAAATAACAATGCTTTGGCAATCAATTCATAGTAATGCTACAAATTTAATCATATTCGTATACAACTGCATTTCTAGTCAAAAATGAAAACAAAGGTAACTACTATACACATGACATGGTGTCAGTGTCAGGACTACATTCACTGCAGGCAAGGATAAGTCGACTATTCAGTACTGACATCCTCAACAGTCCTTGGCAGCTTTCGGTAAGAGGTTCATGGCGCTACACGACAGTCCTTCACAGCATATCGTGCTTTGATATTAGTAATCTACCCTAAATGCTGTCGATCGCTACGTTGCGTATGTCAATCAGCCCACCAAAGCTTCTGTTATGACCAGTGCCAAAACAAAGAATCCACAACAAGCAATTCACTCAATCCGCCACCTAACACAGCACCGCGACGGGAATGGCCGGTTGTCGTCAGCTTTCGTGGGTTTCGAAGTATTCTTTAGGCCTGGCTGCCAGATGCTGCCAAAACAAAACCATTCCATGACGCCATCAAGCGATGACGTAATGGGGCGCATTTTCCACACTGATATTTTGCTTTTAGGGTCGTTTTTTAACAAGCTTACCAATACATGAAAAATATCAACATACCAATGCTTGAATACCACCAATACCAATACTTGAAAGCTTACCAATTGCTAAAAGTAAGCTTTGCCTATCATATATGATGCTTATCTCAATATTTTCCAATATGGAACATTCCTTCTAATGCCATAACGGCATCCGGCATAGCTGGCAGTTTGCGGGGCCGGGGGCACGCGTAGTGCGTGCGAATGCAAATAACACTAGCGCTCCGCATGCGTAGTTATTGTCAAGGGCGCAGTGAAACGATGATAAGAAAACAGGAAAACGTGCCGGTGCGCGTTTGGCGATGACGCAACTGAAACATCACGCCAGCATAGCGCGTTGCTGGTGCGTGCTGGTCAGACGTGCCTCTCGTTGGTGGACGCCGATGGTATAGGGCCGAAAAAGTGACAACGTTACCCGGTGTTCCCAGGCGGTCGGCCACCCGAGCACTAACAGGGCCCGATGCTGCCTGACTTCAGTGATCGGACGGAAACTGTTGTTTTCACCATGATATGGCCGTTGTTGAGCGAACGGGTAGCCAGTGGCAGATGCGCCCGCGATCAGCGCATGGCGACCGGCGTGCGCTGCTGGCATGCGACTGCGAACTTCCTATACCAGGCGGACAAGCGCTTGGACGCTTCGGGCGTCCAGCTGTGACGGCGGAGGCTGACAGCAGCGATGGCCTGGCCCTCCGCCTGGTGTAGACGGGTGGGAAGCAAAAGAAAAAATCGCTGCCCGAGAAGAGGTAGCCATCCGCTAAGGGTGGCTACCTGCTATAAATGCCAAATGGATAAATCGAGAGACGCTACTCGTTGATAAGAACATGTGATTGCGATGTGTTCGTATTGGCACATTTGCCCATTGGATAATGCAAAGCACCGAGAATGCTTAGCTGTAAGTGACGTCACGTAGGAAAAGGCTGGCAGGCGTGTTTGCAGCATGACTCGTGGTTTGTTGCTTCACCACCTTCGTGACTGTCGTGACAGTTTTTGCGCATCCATCGGCACAATGTTTTCGCCTACAGGTACCACGAGTGTTTTTTGGAATGGAAACACGTTTTCATGGCTCGTGGTCGGCCGTGGGCACGCAAAAGTGACATCTTGATAACTGAATATATGAAAAAGTGTCTGCGCATGCGGCAGAGGTTCTACGCGACCCCGCGTAGAACAGTAAATTCTGTGTGCGCTGCGGATACGCCCAAGACTGCGTTGGCGTAGAATAAAAACAGAGCTGCGTGGTCAGAAGGCGACAGAGGCAACTGAGAGGCGTTGCGACAGTCGAGCAGACACTGGCACAAGTTGGGCCTCGTTCAGATTGTCCGCGATAAAACGAAGTAGCTCGTGAACGCGTGTTCAACGCTGAAATGCAATATCAATCATCAGCTGTCGGCTGCGAACGATGCACAATAGACAAACAACATGCACCGCGAACACGCCTCTTATCCGACTGCTCTGCGTGCAAAGTTGGTATGCCAAATAACAGCGGCAACCGAACAGGCCGGCAGACGAACAGACACCAACGCTATGCTGGCACTCAACGACCGATGAGCACTATAT
>NW_023596805.1:6697591-6708216 GCF_011947565.3 Pollicipes pollicipes | reverse complement strand
TTGTTAGAAATTTAACTTGTCCTACAAAATGTGCTAGATATTCATTAAAATGTATATCCAAAATTACTGTAATATTTTGCTAATTTTTTCATGCCTTGCTAGCCCATAAACCGGTGCAAGGTCCTTTGCTCTGGTACACAAGGCGCCAACCAAGCTGTTTGTAAGAGATGCGTCAGAAGAGGAAAAAACGCCAGCAGGAGAAAAAAGGCAGGTGTGCTGTCGCGTGTTCTTTTTCATAACATTCGGAGGAGTGCCAATCTTTTTTTCAGTGCTTTAATTTTTGCAGACAGTGGCCTTCTTATTTTAGAACATTGACATATGTCCTAGAAGTAAGATAAATGCCCGGTTGGCGGCGAGTGCCGCCCAACCCGAAAGTGCTCACGCTTACGCGCGCAACACGCATTCAGCAGCGAAATCTTACTAACAGCCAATCACCTTCCGCGGATTGTATCATACGTGCTGCACCAGCGCTCTTGCGAATGTATCAACGGTCATGCTGTTTTGACCTTAAGCAGATAACAGCCTGTAATGTAACGGCAATCATATGACGTTTCTATGACGACGTCAATATCAAGGTGACCTTGAAATGGTCTCCCAATAGATCTTTTCGCACTTTGGCGGGCGTATAGCTCGGGAACCAGAGGGTTTTGGCCCTTAAAAAGGGCATGACCGTGAATTGCATGAAAAGGTCCCCAAGATCGCTATTCCAGTTCAAAATCCCAGATAAAGGGGAAACATTTCCTTTAAGAAATACGCCCTGCGTGGCACCAGCTATGCGCATGCGCAGGTTGCCGGCGCGAGCACCGCTCGTGCAGATGACGTTGGAAGTCATACCGTTTGAAACCACTCGTCAGACGTTCCTTATGGCGGTTGCGTTTGTGATATATCCATTCGTGGCTTTCTCTTAGATGTTTGACGTTGGTTTGAGTTTCGGTTGTGAGTGCGTTCTTGCGAGAGGTTTGAGTGTTTGGCCCAGGCTTCTGAGCGTCCGTTTTTTCTGTATTTTGTGTCGTCTCGTCTATTTCATAAGCCACTCACACATCCTTCAGCAACACTACCAGACCTTAAGCCCACACATAAATTGCTTTAAGCCGCACTTGCTTGCCTTAAGCTCTCACTTGAAAAAAGAAACAAAAAAGCCAACAAACACTGATCATGTCGCCACTCTCCCCCTCTCCATCACGCCATGATTTGGTCACTATTCCTCGCCGCGTGCCGCCTCCCTCTTTTGATATCCTGACGGCCTATCGTGCAAATAAAAAACAAAGACGGGAAAATTTTAGTGGACTGAACCCTTTTGCAATCCGCCGTGAGTTGGAAAGCTCTGTTGGGGAGATGGAAGGGGTCAATACCCTACGTTCTGGGGCCCTTCTTGTAAAGGTGTTCAGAGTCATCAGCCATCAGGCGTCATCAGGAGCCATCAGGCGTCCGTGCTGCTAAAACTTGGCCGCTTTCTCGTGAGAGAGGTTGAGGTTAATATGGCCGACTGCCTAAACACTGCAGGCGGTCGTGTACGCCCCGGCCCTCGTCGAGAAGTCCGAAGAGGACATCCTCGCCGATTGTGCAGCGCACGGCGTGACTGAAGTTTTGTTCTTGCCGCCGCCCCGTCCGGAGCTTGGGCCCAATCGAATGATTCGCATGCGTCTCCGCAGCACGGTCCTACCGCCGTACTTGTTCTGTGGCTGTATGTGGTTGCCCCTGCACGCTTGGGTCCCGCCCCGCAGCAGTGCGTGCACTGTCAGGCGTTTGGTCGCAGCGTGCGCACCTGTCGTGCCCGCAACCCTAGGTGCGGTATCTGTGCAGGTCGGCACCCGGACCGTCAATTGCGGGCACGACAGGTGCGCGCGCTGCGCACCTGCCGTGCCCGCAACCCTAGGTGCGGTATCTGTGCAGGTCGGCACCCGGACCGTCAATTGCGGGCACGACAGGTGCGCGCGCTGCGCACCTGCCGTGCCCGCGACCCTAGGTGCGGTATCTGTGCAGGTCGGCTCCCGGACCGTCAATGTGAGGCGCAGGAGCCGCGCTGCGCCTCGTGCAGTGGTCCCCACCCAGCGTGGGACCGCCGCGTCTGCCTGGCGTGGCTGGCATTGAGGGCCCACCTGAGGAACAGGCAAAGAGGAAGTGCCCCTCCCCCTCCCCTCGTGACTGGGGTCTGGCCCACACCTGCGGAGGCGCACGCCCGACCTGCCACGGCGCGGGGTAACGCGGCGAGCGGTTGTCCCCCGTTACCAAACTAGGACGCAGCGCATAGACAGCATCAAGCCGTTCCAAAGCGCGCCTCAGTGCGGCCCCAGTCCCCGACAATCCAGGTCCTATGGCCCGCAGGCCTGGTCCCCGGCCGCTGAGGCCCGGCCCCCGGCCCCCCTCAGCCCAGGCCCTTGCCACACAACAGGAACCCCAGCTGACGCCTCCTCAGGGCTTATGGCCAGCCGGCAGCTCTCGCCGCGCGCGACCTAGATCCGCGTCGGAGCCGGGGTCTTCGACGACTAGTTCGCTCCGGGCCAGTCTCGGACCGGACGGGACGGGAAGGGACCGACCCCTCAGGGTCTGGCCGGACGGCCTCCCCGTCACCACGGAAGCACGGGGCACGGAACACGGAACACGGAGCACGGAACGCCGCTGAGTCCCGCCAGTCACCGAAGCAGCCATCCCTCTCCCCCGCCCCTGCAGACGGAACCGCACCGGGAGCGTAAAGATGCGCTCCCGCCCCGCTGCACGGAGAGCAAGACGAGAGAGCATAGAGCATACCCCATAGAGCAAGAGAGCATACCCTCTCAGCTTGAATGGCCTCCTCATTTGATGAATTCATACTCTAATGGAATACCAGATCTCTAGTATCCCACTGAAGCGAATTCAAAGAATACATCCTCAAACAAAAGCATTGATTGCCTCTGTTCAAGAGACCATTTGTATTGCTCTGATTCCACGAACTATAGCTTTAATATTCGAGATTATTGCTTCTATACTGGTAACGTAACTGACACACCTCTCCATGGTGGCACGTCTCTGTATGCGTCCAATCATTTACTGCACCATCGAATGCACTTAAATACTCATTTTGGCCTTACCGCAGTTAACGCAAAAATCGCCCAACTTGACCTCACTCTTGTCCCTTCTTATCTTCTTCCGACTAACCCCCTCATATCCACCCAGCTCTCCGACCTTCTCTGTCAAATCCTCTCCCTCTGTCTGATCTTGGGGCGACTTTAACGCCCACCACCGAGCTCGGGGGTGCCAATCCACACAAACACGCGGTGCCATTGCTCCACACACCTGCCACATACTAGTTGCCCTCGTCTACCTCAGCAATAAACAACTACACACAGGCAACACCGAATGGGAGCCGTCAGTTACTCTGTGATTCACTCGGCCCTCTCAACATCACGCATCGCGTCACACTTCGCCCACAGCGCACAAACAGATCCGCTATTCAATGACCACTATCCTATCCACCTTGAATTACCAGTTCGCGCAGGACAGGTGGATTTTCATTTCCTCCCTCGCCGGAACCCTCCGCAAAGCGGACTGGACCACATTTCAAAATTATATAGATGAGGCTCGCCCCCTCAATCCACTCCTAATTTTATTGAGCTTTTAGTAATCTTTTGGCCCCAGACTGGGCCAAGCAGGTATGCTGGGGCCCTAGGCACACCTGCTTGTCCCATACGCTCATCGTCGACCCGGGGACAAATACGCCGCCCTGGTGGAACAGTGTCAGCGCGCAGCGTCCCTGTGCCGCCATGGTCACGCGTGCTTTTCGCAATCGGTATTTGCACAGTCCACGCGGACGAAGCTCGCGGGGTTCGGCATCAAGCTAACGTAATAATAAAAACAAGTAAAAAGGACGGGGAAAATTTTGCCACCACATTTCACAGATTCACCCCTCTGATAAATATGGTCGTTAATGCGGGGCTTCACCAAGCAGACGCGCATCTCAGTACGATATCCCACACCTTATAATCAACAACCAGGACCATGAGGTGCCTTTTGAGGTCGCCATGCAACTTACGTTACACTACGTTCGCGTTCATCGTCCGATCAGTACTTCCAACAGCGCACGAATTCGCCTAACATCACTCTCCACCGCGCTTGACTTTACTACTGAGAACACCGAACACTATAACACACTTTTTATGCTGTACGAACTGAGGCTGACCCTCAGCCAGATGTGGCGACACCTCAGTCAGTCCAGATCAGATCGCTCATCATGCCTTTTCTGAAATCTGTCTGATCCTGGACTACTATATCACATCTCCGCCTTCAACGATGTATGGATTAATGAACGTTCCCCAATGCCTGGCGCTTAGCACTCTTATTCCTATACTAAGCTTAGGAAGCCTCCGCCTGACCCTCGGAGCTATTGCCCTTGCCTCTCTATCAAGCCGTGCCATCTGTATTATTTGAAATAATGGTCACCGCTCGAATCAGGGTCTACTTAGAGCCCCACAACCTTATTGCCCTTACCGAAACGGTTTCCACCCCGAACGCTCCACGGCGGACAGCCTAGTACCAAGTTGTCGACTCAATGCAAACGTGGTCTTCACACAAAGAATGGTTACGGTTACTCCATTTTGCTGCATCTTAAAGCCGCATTCGATGAAGTAAATACAAACTGCCCTTCTAGTTAAACTGCACATGGGTGGAGTCCCTGCGGCCGACTCGGCAAATTTTTGCATTTTTTAAATAGATCGGACCTTTGCCGTTGCCGCTGCCCGCTGCGAGAAAACGCTGTCAGGACCTGCCAAACAGGACCACGGGTTACCCCAAAGCAGCGTGGTGTCGCCAACGGTCTTTTCTCCAATCTCCAAATTTGTGTTCCTTAGCGATTATCTTCAAGTCGGGCCAAATATTCCACAATTCACTTCCCATCGCGCTGCGAGCGCTGAATAATCTTCTTTCTCCCTCCAATCTCCACAAGCTGAAGGCTGATGGAGATCACGCAATTTTGTCTTAATCGGGCTCACACCTCTAATGCCCCCGCACTGATCAGATCCAGGCTTTTCCAAAGACCGTGTGCACAAGGACTATCAAAAGCCTAGCCTTTCGCTTGGCTTCCGTGCCAATGCCATTTTGCGGAGCAATAGAACTGAAACCACTCCAAGTGACTGATAAAGTTTTCCTCGGCCTGATCAGTCAGTGTCCCACGTTGTCAGTGCCCCATGTACCGTCTTCACTCAGAACAGTGACTGTCTGGCTGAAGTAGAGCTCCCTCATGTGTTGTTAACGATGGTCCGTTGTACTCGTCACCAGCACTGTATCTGCGGTAACGCCGTCCAAATACTGTGACCGACTGCCAAATACTGCGACGGACCGAGTGCTCGGTCCGGCAGTGAACACGGCTGCCGAGCTGACGTGACCTCAGCTCGGGTCACGTGAGCTGACCTGCGCACTGCAGCTCGGGTCACGTGACTGTGCCTGGCGGCCCGGTCAGGCCACACGGTCAGGTCAGAGGCGCACCCAGTCACGACAACACAGTCCGTGCAAACAGCATGACTGCGTAAAGATAATGCTCTTCTGAAATATTGGCCGCATATTTGACTGAAAAATGAAACCAGTATGTATATGATATTACAATGATAACAGAGTTGCACTACCTCTTACTTTTGATACCCATGACAAATCCTAAGGGTTCACCGGAGCATGTATTTGAAATTCGCTTCAGAGTGTGGCACGTCCTTAAGCCGTTCCACCTACGCCCAATCCGCTCGACTGGAGTGGTTTCCAAGCATCCGCAGAACTGATCCAGGTCTTTCGTGCTCTCTGCTCATGAGCTAAGCCGTCCACCCTGCGTTGCAGATTTTCCACTAAGCATGGCGCTGAACGATGCACCCTATTGCTCGGTGGTGTGCCACTGAAGAGTCAACGGGTGCGTTAGACTTTTATGGGAACGAACTGCCGCGGTCAGGAAACTTCCTCTCTAGTTTTGTAAGCTTGCCGACTTCAATGCCATCATGCTCATTCCACAATAACCTACGCGTATGTCTGCCTAACATCAACATATATTGTCCAACAAAGCCGCCAACAAAGCACACAACATTCCCTTGAGGAAGTCAATTGCCGTCACATTTGGTGGACACCGCGTCACTCTCGGACTGCGTGATGGAAAGGAAAGAGACAAAATATTGCTGGGTGAAACATTCGGAAGCTCTTCCCATTAATAACTCTCTCAAATTCGCAGCATTCGTAGTAGTCTGGCACCACGTACTTGTCCAGATTTGCCACGACTCGGAAAGTCTACCTCCGTGAATTTTGTAGCTTGAAAGCCGTTCATATCTGCGAGTATTTCAAAAATCAGTACGGCTCGTTGCCCACATGATCGTAAAATTGAGATGGCGAGACCTTCATGTTGTTCTTTGTATCGGCAGTCCGATCAATCTTAAGAAGGACCGTTTGCATGTCTTCCTTGCTAAGTGGTCCGAAAGTTTCAGATAGCTCAGCTGCGCTGATTTCATTTGCCGCCAGCGCCAAAAGCAGCGCCAACACCTTGCAAGCTCCGCTTACCATCTTCACTACTGGCGAGACAAGACTGTGCTATCATGGCCGCTAGCTGCCTGTTATATACTAGGCTTTACCGTCCAGCTGGGTTAATATGGCGCGGAAAGAGTGTGTGGCACATGTGGCCACGATCGCTGGACTGCTGGGCGCGAGGCCGTTTTTGCTCGGACACCTGCGACTGCCGAGCACGTGCGATCAGCGCCGAGTGGTTTTTGTACGCTTTACTTCAAAATGTGAATGCAATCGTTGCAGCACGCGACTTTGATAGGGCCTATCAAAGTTGCGTGCTGCAAAGTCGTGGCCTATTGGCCCTACCACTACAGACGTGCTTTCTCGGAAGAGCAGCCTCTCCGGTAGTGTACCTGTCTACCTCACCTACCAAATGTTCCCCAGCCAACTTAACACCATATTCCTCCCTAAAATGCGTTTGTGTTGTTTCTGGTATATTCATGATAACCTAAGTATATCTTCACCGTTAAGTTCCTTGCCTTTTTCCATTCTTATAATGTAAGTTGAGCCTTACATTTGTCTTGTTTATATGATTGCACCACAAAAATTAAAAAATATCTTAACGCAAAATACCTATGTATATATATATATGCATATAGTAGATATATACACCATAGCATACATATATATATATATATATATATATATATATATATATATATATATGCAACCTCACCTGTAACACTCGCAGAGGAGTAAGTCCGACGCCTCGAAAATGACGTCCCGCGCATCGCCAAGGTTCAACGGACAAGCAGCCGCTGCGGGGTAGCAACAAAAACAGGACCATTGCTGGCTCGCATATGTGGAGAGTGGTACCCCCCGGCACGGCTGGGCACACGCGCATTGCAGATTATCTGGCCAGCGAGGGCCCGAATACCTGGCTGAGAGGTCGAATACCTGGCTGAGGGTCGAATACCTGGATTGGGGGTCGAATACCTGGCTGAGGGCCGAATACCTGGCTGAGGGGTCGAATACCTGGATGGGGGTCGAATACCTGGCTGAGGGTCGAATACCTGGCTGAAGGGTCGAATACCTGGCTGAAGGTCGAATACCTGGTTGAGGGTCGAATACCTGGTTGAGGGTCGAATAAACTGGCTGAGGGTCGAATACCTGGATGGGGGTCGAAGTACCAGGGGTGGGGGGTCGAATACCTGGCTGAGGTCCGAATACCTGGCTGAGGGTCGAATACCTGGATGGGGGTCGAATACCTGGCTGAGGGCCGAATACCTGGCTGAGGGTCGAATACCTGGATGGGGGTCGAATACCTGGCTGAGGGTCGAATACGTGGCTGATGGCCGAACATCCGGCTGCAGGCCGAATACCCGGCTGAGGGCCGAAAGGTCGACGACCTGGAGAGCATGGTGCCAGCTGCCGGCACAACATTGACATGCAACGGCTGACGAAAGAACGCCAGAGATGGACTCAGCGTTTTGAAGCCAACGGAGAAAGGTGGGAGGGGTCAAGGCGAAGTGACCAGCCACAGGCAGAGTCGAGAGGCGGTTCCCACAGATGGAAGCAAAACCGACGGCACCGTAGCGTGACGGGGGGGGAGGAGGACCAGCTCGATGGGTGCCCTTCGCTAGCGTACTCCCGTGATGGAAACAACTAGACGGGTGCCCTGAGCAGCGCGCTCCTGCTGACTTTCAGTGGACAGCGACGACCAAACCTCTGCCGTCGGCACAAGACATCAAACTGTAAGTCGAAGAACAGAAAATGTGAACAGTTAAGGTGTGCTGTCCTGTTCCTGCATCCCGCTGCCGTGCCCCGTCTGGCAAAGGGACAGTTGTGTTGTTCACAGTTGTAGTTGTGTATCCCTCCGATGCACAACCACTTCTTCTGTGGCGTAATCGGCATGATCATGAGCCCGGCTCGTTGTAAAATATCCATCAGTGAACCGTTTCGGGGGCGGGATGGGCGCGCGTTGGAGGGCTGGGGGCAGGCAGGGTGTAGTACGACTGAACAGTGGTAGGAAACCGGGTGGCGGGTCGCAATTGCACACGAGGTTATGCCATTAGGACTGTCGAAAGAGGAATTGTATTGTAGTGCATTGTAGTGTATGTAGCGTATGTAGTTATGGAGTTGTATTGTAGTTATATGTAGTGCACGAGGACGAGTGCCGTGTGCTTAGATCTGTAAATGTGGGTTGAATTTTGATGCATTAGGCCTCATCAGCCTGACGTGGCGCTAAGGGGAGGGAAGCATTAATTTAGGCGAGAAATGGACGTGAAGTAAACGAACCGTAATCGAGTCTCGTATCTAAATCCAAGTATCATGCATCAGCTAAATTCGTTGGCTTGCAACAAGCCTTCACGTCACATTGGGTTTGAAAGACCTGCTTTGCTAGTTGGCAGCATAGCATGTCATTTACAGCACGGACAGGTCTTGATGTAATGCTGTCGTAAAACGTACACTTTTATTCACCAGTATCGTCTGGCCTGTCAAAGCCTAACAGAAAACTAGGATTAGAATCACGTTTTTTTGTATTTAACACGTAGCTGTTAATTGCGATGCGCATAGCGCATAAGGTAATTTGGTAACCGGAATGACACAGCCCTGTTCTATATCAATCGGTTAGTAATTTCGGCAAAAGCACGCACCTCTATGAATATTTAGTGCGGTGGCTTTTGATCAAACATCCAGTGACTGGCTTGCAATGAGCTCTTCGCCTTGTGACTCATTCAATATGGTCCCCCAAGCCGATGGCTCGGTTCTGCTTAACTTTTGGTTCCTGCTTAACTTCAATGTTTCAATGCGGTAGTAGGTCAGACCCAAGGAGCGGCTCCCGGAAACGCTCATTCGTGAAGTATATGGCTACCTAGGTGTCTTAGTTTGTTAATTACGACAGGGCAACCTGAACCAGGGGCTATCTTCAAGGGTGTTTTAGTTCAGATAGTGAAAAGCGACTAAATTATGCGTGATTTTCAGCGACCGTTTGAGACTCAGCGGTCGGAACCGTCCAGGCGGCGTAATGAGATCGGAAAAATGTTGATGAGCCTTAACTTTGGTGGATTTTCTGGGCAGCACTAGAGGGTAGACGGAACAAACAGAGTTTTCCCGGATTTTCGCTTTTGAAAACGATGGCAGACTGGGCTTTCTCCGCATCTTATCATGCCGTTTGCTTTATGCGCCCGTGATTAACAATGGGTCAAGCGGTGAGAGGTGCGGAAAGAAGTGGCGATTCTAAAAAAATGGATTCCGCTCCTAATCCAAAGAGTGTCTGCCCGTGGGTAGAATGCATTGGAAGCAGTTTCAAATGGGTAAAATGCATTGGGAATAACGTCAAATCTAACGTAAATTTTAGCTAGCACTGAAGTATCGTTGCATGCTTGGCTTTCAGCTGCGAACTCACGAAAGCTTACGCCAATCAGACTCATCCATGCGTTCATTGCATTATAATGATCAAGCGAACTATGACGAGCCATCTGCCTATTGGTGGAGCAAACGTCTAACACTGTACGAAAACCATCTAGAGAAGGAACAGCATCTTTACTAAAATGAAGCTAATGAGCTTTAAAATTCTGGGCGTTAAAAACAAGAGCATCTCATCTATCACCAGCACGTTACTACCGAGTTGGAGGACTGATAATTTTTACCACAGGAGATTACCTCGAGACAGATGCCAGCAGCCATTAAATGCGTTGCCTTGTCGATGACCAATACGCCATAAGGACGGATCAAGATAAGCCTTCCTATAATCACACAATCAGCATCCCTACGGTTTCTGTGGTGAAAGCCGTAACGCACCGGGTCCCACATTTGAGGGTCTTGCGTTCAAAACCAGGCCGGACTAGGCTGGAAATTATTTTGTCTGATCTCTATAGATTATTTTACGCTGGTTGCTAACGGTCCATTGATGCCATCAGTAAAATTCAGCGTTCAATTCCCGAGAGTTGTTGCGTAGAAATTGCAAGCATGACACCCTCTCAACATGACATGACGTGACATCATTAAGTGCAGCACACACATCAGTTAGCGGGCGCGTGTGTCATGTCAATTACACTCGAAATATTACTTGGGCTTTAGTAAACCAGGCATGATTATCCCGCTGTTAGCCCACGTTATAACTTGGATCCAAATGCGATGTAAGGACCGCGAAATTGGGAATTGACAGTAGAATGGGA
>NW_023596805.1:6675482-6696591 GCF_011947565.3 Pollicipes pollicipes | reverse complement strand
GGAGGGGTACAAGGGGCACAGGCCCTCCCTCCCCCTCGTTAGGTTCCGGGTTCCGAGGGTCCAGGAGGGCCCACCGGACCGGCTATCAAGGACCCCATCGGAGGGCCTAAGGGCACGGCCAAACGGAGTCTTCTTCAGGGGCCCGACCTGCAGAGACAGGCCTGCAGATGACAGTCAGCGGATCCTTCCCGCAGTAAAGCGACCCCTGAGTCCATAAAGGTTTAGCACAGAGTATGGCACTGGCACTGGCACTGGCACTGGCACTGGCACTGGTACTGGCACTGGCACCTGAGTCTGGCACCAGTCTGGCCTGTGTGTGATTGCCCACTTTCAGAACGAAAAGTGACTAAGCTGAACCCCTGCATCTATCAGGGACCTTCAGTGCCTACCAAAGGGTTGCATGTCGGCAAGGGGCCCCGAGTCGATAAAGAGCAGTATTCAATTAGGCCCGAAGACAGGTCCGCTGGCTCGCCGAAACCGACAACCAAGAACCTGATTGAGGGGCATAAGGGCCCGATGGGCTGACTGTAGGTCACACAAAGGATCACGGCCCGTAGGGCTCTGAGAGCTCCCTGAAATATTAGATGGGCGGCCCTTATACCGTGTGAGGATCCCCGAGACATTGCAACACCAAACGGTTGGCTACGCGTTTTTTTCCCAAGCAGGGATAAGGCCGGGGCCCATGATTTGCATTGGTCTTGGTGCCTGAAACAACGATTAGGCCCCAGTGTCGGTCATGGATCCACGGTGCATAACGGTGGGCCATATGTCGGCAAGTATCCCCCGGGTCCGTCACCCCTTGTTTGGGGCCGAAAAGGGCCAGTGGATCCTCGGGACCAAAGATCAAGGGCTCGATTGGGAGGCTGAAGAGGCCATAGGGCCAGAAGGACCGCCCGTAAGTTGCAATAAGAAATCACCGTTTGGGGCTCCTTGGGACAGTGTGGGCCTCTCATGCTAGCGTTTGAGCACTCAGTCGCAATATGTGCCAGTCCAGTTCTAAAGTGAATAGAGTGGCTGAGTGAATCCACATTGAATGGGAGAGCGGCTTGGGTACGCCCCTGATGAATGTGCTCTGTATTTAACAAATAACAAATATGATGGTGGAAGAAGCGGCGCACTGTTCGGTTCGCTAACAGCCAGGCATCCAACGCCGTGTGTTTTTCACTCTTAGAGATTTTGTCATCCTTGTACCTGGATTTAACACCGGGACACGAGCATGCCCATCTGACTTTCGGCGGATGAAGTCGCATGCCCAGGACCGAACTAAACGTTCTCGGGGATCGCTCGTCCACTGCGTCAAGTGCGCCAGCTCTTGCGGAATACTCGAGACCCGCAGGACGTCCAGACCGAGGGTGTCTTCGGCAGGCGGCAACTCAGTCACTCAACTTAGCAGCTTAGCCAGCATTGACCGGTCAGGGGTCGATGGAGGGTTTAGTGTCGCCAACACTGTCGCACTACGTTCCAACTGCCAGAAATCCATGCATTCGCCCTGCATACCATCAACATGCTCTGCCTTCAAACAGCACGCTATCTAGGTGGATGCGTGACTTTCAAGCTCCAGCTCGATGCTGGCGCCATCCATACGGCCCTACGGGTGCTGAAGCCGGCGGTGGCTACCATGAACCCGCTGGAGTGCATCAGATCTTGATTCTGCATTAGCGTGATAACGTTGCACGGTCAACAGTCTTGATTCAGTCAACTTGAGCCTGCTGTCAGACGGGTAGTATCGTTGTTAATTGATTCACTGCATTCACTATGAACAGCCGTCAGGCTATGGACGCGGGTTGTGATGCGCTCTTAGGCTGCCTTTCGTTAATGCTGGGCCAGGTCTTATCCGGCATTTGCCAGGCAAAGGCGGAGCAAACCAGCGGTACCGCTTGTACTACGAACGTAGCAACCGTCAAGGCATAGCTCTGGTGAATGACTGAGGCCCCAGTGTGCGTTGACTTGACTGACCCCGTTAGATGGAGCCGCGAGAATGCGCCTGGACAGCTCCGGGTCGGGAGTCCCCGCCGAGGAGCTCGAGGCTCCTTACAAGCTTCTTACGCTGCTATACAAAACTGCTCCTCAAAAATATTTCAGCCAGGAAGGTGGGTGATACGCACGCACTCGGTCCAGTAAACCGTCATGGCTACATCGATGCGACCCTTTTTTGTTCTGTTGAGTGATCTGCCAAACCGAAGCCCAATCCAAATGCCAACTGGGGCTCAGAAGTTCCACGGATTCGCTTGGGGTAGGTATCCCGCAGAGTGGCAGCCGTGATGCGCGAAATAAACTTAACCCGAGGGCGCAGTTTTGAGTCCGTCTGGTGCTTCCGAAGTCATAGATAAGTTCTTACGTTAAGCACTTTTTTGGCGCGAAAGCGGCGGATCGTTCTCGAAAAGCTCTCTTCCTGGTTCCTATATTTGCTCCTCGCTTCTGGAAATGCCTTCAAAATCAGGCATAACCAAAAAGTTTTTTCAGTCACAATCATTCCACCCCAAGCGTGATGAAACATGCGCGATCTCTAATGGCCTTTATCACGCTTGCGGCCGTCTCAGCGTTAAAGGAGTGTCCCCGGTGACGTCAAATAGGGATGTTTGCTGAGAAGTGCGCTGTCGATACGGTTTCACCTGGTATACATCGCCTTGCCTGAACCGGCTCCACTGATAACATTGAATACAGGTGACTAAAAATATTCTGAATAGTTTACACGGTGACCTTCCGTTCAGCGTGCCCGCTAAGAATACCCTGTTTTTTGCACCCTGTGCCCACCACCTGCAACGTGCCGCCCGCTCTGAGGACGTGTGGCGCCAGGCTGCGTCTCGGCCGCCAGCGGCCCGCATCAGCAGCCTCGGACAGCTGCGAGCTGACCTGTCCATTTCAGCTCGACAAGCCACGTACCTCCTAGTGGGGGGGCGTGTCGGCTGGCTGGTCAGTGTCACTGGGTACGAATACCCAGTGACACTGTATTAATTGTAGGACTTGTCCTTGCTTGTTAAATGGGATCCCAGAGGTCAGATTGAAGCGTAGCCAACTGTTTGGTGTTGCAATGTTCAGGGTATAAGGGCCGCCTTAGAAATATACGGATAGATAGGTGAGCTTGTTTAACCCTGTCTGATGCCTCGCTTTATATCTTGGATTATGTACCATGTCGACTTTCCATATACGTGAAACATTCCTTTAACTATCGTAATTTCGCAGTTGCTCAGGTACTAGGCGATTGCAACCGAAGTGTGATAACAGGCATATGTGTTAGGTTGGTTACAATATAATACAATATTGGTTGACTTTTACATCTGTGTCGCTTTAACGGCCCTAGCTTTTGCGGTTCAGGTTCGCGAGTGTTGCATTCGAGGTTGTGTTGCATTTTCAAAAGAAAAACAACATTGGTTGTTTCAGGATCGGTAGCTGTCGTCGATACAAGTCTGACAGCGTTAGACTGAAACGATAATTTGCAGATGTGAACGCAACGCACGGTGTCACTCGGTGTCGCGTTACACGCTCGTGTCACCGAGACCCGACGTCAACCCTGAAAACGTCCCAAAACCGTTGGATCTCTTGTTTGCACTCGGTCGCATATGTGCAGCCGCGCTTAGATTTCAACGGTTGGTTCACGATCGTTCTTTTCCGATCAGAAATGTTCTCACCCCGTTTCGTTTTGTTACCCCGTTGCCGAGCTATGAACCGAGTTCCGAACCGCTCTGCAGCAGTTTTTGTCAGGTTGCGAAATGTGCCGGTGCCATACTAAAGGTGCACTTTTATACGCGCCGGCGGTACCCCGCCGGTCTGGCGTAGCATCACTTATGTATGACCCGGTCCTGCAGGCCCAACTACACGTGAAATTCCACGCGGCCGGCACCAAGCCGTTACCGTGATTGTGCACGGCAAACGGACGCACATTAACAAGATTATAACTTCGCAATCTGGCCGGTGTTGCGCGGTGTGGGATTTTCTTTAAGGCATCGTTTGATCTTCTTGTGTTTAGACTGAAACGGTGATTTGCAGATATGCACGCAACGCATGGTGCCACTCGGTCTCGCGTTACACGCCCGGGTCACCGATAACCGACGTCTTGTGTGCACTTGTCCTTAGTGTGAATTCGCCTTGAGTGTGGCTCATTTAATGATGGCTTAAATATAATGAGCAATATATATGAGTTAACCCCCCCCCCTTTCCCAATGAAAAACACAAAGGCCTACCCCGGACCGTAACGTGCTGGGGCGTATGCTGTCTGTCAATCACCAGACCACAAACATACCTAAAACGAGCCAGCTGTCGAGCGGGAGGCGGCCAATGTCGTGTTTTCGAACACAGTCTGAACACAGAACACAGAACACAGAACACAGTCAGCAACACACAAACACCTGAACAGAGCAAAGCCGGGATCGTGAAACTGATGCAGGCATCAAGCCCACTTCATGGCGACCAAAACTTTTGGGTCAGTTAGGGTGATCAATATCCACCGCAAAGCTGTGTAGTTCACAAATTTTGATCGTAATTGCCCGAAACACCAGTCGCCATGAAATTTTCTGTTTTTGTATCCCAAAACTCAGTCTTTTACCAGCGTGCCGCCGACTGCGTATTGCCATCGAAGTCGCAGGTTTGTCCACGATCCTTCGCAAAGTGGACATGCAGGCGTATATTCAGGCAGCATTTAGGCGTTCAGTAGCCGGAGCCGTGGCTAAAAGGAACTAAGAAGTTTCGGCTGAGACATTAGCATGTAGTTACACTGGTGTTCATGCTCGTTCGTGTGCTCGATGGTATGTTCATATTCGTGAGCTCAATTGCCCGACATGTCGTGTAAGTCTCGCCGCCGCGGATGCTGGGACGTGTTGAAGGGATGCTGAAGGGACGTACGAAGGCACGTTCGACAGTCCGGGTCGTAGGGACGCGGAAGCAAAACACTTGAAGTGGGGCACTGGCACTCGTGTGCGTGATGTCAAATTGCGAAAGGTGTGCAACTCGCTGACGAGTGCAATATATGAATCAAAAAACGTGGCACTTGCCGTAGTGGACGTTCAGAGCTCTATGCAAAACGTTTGAGCGTGAAATGTTGCGGGGTCAGCTCCACGCAAATGAATCAGATAAGATATATGAGGTCGAAACAAATGCCGCTCAAATAATCAAAGGAAAGGAGCCCAGACTGAGGACGTAAACCACACCAAGATCAAGCGATATCATAAATAACTATACACTGTGCAACGCGGGCCTGTGTGCGAAATTGCAATTTTCTTAATGTCCATCCGCTCGCCAGGCACACGCGTGGCACCGGCTCAGCGCCTCGCCGGCGGGCCGTATGAAGCTTAAGCGGTTCGGCCGGCAGAACGGGTTCTTCGGTGCTCACGGCTGGATCTCGGCCGCCTTGTCTATTGCAGCACAGCAACGATGCGCACGTGCGGGTGTTTATACTAACACTGGCTCGGCGGGCTGAGGGGCGAGTCACCTGGTGACCCGTCGGCTGACTGACGGGTCACCTGACTCAGCGCCGGGAAGCCTGTATCACACCACTTCCCAAACACATTCGCTCCAACGTTACGCGAGCGCGACTTCAGACGACAATCGTGCGATTCAGAGAAACTGGAGCACAGTTCAGCAGAGAAATCAGAGTGCAGTTACGACAGACAAACTGGAGCACAGCAACGACAGAGAAGCTGAAGCACAGTTACAGCAGAGGAACTGGAGTACAGTTACGACAGAGAAACGGAAGTATAGCCACGACAGACAAACTGGAGCACAGCAACGACAGAGAAACTGGAGCACAGCTCCGACACGTACGCTGCGACCGCGCACTATTAGTCAACTATGCCCGTGTTCCAGCGGACTCAGAGCCGCCGTGGCCCGCCGCCTGCTTAAGCAGCCCTCCAATATGTCTTTCGAGCAGAAGGCCTGCCGTGGTTTTAGTCAAGACGTGATTATTGGTATCGCCGTTTGAAGCGACAAAGTTCCATCCAAGCTGTTCAGGATATTATTTGATCGTTAATGAAAATTTGTAACGTTTCCAAAGGATGCATGGCAAGAGCCCTATCTGACCGCACTCGAAATTTGCTTCCCGATCCCGGGCCCCAGCCTTTCGGCGCATTTTCATGCAGGCGGGGACTTCTTCACACGTCAGCAAAGTCACGTATAAAATCAAACCGCTTTTGGAAGCAGCTGAAGCGCATCTTGGTAACTTTAGCCGGGAAGATAGGCTTCGTGCAGAGAAAAGGACCGCACGAAGCCAGGGGTCATGCTGATGTAAATACGCGCTTGGATGGGGGTCAATTTGCCCCCCCCCCCCAATGACTTTTCCGGAATGGTTTCCGGACGGCGCGGCAGCTACGCCGCACCATAGTTATTCTGCATAGCTGTATACAATTTAATAGTGGATCGTTCAGTATTAAGGAATACAGATGTACCTTGTAAGGTCGCTGACCTGCGGCAGGTCAAAGTTGTGCCATGGATTCAGCGAAGTCAGTTTTTCGGGAATCGTTCGATCTAATGCAACAACAGAGTGTTCGACAAAGCCATACACCTCTAAGATACTTTCTTAGGCAACACAACAATTGGATGAACAAATTCCATTGACCTTAGGATCAGGTCAGAAGGTCAGACCCAGGTCAAAACCAGCCCGCTTTGTTCGTCTAGGACTTGCTGTGTGGGATAGTCTCTGGCGCTCATTTCAAATTTATTGATAACAGCAACCCCATTATACGTCTTCCATGAACTTGGTTATAATGCGTCGCTTGCCTAAAATGAACCAGGTGAACATTTTGTTTTTAAGAACATACTACCTGGAGCAATCTTTGTCGCTTATTCAAATCTAAAACTCAAAGCAGTCTTGTATAAGTTTGGTTACCATCACCTTCGAAAGGTCAAACAGGGTATCTTTCTTTAAATAAGCACATACATTTTTCCTTGGAACAGGCATCTAGGTTATGCAGACACTTTAGAGACCAGCCTGGAGTTTGGCCTTGTTTGACCTTACTTCACGCAAACGCCATGACCTATGAACTCCAGCTTTTAATACAAGTGAGTTCACATACAGGCTAACACACTCAGTGGACTTGATGTATCAAGCTATCTAAGGTTATGAGATCTCAGGAGCTCGAATTGACCCTCACACGAGCGAGAGTACCCAACCGGCCATCCGGTTGCGTGTAAGGGGATCCGAACGCCTAAAATGGACCTGAACTTACCGTGAGCTCCTGAAGACCAGGAGGTCACCTCGGTGGTCAGAGGGATCTCCAGTGGCCCGGCCGGCTCCTCAGTAGTTCAACAAGTCTTTGAAAAACCCGGGGGTGGTCAGAGGGGCACGGAGCAGATAAGAGAGCCTTGGGCGATGATTAAGAGCCTCGGTGTCCAGCGGACGCACGAGCAGCCATAAGGCTTTTGGGTGACAGAGGGGAGGGGAGGGTGTTGCAAGCTTTAGGGGCAATAGGGGGATGCATCCCCCTATCACGGCGAGGGTTAATATGGTGTTCGGAAAGAACTAGCAGACTGAAAAAAGCTAATAACAAATTTGAATGCAATAACTTGATTGGGGCGGCTGTTGTGGCCCTCTGGCCTTCGAAAGCCCTTTCTGGACTTAAACGAGACCTCGAACTGATAACGGGTCTTTGGCCGTTGCGAGGTCGCATACACCGCTCAGCGCCCTCTGTGCGCTCAAGACTCTTCTGATCGCTTTTAAGCCGGGTTACGTTCTCCAGGCTGTTCTGGTCACTGTGGTCTCGTCGGGTCACTTGGAGGCTCTGACTGATCAGTCAGACTGAACAGTCCTGGTGGCACTTACATCTAATGTTCAGGGACATCACTAGCTGCCCAAGTCAACTGCAGTCACCATGAGCACCTCCGATTGCCCAGGGTCCATTTGGCTACTGGGGCCCCTTCCATTGCCCAGCAGCCCTTCCGGCTACTTGTTGGACGCCTGACAGACTAGAGGCACTCTGGACACTCAGGTGTGCAGTAAATGCCCAAGGGTGCCTGACTGCTGAGTGTCCCATTTGCTGCCCAGTAACCTTGCTCTTGAGGAGCCTGTCTTAACCGAAGGGAGGACACTTCAGCTCACAAGCAGTCCTCTTTCCACTGGCATTTGATGAAATCTCCGGCTGCTCAGGGTCCTCACTGACCCAGCCATCAAAATCGAATTAACTAAAATATAGGCATCTGTATGACTAACATGGCTTAAGTCCCGCTGCTTTCAGAACGAATATCCAGGAACGTGTGCAATGACTTCTGACTTTTAGTGATGCTAGATATGACCAGAGCTCTAGTTTCGCCAAATCCGAGTGGGAAAGCAATAAGCACAGGATTGACCAGCCTGGGGTACGATTAACATTATCAAGTTTGAATGCACTAAATGAATACAACTGAGTCTAAATCTAGGACTCAATGGCCATTTTCTCCATTGTTACATTACATGCTCATTCTCTCCTTATGTGGGTACCTTGGGCACATCTACACGGGTGCATTTTGGTTTCTGTGCCTTCATGTTTCCTTTGGTATATGAGGACTGTGTGGTAAAAGCGAGTCCGAAATTGGGAATGTGTTGAAGATATCGCATCTTCCCAGATCCTTCAAGAAGGCCTGCATTCCGCGATATTTTCATTAGCATGACGGCTATTTTGTAGGGATCCACGTCTTTGCGGCAGAGTAAGGTGAAAGTGGGAGCAGGAGATGAATGGTTTTGGTTTCCGTGCCTTCATGTTACCTTTGGTATATGAGGACTGTGTGGCAAAAGAGCGTCAGAAGTTAGGTCGGGGCGTAAGCTTTTGGGCTCATTCACGATTTGTCCGCGGCCCGAGAATTCGAGCTTTTCAACAAAACGCCAGCTTAATCCCCTGGGCCACGTGACAATCTTGTGACCAACGGACGACTCTGTTCACAATATAAATACAATAGAGATAAACAAACGCAAGATATTTGGGGAAGTTTTGCTGCATTTCCATTGCTCTCATCCAATATGTGCTCGACAATGTAAGTTTTATTGGCCTGGGCTTCCCTGCTCCAAATACTGTTTCTCGTTGTCCTTGAAAGTTAGCTGTAGAGCTACAAAATATAAATGTGCATTCAAAATGATATTTTGAGTCTACTTCTCATGGTCCTCGATATTTCGTAAGATAAACATTTTGCAAGACCATCAATAGCTGGGCCATTTAGGTCAGCGCTATTTCTAACACCGCTGACAGCAATTGCTAGAGTACGGATGAACGAAAAAAGATGCCGTCGGGTGGCATGAGATTGTATCAGCCGTGACGCGCCTTTCTTCTAGCTCAGATACGTGCACCGGCCGCATGCCGATCATTCCATTGGAGCCTGAGGTCTGCCTGACTTCCAAAATGCTATCCGATACGTCCTTTAAAAAGTCGCCTTCAGCGTCTCACCACTTGACAGTTGCATCAGCCAGTTCTGGGATGGCAAGGCGATCCCCTTCTTTTTGATTGGTTTAGACGACCATCGGACGACATCGCACTCGCTTATCATTGGTTGAAATCACGTCATTTATGTACCCAAAGACCATGAATCAGTTCCGACGCGCACAGTATATAAACTGTACCCTTGCTGACACCGATATAGAGGCTCCTAGTCTCGCCGAGTCAAAGATGCGGAATCGCTGTCGGTTGTGTGTGTGTGAACGTCAAGGTGTGAGTGATGGTGAGTGTGTGTGTACGGAAAATAGAAGCCCTGTTTGAAAAAAGTCTCTCTTTGGTACTCGTGAGAACGACTTCCACGCGCGAAGCCTCCACTGGCACGACTATCAGGCAAACAGTTAGAAATCTGTTACAACCCTGCCCGATAACACCCTGGTCCAAATGACTGGTGCGCGAGTTGCTCCGTGCGCCGCAAGTGCGCCGATCTTCTATTGTCTCTGATCACTATCAGGTCAGCCGCCCCGCACTCAAACGGTACTAAGCATGCTACCATTCCCGGCCTCGGCATCAGCTTCGGAATTCGCCAGGTCGCGGCTCAGTGTAATAGCGCACGGCACACCATTTCATGCATGCTTAAAGGCTAACGTCGCTGAGAGTTATCAGTTAATCAACTCACGTGCTATGCAATTACGCACTGTCCACGACTTGCGCCGCCGGACTAAAATAAAAAAAAAACAACGAAAAGCACTTCGCGTGCAAGGGAACACTTGAGACTAACATTGCATGCGGCAAGCTGGTATCTGTGAGATTTAGTGCTGGACAACCAGGCATCATGGCTCTTATCATCTTACGGCAAAAGAGCGTCAAGAGTTAAGCGCAACGCCAGCGGTCGCGGCTGGCGTCGTGCCGCCGTCCCCTTTCGCAGGGACGTGCCGCACGTGGAACCGTGAAATAGTCCACGCCCAGCGCCGACCAATGCTGGACACAATCATGCCCACGACCAGCGAGCCGTTCACCGAAGGCCTGCGCAGCACCAAACAGCGTGTGACCCAAGCGTAAGGCAACGACTCGCTTCCAGCCGTTTGGCGCCCAACATGCACAAGCCCAAGGCTACTAGAGAAGGCTAAACAGACGTGACGTCATCATGGGACTCAAGTTTGGTAGCCCGTAGTATGGTTTTGGCTGATGCTACGCCAAAGTTGCTAGATCCTACAAACATGATTTCGAACGGAGATTTCGCCAATGAACTGGGCAGACATCCTGTTCCACATCTTTATTTCAATGTTGTGTGAAAAGATGTAAATTTTACATTTAAAACATTCTAAACCACAAATCAGTGCCACGATCTGCTCTCAAAAATAGACCCTACTAAACAACGCTTTCTAGGTTCAGTGCCCGCGCCATATTCATCGCAGTCAATGTTCCTGAGCTTGTATATGTAATGTTCTTTGTGAAATGCGTATTTATTCGTAAATAAATGGATATTATGTGTAATGTTTACATCACATTGATAAATGGGCAACAGGTGTCCATTGATCGTTGTTCTACAGTACCTGAATGGAGTGAAATGTGAAATAAGGTAATGTAGAAGGACAGGTGCCAACAATTCCGCTGTTTCTTTGCTATGATCTTACTAGTCGTTGGCTAACTTGCAGATCCGAAATGCCGGAAGGTTAGGTAAAAAAAGGTAAAAAGGTTAGGTTAAAAGGTAGGAATAACACCCCGACTGCCCTCACATATCCCCAAGACCATTTCACAGCTGAGGTATGAACCACTGCACTTTTGAATGACAGAAAGTACAAAGCTTGCCAGGAATCGTCCCACTTTACAGGAAAATCTGTCATCTCGAGCTGAAATGGCGCGCTCTGCATTTACGCCTCCCGGGGCTCACCCCTCACTGCATCCATTGGGGCAAGCCAACCCTGCATTTACCACGACAAACGTCCCTTCTGAGGCTATAGGATGTACATTCCAACTTCCCAATGCGCGTCCCAGGGCGCTGCAAGTTCGTCAGGGCCGCCGTCTCTCATATCCACCCTTTGCTGTTGTTGTTTGTACTCTTTTACACGGCCTGTTTCTAAGCACTTCAGGGTAGAGTTCTCCAATATAAATCACTGGTGGATGGGTGAATGGGCTACCCATCTCCATGTCGGGAGCAGTCTGGTAGAGCATTTCAACAATAATTTTATAGCTCTGGTGCAACCCAATGCCATTTCCTAGCTGCAAATGCTTCATTGAATGTGCTAGGTCTTTAAACTTGGCTTCTGGAAATATTTGTGCTTAAACCTGTCCGCAAAAACAGCGTTTTCATGCGACCGTAGCATTGATGCCATATGACTTAGTCCCATGTTGACGTCACAGCAACGCAACCCAGAATGCAGTAATGCAGGGGATTGGCACAAGCCATATAGTGCTCATCGGTCGTTGAGTGCCAGCATAGCGTTGGTGTCTGTTCGTCTGCCGACCTGTTCGCTTGCCGCTGTTATTTGACACACCAAGTTTGCACGCAGAGCAGTCAGATAAGGGGCGTGTTCGCGGTGCATGATGTTTGTCTATTGTGCATCGCTCGTTACTGACAGCTGATGATTGAGGTTACATCTCAGCGTTGAACACGCGTTCACGAGCTACTTCATTTTGTAGCGGACAATCTGAACGAGGCTCAACTTGTGCCAGTGTCTACTCGAATGTCGCAACGCCTCTCAGTTGCCTCTGTCGCCTTCTGACCACGCAGCTCTGTTTTTATTCTACGCCAACGCAGTCTTGGGCGTATCCGCAGCGCACACAGAATTTACTGTTCTACGCGGGGTCGCGTAGAACCTCTGCCGCATGCGCAGACACTTTTTCATATATTCAGGTATCAAGATGTCACTTTTGCGTGCCGACGGCCGACCACGAGCCATGAAAACGTGTTTCCATTCCAAAAAGCACTCGTGGATACCTGTAAGCGAAAACATTGTGCCGATGGATGCGCAAAAAACTGTCACGACAGTCACGAAGGTGTGAACAACAAAACACGAGCCATGCTGCAAACACGCCTGCCAGCTTTTCCTACGTGACGTCACTTACAGCTAAGCATTCTCGGTGCTTTGCATTATCCAATGGCAAATATGCCAATACGAACACATCGCAATCACATGTTCTTATCAACGAGTAACGCTCTCGATTTATCCATTTGGCATTTACTGCAGGTAGCCACCCCTTAGCGGATGGCTACCTCTTCTCTCGGGCAGCGATTTTTTCTTTTGCTTCCCCACCCGTCTACACCAGGCGGAGGGCCAGGCCATCGCTGCTGTCGCCCTCCGCCGTCACAGCTGGACGCCCGAAGCGTCCAAGCGCTTGTCCGCCTGGTATAGGAAGTTCGCAGTCGCATGCCAGCAGCGCACGCCGGTCGCCATGCGCTGATCGCGGGCGCATCTGCCACTGGCTACCCGTTCGCTCAACAACGGCCATATCATGGTGAAAACAACAGTTTCCGTCCGATCACTGAAGTCAGGCAGCATCGGGCCCTGTTAGTGCTCGGGTGGCCGACCCGCCTGGGAACACCGGGTAACGTTGTCACTTTTTCGGCCCTATACCATCGGCGTCCACCAACGAGAGGCACGTCTGACCAGCACGCACCAGCAACGCGCTATGCTGGCGTGATGTTTCAGTTGCGTCATCGCCAAACGCGCACCGGCACGTTTTCCTGTTTTCTTATCATCGTTTCACTGCGCCCTTGACAATAACTACGCATGCGGAGCGCTAGTGTTATTTGCATTCGCACGCACCTACCAATTGCATTGACCTACCAAGAGTGGTTTTCTTGCTTTGGATGATTTATGCAATTACTAACTAACCATGATATAACCATCGTGGCGCAACAGTATTCTCCCTGATGAGGGTCCTATGGCATTGTTACTGTTGCCAGTCATTCATAAACTATCAGCTGTTATCTCATAGGCTTCACATAGAGTAGACAATGTGGTACGTTGTGGAATGGCACGAGTCCACAATGTCATCTTGTCACTACCTGAGTGTTATACTATAGCATGGCATAATCAATAATGATACGGTTTTTGTGCTGAAATCTCTGCAGCTTTCATAATAAATTCCATCATGAAAAGGTGAGTCAGGCATGCATTCTTGTATTAACTCCGCATGTGATATAAGCGTGACCAAAAACACATGATACCATGAACAAATCACTTGCAGCAAAGCACACAACCAATAAGTGGCATCACTTGCTCAGTTTGCTTTGGGAATCTGCAAAACATAGGTGACAAAGATGCGAACACGTCTTCTGCTTCCAAAGCCATGCAACATGCTGCAGCCACCAGGCTGCTACGCTCAAAAATATTGTTCACGCAAGTAATAACACATGTATAACAAGAAAAATCCTACTTGCAGTAAAATGACACTGCAAATCTGCTGACATTGCACAGCGCTGGATACATGACAAGTGCATGTAGTTATGATTGGATGGGCGAAATGCAAGGAGGTGATGAAGCTGTGGTACACACAAGGCTCATGATACAAATATTATTAAGTGTTATCCAAGAAACCAACAACAATACTTCTCAACCTTTCTCAGCACCCAACATCTCACACAAGTTGCAGCGACTTCGACAATGATGACTCACAAGCAATGCTCGCGTGCATACAAGATTGCTTAAGACAAAAGTGTGTGCATCCATAATGATGCATCACTATATTTCCAAAATTCTTAAGTGAAAGACAGTGGCAAAGCTGTATCATGCGAGTTTATACCAAACATGCGCATTAACGAGCTGTGCTGACCTGTCCCTACCGCAATGAATTGCTGATGTAATGGCATGTAATGGTTTAATGACATACTGTAATACCTCAATAGGCTCAAAAAATTGGCAAGATCATTATGAAGTAACAAATTGCCTTTGAACACACCTGCAGCATGAGTGCCAGTGTTTTTTTTTCTTTTTTTAGTTTGCCCACATCACTACCTTGCCATTTTCAAACGCAAATCTAAAGATAGAGGCGGGTGTCAGTACATCACATTTTGTTGGGAGTCAATGGATGTAAAGAATACCAAAATAATGTTCTCTCTCAGAAGCATGAACCTCGCATGCACACTTCCCCCCACTTCAAGATCAATAAAAGCCACTGGCGCGCATCACCAAGGATCACACCCATTTCAAACGCCTATTCACACTCTAATGTCAAATCAGTGTGATCCCACACTTGCACATCCCGCGGGACTATCAAATTGCAGGTTTTTTCGCGATTTCCGCACAGACTTTTGGTTATAGCACCGCATTTCACCGTGAGCTCCCCTCAAAACATGGTCCGAACGAAGGTTCATGGTAAAACAACTCAAGAGGCTGTACATGGAGGACACAGTTTTTCGTTAGAAATTTAACTTGGCCTACAAAATGTGCTAGATGTTCATTAAAATGTATATCCAAAATTTCTGTAATATTTTGCTAATTTGATAATGCCTTGCTAGCACACAAACCGGTGCAAGGTCCTTTGCTCTGGTACACAAGGCGCCAACCGAGCTGTCTGTAAGAAATGCGTCAGGAGAGGAAAAAACGCCAGCAGGAGAAAAAGGCAGGTGTGCCGTCGCATGTCCTTTTCCATAACATTCGAAGGAGTGTCAATCTTTTTCAGTGTTTTAATTTTTGCAGACAGTGGCCTTCTTATTTTAAAACCTTGACATATGCCCTAAAGGTAAGAAAAATGTCCCGTTGGCGACGAGTGCCGCCCAACCCAAAAGTGCTCACGCTTACGCTCGCAACACGCATTCAGCAGCGAAATCTTACTAACAGCCAATCACCTTCCGCGGATTGTATCACACGTGCCGCACCAGCTCTCTTGCAAATGTATCAGCGGCCATGCTGTTTTGACCTTAAGCAGAAAACAGCCTGTGATGTAACGGCAATCGTATGACGTTTCTATGACGACGTCAATGCCAAGGTGACCTTGAAATGGTCTCCCAATAAACCTTTTCGCACTTTGGTGGGCGCATAACTCGTGAACTAGAGGGTTTTGGCTCTTAACAAGGGCATGACCGTGAATTGCATGAAAAGGTGCCCAAGATGGCAGTTCCAGCTCAACATCCCAGATAAAGGTGAAACATTTCCTTTAAGAAACACGCCCTGCGTGGCACCAGCTATGCGCATGCGCAGTTGCCGGCGCGAGCACCGCTCGTGCAGATGACGGTGGAAATTATACCCTTTGAAACCATTCGTCAAACGTCCCTTACGGCGGTTGCGTTTGTGATATATCCATTCATGGCTTCCTTTTAGATTTTTGACGTTGGTTTGAGTTTTGGTTGTGAGTGCGTTCTTGCAAGAGGTTTGAGTGTTTGAACCAAGCTTCTGAGCGTCGGTTTTTTCTGTATTTTGTGTCGTCTCGTCTATTCTTTAAGCCACTCACACATCCTTCAGCAACGCTACCAGACCTTAAGCCCACACATAAGTTGCCTTAAGCCGCATTTGCCTGCCTTAAGCTCTCACTTGAAAAAAGAAACAAGAAAAGCCAACGAACACCGATCATGTCGCCACTCTCCCCCCCCCCCCCTCCCCCTCCATCACGCTCCAGGTCCCCCTCCAGGTTGCAGCAGTTGGTGTTCCCTGACTTGCTTGTTTAGATGCTTGTGGAGCACGTCTGATTTGCTCAGGATTAGTCTGGTACGGGAGATGAATAATGCTGCGATACTGGATATCTGTACACGCGGCAGTTGCGCGAACTAGTTTCCGTCACATCACATTCGTACTTATTTCAATGCGTCACCTGTTGCCTCACTTGAGCGACAGTGGCACCATGTGGTGCCACTGTCGCTCTGAAAAGAATCAGTGCGCTGACTCGTAGCGTTATTGATTCGGAAAATTGGAACCGATCAAGTAACAGCCAGATGCTTCAGTCCCAGCTTCTGCTTCCCCGGGCTCGGATCGGCGGGAAACTCCGGACCTCAGTCCATGCTAGGAGGTGGATTCGGCGGACGCGGCGACTGCAGCGACATCTATCTTGCTACCGACCCGACTAAAGCGACATCACGCGGCCCTGGGCGGCGTCAAACCGCCGCCGCCGACCCACCGCGCGAGGCGGGCTGTTTGCTTACGGGAAATTTTCGCAACAGGAGGATCTTTGATGAGATAACGTAAAGGAAAATAAACGCTTCGACAATACTAGACATAGTTTTTGGATGACACTGGCATTTTAAACACAGACAAATATTCTCTCAGTCATCAGGATCATGTTATTTATCGCCATGTTAGAAAGGACTGGATTGTAACATCTGCACTGCACTAACCGGCTATGGCTGCATCAGCGGCAATCCACTTTTTTGAGCAGAACAATATGGATACATTCGACATAAGACGAAGGCAAACTTTCATTCCTCACCAACCTTTTTATACAGGAGCGGAGTAACACGCGCGTGCCGGTACGCCACGCATTTTCGTGTCATCATATGATGACACAAACCGTCCTTTCACTGCAATCAATGCCACAGGCCGCAGACGAGCGCTGTTTCACCACCGTCGTCCCTGGCTGATTGCCTGCTGTTAAGCAACAGTACGCTCGACAGACGTGCGCAGGCCTTCGACGTGCAGTGCGGTCCAGTGCGTGGCGCCCCCCAGTTATGTGTGAGCCGCAGCACGGCCGGCAGCCATGTGGACGGCTGATGTGGCCGGCGATGATGCTGCTGTCGCTGCTGCCGTGCCTGTGGTAGGCGCCGGTGGCACGTTCTACAAGAGGGCACTCGGTGCGGCACGCGTCGGCGGCCATATTTGAGAGAGCGGGCACCTCGGTCACGCAGTGCGCCTACCACTGCGAGGTGAACGCCGCCTGTCTCAAGTGGAGCCACGTCGCCTCCGGCGGCGTCTGCCGGCTGTGGCCCGCGCCACTCCGTCGACAACCCCCTGACGGCTACTGCGGCACCGCTGTTCCAGACCATCGTGCCTCCTGCCTTCGTGCTGACCGGCCACCCGGACGTCACTTACCTGCACAACTATCGCTCGACGACTGGCGATAACGACACCCTCATCTCGTCCTGCCAGGAGCATGACCCGGAGGCCTTCCCGGCCGTCCCGACCGCGCACATCCACGTCGACTACATGGAGACAGCTTCGGCAGGCGCTTTCACATACTACTACTTCGTCGGCCTTCACCGAGCCCCAGGGCGCGGCCGAGTTCCAGGACATGACGACCGGCCGGTCCGTGCCGCTGTCGCCCGAATGGTTTTACAATGGCGCGTTTCCGGCCGCCTCCACCTATGTGAGGTGTCTGATGGCGTTAAAGCGAGGCCTGCGGGACGGCCCCTGCACTACTGCCCGGCAAGGACTCTTCTGCCAGTACCGGCCCATCAACCGTCGTGGCTGAGACTGATGACGTCATTGTCAGCCTGAGGCTCATGACGTCACTGTCATCCTAAGACTGATGACGTCATTGTCAGCCTGAGGCTCATGACGTCAATGTCATCCTAAGATTGACGACGTCATTGTCACTCTGATATTAACGACACACTGTCATCCTGAGACTGATGACGTCATTGTCTCCCTAAAACGAATGCCGCCATTGTCACCCTGAGGCTGATGATGTAATTGTCACCCTGACAAAGACGTTGTGGATGCCTGGTAGCGCAGTTCGGTTGTCCATTCTGGGAAAAAAACCTTGTTGGAAAATTTGGCGAGATCAGTGGCATGCAGCGTGGCTTATAGAAGTTTCCGCACAAATTCAGCGCACAAGGAGTTGTTAACAATAGCTATGGTGGTATATGGTATTAGAAGAACAGCTGACGTCAGCATTATCAGTTTCCATCAAAGCATTGAACGATCAGCTCCGAGGAGAATCCAATGTCATGTAGTGGGACGTTTTCCATTTGTGTTGCTGTGTTCACACCGGGTGTACTTTTGTTGCAGAGCGTAAGGAATATGGATGAATGTTGGCCGATGGTCTATCAAGTCCCAGACTCTAAGCACCTTCAAGAATACCCATGTGAAACGGGATCACGTGCGTTCTGAAATGCGTGTAATACACCATTGACACAAACTCGAGGCTTTCTATTCGTTTTTTATCTCTGTAGTCTTCGTGCTCGATCCATGTCACGTAGCCAGAAGGAATGCAAACGTCCAGGTGTTCAGGCGTACCTGCACTCGTGAACTGGCACCTGTGTACCAGAGCCGGTACCTGCGAAGGTACACGGGTAACTTTGGAATGCAGACGTTCGTAAGGCAGCTACCATGTGCTAAGTGAGCAAGGGCTGAGGAAATGCAGTCGTGTGAGCTGCACGAAAGCGATGCACGCTACTGCATCCCTGTGCCCTTCACTTACCCCCAGGAGGCATGTGATTTCTGTGGGCGGAGCTTGGTCTTGATCTAGATAGATCGCAAAGAGCATCTAAGTCAAGGTGGTGCCAAACGCTCTCAAACGTGCCTCCACAACGCACCGTTTCGATGAAAGACATTATGCTGCTCTCATCCAGCATTCCACCGAGATGACTGTGATGCCCTCATGGTGCTTCGGAATGCAATGGCAATGCTACACCGAGGAGCACCGCACGTCTGACCCGTTGCTCATCAGATCTACACCACCTGCAACGACCGTGTACGGACCATCGCGACCCTGCTTTCCATAGACCCATCATTTTGCGCTGATTGTTAGTGAACTCGAAAGCCTTCAAAGCCGCGAGCGAAACTCGGGATCGGTTATTCAGAACCTCTCTGATTATTCGCAGTCCGTTAGAGCGCATCCAAACCCATTGTATTATTCAGACTCCATCCGGAAAGATTGACAGTTGACCAGGATGAAGTTCGTGGGTGGTGTCACTGGGTGGGGGGAGTGCACACTCGCCTTCCGTTGGTGGACGAACAAACATCGTTGCACTCCTGGAGTGTTGCGGAGCCCTCTACGACCATGGCGTTGGTCGCGCATGGACGGTATCAGTAATGCGATCGCGAGGCCTGGTCGTGGCTAGCTCGGCCAGCTATGCTATGGCCAGCCAGCGGAGATCTACCAGCAGTGACGATGTTGTAGAAGGCGTTTATCAACAGCGATGATTTTACCGGAGGCCTCTATCAGAGGTAAAGCAAACGGAATCGCGAATAAGGTAAGACGGACCTCAGCTGGTAAACAACCGGAATACTCGATGATCACCGATGGGAGGACTTCACCTAAGGTCAAGGCTTATGTTATGTTGCGGCTAACAGCTTAGTTAATCTCAAAGCTGTTGACAATAAGTAATCTAAGTTATTCCCCAAGCTGTTAATAGTTCACTAGCTTAGTTATGAAATTGCTGAAGCTGCTAGGTTTCCAATTTGCCAGTAGTAAGTAGTCTTGGCTTATCAATAAATTAATTGCTAATAAACTTAGATAATAAATGCTCCAACGGCGAATAGCTCAGCTGATAACTGAGCTGTTACGACGAATAGCCAAGCTGATAGCTGAGCTGTTGCAGCGAATAGCCCATCTGATAGCTGAGCTGTTACGACGAATAGCCCAGCTGATAACCGAGTTGTTACGGCGAATAGCCCAGCTGATAAACGAGCTGTTGCGGCGAATAGCCCATCTGATACCTGAGTTGTTCCAGCGAATAGCCCATTGATAGCTGAGCTGTTGCGACGAATAGCCCAGCCTGATACTGAGTGTTGCAGCGAATAGCCCATCTGATAGCTGAGCTGTTACGGCTAATATCTTACCTATTAATCCAAGCAGTCCCAAGTTATGTACAGCAGGAGGTAGGCTGCGGCACCGCGATACCGTTCATGCCTGATTCCCAACATCACCCGAGGTCATGCATTTAAAGGCCTTCACAGACAAAAAGCCTGCTCAGAACATATCCGGAAAAGAGGGTAGCTGTTCTAGATAATGTTCTGCTCACACAGGCGTTTTGGCGGAGGCTTGATGCTTTTGCTGGTTGGTCATACTTTCCGACAGCTATAGACAATGCACACAGGTGTTTTTTGGTTGTGTGTTCGTTTAGCGCCTTCCGCCTTTCTATCGCCTGGTTACGCCGTGCGGTCTGTTAGAGAAGAGAAGCTCGACAAAGTTGGGCTACCCAATCGGCTTATTGTTGTCAAATTTATAGAGACTAAGTGCCGGGGCGTCGATTTCGGCCTTCCTTCCAATGCTTCTCTGAGGTATCCTCCCCAATGAGTATGGATAAGCAAGGAATACGGCACCAAGGCAGTGCCAAAAAAATTCGCTGAAATGCTCGTACACCAGGCAGCTGTAAGCGTAAACATTATTATTATGTTCGTTTTGTACCACGGAAAATCACACGTGTGCCTTGCGTGTTTTTGCAGACCACCAAAATGGACTGCAATATGCGGACGCCTTGAAGTACAGAGTATGTGTTTGTGTATATAATAAGTAGAGTAAGTATAAGGCATACGTAAAGCAGGTACTATTATATAGTGTATAGTGTATATATAGTGTATAAATTTAAGGCCTATGTGTATGCGTATAAATGTATGCACATGTATACATATACATATATATATATATATATATATATATATATATATATATATATGCATGTATGTAACGTACCCTACAGTGCCGTGGTATCTGTGTCAGATTTTATCCTACCTGTGCGATAAAAATACCCCAGGGTTTTTAATTGGCCGTTCGACTCGGCGACCGACAAATCAATGTATTTCTTATGGCCCCCTCCCCCCCTCCCTCCAAACCCTCCTCCCTTTGAAAAGAACCGTGGGTTCGACGGTGACGGCTGATGGTGCTCCTCGTGAAAGGGAATGACGAGAGGCGAGAGTGATAGGAGGTTTTGAAGTGCCAAACTATGTCACTGTTGCTCTTTTCCT
>NW_023596805.1:6651074-6674518 GCF_011947565.3 Pollicipes pollicipes | reverse complement strand
CTTATGTCGAATGCATCCATATGTTCTGCTCACAAAGGGGTTTCCCGCTGATCAGCCATACCGTAGTGCATTGCAGATGTTTACAATCCAGTCCTTTCTAACATGGCGATAAATAACATGATCTGATGACTGAGAGAATATTTGTCTGTGTTTAAAATGCCAGTGTCATCCAAAACTATGTCTAGTATTGTCGAAGTTTATTTTCCTTTACGTTATCTCATCAAAGATCCTCCTGTTGCGAAAATTTCCCGTAAGCAAACAGCCCGCCTCGCGCGTGGGTCGGCGGCGGCGGCGGTTTGACGCCGCCCAGGGCCGCGTGATGTCGCTTTAGTCGGGTCGGTAGCAAGATAGATGTCGCTGCAGTCGCCGCGTCCGCCGAATCCACCTCCTAGCATGGACTGAGGTCCGGAGTTTCCCGCCGATCCGAGCCCGGGGAAGCAGAAGCTGGGACTGAAGCATCTGGCTGTTACTTGATCGGTTCCAATTTTCCGAATCAATAACGCTACGAGTCAGCGCACTGATTCTTTTCAGAGCGACAGTGGCACCACATGGTGCCACTGTCGCTCAAGTGAGGCAACAGGTGACGCATTGAAATAAGTACGAATGTGATGTGACGGAAACTAGTTCGCGCAACTGCCGCGTGTACAGATATCCAGTATCGCAGCATTATTCATCTCCCGTACCAGACTAATCCTGAGCAAATCAGACGTGCTCCACAAGCATCTAAACAAGCAAGTCAGGGAACACCAACTGCTGCAACCTGGAGGGGGACCTGGAGCGTGATGGAGGGGGAGGGGGGGGGGAGAGGGCGACATGATCGGTGTTTGTTGGCTTTTCTTGTTTCTTTTTTCAAGTGAGAGCTTAAGGCAGGCAAATGCGGCTTAAGGCAACTTATGTGTGGGCTTAAGGTCTGGTAGCGTTGCTGAAGGATGTGTGAGTGGCTTAAAGAATAGACGAGACGACACAAAATACAGAAAAACCGACGCTCAGAAGCTTGGTTCAAACACTCAAACCTCTTGCAAAGAACGCACTCACAACCAAAACTCAAACCAACGTCAAAATCTAAAAGGAGGCCATGAATGGATATATCACAAACGCAACCGCCGTAAGGGAGTTGACGAGTGGTTTCAAAGGTACAATTTCCACCGTCATCTGCACGAGCGGTGCTCGCGCCCGGCAACTGCGCATGCGCATAGCTGGTGCCACGCAGGGCGTGTTTCTTAAAGGAAATGTTTCACCTTTATCTGGATGTTGAGCTGGAACTGCCATCTTGGGCACCTTTTCATGCAATTCACGGTCATTGCCCTTTTTAAGAGCCAAAACCCTCTAGTTCACGAGTTATACGCCCACCAAAGTGCGAAAAGGTTATTGGGAGACCATTTCAAGGTCACCTTGGCATTGACGTCGTCATAGAAACGTCAATACGATTGCCGTTACATCACAGGCTGTTTTCTGCTTAAGGTCAAAACAGCATGGCCGCTGATACATTTGCAAGAGAGCTGGTGCGGCACGTGTGATGCAATTCCGCGGAAGGTGATGGCTGTTAGTAAGATTCGCTGCTGAATGCGTGTTGCGAGCGTAAGCGTGAGCACTTTTGGGTTGGGCGGCATTCGTCGCCAACGGGACATTTTTCTTACCTCTAGGGCATATGTCAAGGTTTTAAAATAAGAAGGCCACTGTCTGCAAAAATTAAAACACTGAAAAAGATTGACACTCCTTCGAATGTTATGGAAAAGGACATGCGACGGCACACCTGCCTTTTTCTCCTGCTGGCGTTTTTTCCTCTCCTGACGCATTTCTTACAGACAGCTCGGTTGGCGCCTTGTGTACCAGAGCAAACGACCTTGCACCGGTTTATGTGCTAGCAAGGCATTATCAAATTAGCAAAATATTACAGCAATTTTGGATATACATTTTAATGAACATCTAGCACATTTTGTAGGCCAAGTTAAATTTCTAACGAAAAACTGTGTCCTCCATGTACAGCCTCTTGAGTTGTTTTACCATGAACCTTCGTTCGGACCATGTTTTGAGGGAAGCTCACGGTGAAATGCGGTGCTATAACCAAAAGTCTGCGGAAATCGCGAAAAAACCTGCAATTTGATAGTCCCGCGGGATGTGCAAGTGTGGGATCACACTGATTTGACATTAGAGTGTGAATAGGCGTTTGAAATGGGTGTGATCCTTGGTGATGCGCGCCAGTGGCTTTTATTGATCTTGAAGTGGGGGGAAGTGTGCATGCGAGGTTCATGCTTCTGAGAGAGAACATTATTTTGGTATTCTTTACATCCATTGACTCCCAACAAAATGTGATGTACTGACACCCGCCTCTATCTTTAGATTTGCGTTTGAAAATGGCAAGGTAGTGATGTGGGCAAACTAAAAAAAGAAAAAAAAACACTGGCACTCATGCTGCAGGTGTGTTCAAAGGCAATTTGTTACTTCATAATGATCTTGCCAATTTTTTGAGCCTATTGAGGTATTACAGTATGTCATTAAACCATTACATGCCATTACATCAGCAATTCATTGCGGTAGGGACAGGTCAGCACAGCTCGTTAATGCGCATGTTTGGTATAAACTCGCATGATACAGCTTTGCCACTGTCTTTCACTTAAGAATTTTGGAAATATAGTGATGCATCATTATGGATGCACACACTTTTGTCTTAAGCAATCTTGTATGCACGCGAGCATTGCTTGTGAGTCATCATTGTCGAAGTCGCTGCAACTTGTGTGAGATGTTGGGTGCTGAGAAAGGTTGAGAAGTATTGTTGTTGGTTTCTTGGATAACACTTAATAATATTTGTATCATGAGCCTTGTGTGTACCACAGCTTCATCACCTCCTTGCATTTCGCCCATCCAATCATAACTACATGCACTTGTCATGTATCCAGCGCTGTGCAATGTCAGCAGATTTGCAGTGTCATTTTACTGCAAGTAGGATTTTTCTTGTTATACATGTGTTATTACTTGCGTGAACAATATTTTTGAGCGTAGCAGCCTGGTGGCTGCAGCATGTTGCATGGCTTTGGAAGCAGAAGACGTGTTCGCATCTTTGTCACCTATGTTTTGCAGATTCCCAAAGCAAACTGAGCAAGTGATGCCACTTATTGGTTGTGTGCTTTGCTGCAAGTGATTTGTTCATGGTATCATGTGTTTTTTGCTCACGCTTATATCACATGCGCAGTTAATACAAGAATGCATGCCTGACTCACCTTTTCATGATGGAATTTATTATGAAAGCTGCAGAGATTTCAGCACAAAAACCGTATCATTATTGATTATGCCATGCCATAGTATAGCACTCAGGTAGTGACAAGATGACATTGTGGACTCGTGCCATTCCACAACGTACCACATTGATTGTCTACTCTATGTGAAGCCTATGAGATAACAGCTGATAGTTTATGAATGACTGGCAACAGTAACAATGCCATAGGACCCTCATCAGGGAGAATACTGTTGCGCCACGATGGTTATATCATGGTTAGTTAGTAATTGCATAAATCATCCAAAGCAAGAAAACCACTCTTGGTAGGTCAACCTTGCCATCTTTACCACAGAAATAACAATGCTTTGGCAATCAATTCATAGTAATGCTACAAATTTAATCATATTCGTATACAACTGCATTTCTAGTCAAAAATGAAAACAAAGGTAACTACTATACACATGACATGGTGTCAGTGTCAGGACTACATCACTGCAGGCAAGGATAAGTCGACTATTCAGTACTGACATCCTCAACAGTCCTTGGCAGCTTTCGGTAAGAGGTTCATGGCGCTACACGACAGTCTTCACAGCATATCGTGCTTTGATATTAGTAATCTACCCTAAATGCTGTCGATCGCTACGTTGCGTATGTCAATCAGCCCACCAAAGCTTCTGTTATGACCAGTGCCAAAACAAAAGAATCCACAAACAAGCAATTCACTAATCCGCCACCTAACACAGCACCCGCGACGGGAATGGCCGGTTGTCGTCAGCTTTCGTGGGTTTCGAAGTATTCTTTAGGCCTGGCTGCCAGATGCTGCCAAAACAAAACCACTCCATGACGCCATCAAGCGATGACGTAATGGGGCGCATTTTCCACGCTGATATTTTGCTTTTGGGGTCGTTTTTTAACAGGCTTACCAATACATGAAAAATATCAACATACCAATGCTTGAATACCACCAATACCAATACTTGAAAGCTTACCAATTGCTAAAGGTAAGCTTTGCCTATCATATATGATGCTTATCTCAATATTTTCCAATATGGAACATTCCTTCTAATGCCATAACGGCATCCGGCATAGCTGGCAGTTTGCGGTGCCGGGGGCACGCGTAGTGCGTGCGAATGCAAATAACACTAGCGCTCCGCATGCGTAGTTATTGTCAAGGGCGCAGTGAAACGATGATAAGAAAACAGGAAAACGTGCCGGTGCGCGTTTGGCGATGACGCAACTGAAACATCACGCCAGCATAGCGCGTTGCTGGTGCGTGCTGGTCAGACGTGCCTCTCGTTGGTGGACGCCGATGGTATAGGGCCGAAAAAGTGACAACGTTACCCGGTGTTCCCAGGCGGTCGGCCACCCGAGCACTAACAGGGCCCGATGCTGCTTGACTTCAGTGATCGGACGGAAACTGTTGTTTTCACCATGATATGGCCGTTGTTGAGCGAACGGGTAGCCAGTGGCAAATGCGCCCGCGATCAGCGCATGGCGACCGGCGTGCGCTGCTGGCATGCGACTGCGAACTTCCTATACCAGGCGGACAAGCGCTTGGACGCTTCGGGCGTCCAGCTGTGACGGCGGAGGTGACAGCAGCGATGGCCTGGCCCTCCGCCTGGTGTAGACGGGTGGGAAGCAAAAGAAAAAATCGCTGCCCGAGAAGAGGTAGCCATCCGCTAAGGGTGGCTTAGGTGCCGGGGGTAGCCATCCGCTAAGGGTGGCTACCTGCGTAAATGCCAAATGGATAAATCGAGAGCGTTACTCGTTGATAAGAACATGTGATTGCGATGTGTTCGTATTGGCACATTTGCCATTGGATAATGCAAAGCACCGAGAATGCTTAGCTGTAAGTGACGTCACGTAGGAAAAGCAGGCAGGCGTGTTTGCAGCATGGCTCGTGTTTTGTTGTTCACACCTTCGTGACTGTCGTGACAGTTTTTGCGCATCCATCGGCACAATGTTTTCGCTTACAGGTACCACGAGTGCTTTTTGGAATGGAAACACGTTTTCATGGCTCGTGGTCGGCCGTCGGCACGCAAAAGTGACATCTTGATAACTGAATATATGAAAAAGTGTCTGCGCATGCGGCAGAGGTTCTACGCGACCCCGCGTAGAACAGTAAATTCTGTGTACGCTGCGGATACACCCAAGACTGCGTTGGCGTAGAATAAAAACAGAGCTGCGTGGTCAGAAGGCGACAGCAGCAACTGAGAGGCGTTGCGACAGTCGAGTAGACACTGGCACAAGTTGAGCCTCGTCCAGATTGTCCGCTATAAAATGAAGTAGCTCGTGAACGCGTGCTCAACGCTGAGACGTAATCTCAATCATCAGCTGTCAGTTGCGAGCCATGCACAATAGACAAACAATGTGCACCGCGAATACGCCCCTTATCTGACTGCTCTGCGTGCAAAGTTGGTATGCCAAATAATAGAGGCAACCAAACAGGCCGGCAGACGAACAGACACCAACGATATGCTGGCACTCAACGACCGATGAGCACTATATGACTTGTGCCTAGCCCCCGCATTACTGCATTCTGGGTTGCGTTGCTGTGACGTCATCATGGGACTAAGTCATATGGCACAAATGCTACGGTCGCATGAAAACGCTGTATTTTGCGGGCTGGTTTAAGCACAAAAATTTCCATGAACCAAGTTTAAAGACCTAGCACATTCAATGAAGCATTTTGAGCTAGGAAATGGCATTGGGTTGCACCAGAGCTATAAAATTATTGTTGAAATGTTCTACCAGACTGCTCCCGACATGGAGATGGGTAGCCCATTCACCCATCCACCAGTGATTTATATTGGAGAACTCTACCCTGAAGTGCTTAGAAACAGGCCGTGTAAAAGAGTACAACAACAACAGCAAAGGGTGGATATGAGAGACGGCGGCCCTGACGAACTTGCAGCGCCCTGGGACGCGCATTGGGAAGTTGGAATGTACATCCTATAGCCTCAGAAGCGACGTTGTCGTGGTAAATGCAGGGTTGGCTTGCCCCAATGGATGCAGTGAGGGGTGAGCCCCGGGAGGCGTAAATGCAGAGCGCGCCATTTCAGCTCGAGATGACAGATTTTCCTGTAAAGTGGGACGATTCCTGGCAAGCTTTGTACTTTCTGTCATTCAAAAGTGCAGTGGTTCATACCTCAGCTGTGAAATGGTCTTGGGGATATGTGAGGGCAGTCGGGGTGTTATTCCTACCTTTTAACCTAACCTTTTTACCTTTTTTTACCTAACCTTCCGGCATTTCGGATCTGCAAGTTAGCCAACGACTAGTAAGATCATAGCAAAGAAACAGCGGAATTGTTGGCACCTGTCCTTCTTACATTACCTTATTTTCACATTTCACTCCATTCAGGTACTGTAGAACAACGATCAATGGACACCTGTTGCCCATTTATCAATGTGATGTAAACATTACACATAATATCCATTTATTTACGAATAAATACGCATTTCACAAAGAAACATTACATATACAAGCTCAGGAACATTGACTGCGATGAATATGGCGCGGGCACTGAACCTAGAAAGCGTTGTTTAGTAGGGTCTATTTTTGAGAGCAGATCGTGGCACTGATTTGTGTTTAGAATGTTTTAAATGTAAAATTTACATCTTTTCACACAACATTGAAATAAAGATGTGGAACAGGATGTCTGCCCAGTTCATTGGCGAAATCTCCGTTCGAAATCATGTTTGTAGGATCTAGCAACTTTGGCGTAGCATCAGCCAAAAACCATACTACGGGCTACCAAACTTGAGTCCCATGATGACGTCACGTCTGTTTAGCCTTCTCTAGTAGCCTTGGGCTTGTGCATGTTGGGCGCCAAACGGCTGGAAGCGAGTCGTTGCCTTACGCTTGGGTCACACGCTGTTTGGTGCTGCGCAGGCCTTCGGTGAACGGCTCGCTGGTCGTGGCATGATTGTGTCCAGCATTGGTCGGCGCTGGGCGTGGACTATTTCACGGTTCCACGTGCGGCACGTCCCTGCGAAAGGGGACGGCGGCACGACGCCAGCCGCGACCGCTGGCGTTGCGCTTAACTCTTGACGCTCTTTTGCCGTAAGATGATAAGAGCCATGATGCCTGGTTGTCCAGCACTAAATCTCACAGATACCAGCTTGCCGCATGCAATGTTAGTCTCAAGTGTTCCCTTGCACGCGAAGTGCTTTTCGTTGTTTTTTTTTATTTTAGTCCGGCGGCGCAAGTCGTGGACAGTGCGTAATTGCATAGCACGTGAGTTGATTAACTGATAACTCTCAGCGACGTTAGCCTTTAAGCATGCATGAAATGGTGTGCCGTGCGCTATTACACTGAGCCGCGACCTGGCGAATTCCGAAGCTGATGCCGAGGCCGGGAATGGTAGCATGCTTAGTACCGTTTGAGTGCGGGGCGGCTGACCTGATAGTGATCAGAGACAATAGAAGATCGGCGCACTTGCGGCGCACGGAGCAACTCGCGCACCAGTCATTTGGACCAGGGTGTTATCGGGCAGGGTTGTAACAGATTTCTAACTGTTTGCCTGATAGTCGTGCCAGTGGAGGCTTCGCGCGTGGAAGTCGTTCTCACGAGTACCAAAGAGAGACTTTTTTCAAACAGGGCTTCTATTTTCCGTACACACACACTCACCATCACTCACACCTTGACGTTCACACACACACAACCGACAGCGATTCCGCATCTTTGACTCGGCGAGACTAGGAGCCTCTATATCGGTGTCAGCAAGGGTACAGTTTACTATACTGTGCGCGTCGGAACTGATTTATGGTCTTTGGGTACATAAATGACGTGATTTCAACCAATGATAAGCGAGTGCGATGTCGTCCGATGGTCGTCCAAAACCAATCAAAAAGAAGGGGATCGCCTTGCCATCCCAGAACTGGCTGATGCAACTGTCAAGTGGTGAGACGCTGAAGGCGACTTTTTAAAGGACGTATCGGATAGCATTTTGGAAGTCAGGCAGACCTCAGGCTCCAATGGAATGATCGGCATGCGGCCGGTGCACGTATCTGAGCTTAGAACAAAGGCGCCTCACGGCTCATGCAATCTCATGATACCCGACGGCATATTTTTTCGTACATCCGTACCTCTATCAATTGCTGTCAGCGGTGTTAGAAATCGCGCTGACCGAAATGGCCCAGCTATTGATGGTCTTGCAAAATGCCTTATCTTACGAAATATCAAGGACGATGAGAAGTAGACCTCAAAATATCATTTTGTATGTACATTTATATTTTGTAGCTCTACAGCTAACTTTCAAGGACAACGAGAAACAGTATTTGGAGCAGGGAAGCCCAGGCCAATAAAACTTACATTGTCGAGCACATATTGGATGAGAGCAATGGAAATGCAGCAAAACTTCCCCAAATATCTTGCGTTTGTTTATCTCTATTGTATTTATATTGTGAACAGAGTCGTCCGTTGGTCACAAGATTGTCACGTGGCCCAGGGGATTAAGCTGGCGTTTTGTTGAAAAGCTCGAATTCTCGGGCCGCGGACAAATCGTGAATGAGCCCAAAAGCTTACGCCCGACCTAACTTCTGACGCTCTTTTGCCACACAGTCCTCATATACCAAAGGTAACATGAAGGCACGGAAACCAAAACCATTCATCTCCTGCTCCCACTTTCACCTTACTCTGCCGCAAAGACGTGGATCCCTACAAAATAGCACGTCATGCTAATGAAAATATCGCGGAATGCAGGCCTTCTTGAAGGATCTGGGAAGATGCGATATCTTCAAACACATTCCCAATTTCGGACTCGCTTTTACCACACAGTCCTCATATACCAAAGGAAACATGAAGGCACAGAAACCAAAATGCACCCGTGTAGATGTGCCCAAGGTACCCACATAAGGAGAGAATGAGCATGTAATGTAACAATGGAGAGAATGGCCATTGAGTCCTAGATTTAGACTCAGTTGTATTCATTTAGTGCATTCAAACTTGATAATGTTAATCGTACCCCAGGCTGGTCAATCCTGTGCTTATTGCTTTCCCACTCGGATTTGGCGAAACTAGAGCTCTGGTCATAATCTAGCATCACTAAAAGTCAGAAGTCATTGCACACGTTCCTGGATATTCGTTCTGAAAGCAGCGGGACTTAAGCCATGTTAGTCATACAGATGCCTATATTTCTAGTTAATTCGATTTTGATGGCTGGGTCAGTGAGGACCCTGAGCAGCCGGAGATTTCATCAAATGCCAGTGGAAAGAGGACTGCTTGTGAGCTGAAGTGTCCTCCCTTCGGTTAGACAGGCTCCTCAAGAGCAAGGTTACTGGGCAGCAAATGGGACACTCAGCAGTCAGGCACCCTTGGGCATTTACTGCACACCTGAGTGTCCAGAGTGCCTCTAGTCTGTCAGGCGTCCAACAAGTAGCCGGAAGGGCTGCTGGGCAATGGAAGGGGCCCCAGTAGCCAAATGGACCCTGGGCAATCGGAGGTGCTCATGGTGACTGCAGTTGACTTGGGCAGCTAGTGATGTCCCTGAACATTTAGATGTAAGTGCCACCAGGACTGTTCAGTCTGACTGATCAGTCAGAGCCTCCAAGTGACCCGACGAGACCACAGTGACCAGAACAGCCTGGAGAACGTAACCCGGCTTAAAAGCGATCAGAAGAGTCTTGAGCGCACAGAGGGCGTTGAGCGGTGTATGCGACCCCGCAACGGCCAAAGACCTGCTTAGCAGTTCCGAGGTCTCGTTTAAGTCCAGAAAGGGCTTTCGAAGGCCAGATGGGCCACAACAGCCGCCTCAATCAAGTTATTGCATTCAAAATTTGCATTAGCTTTTTTTATCAGTCTGCTAGTTCTTTCCGAACACCATGTATTAACCCTCGCCGTGATAGGGTGATGCATCCCCCTATTGCCCCTAAAGCTGCAACACCCTACCCGTCCCCTCTTGTCATCCAAAAGCCCTTATGGCTGCTCGTGCGTCCGCTGGACACCGAGGCTCTTAATCATCGCCCAAGGCTCTCTTATCTGCTCCGTGCCCCTCTGACCACCCCCGGGTATTTCAAAGACTTATTGAACTACTGAGGAGCCGGCCGGGCCACTGGAGATCCCTCTGACCACCGAGGTGACCTCCTGGTCTTCGGGGGCTCACGGTAAGTTCAGGTCCCTCTGACCACCGAGGTGACCTCCTGGTCTTCAGGGGCTCACAGTAAGTTCAGGTCCCTCTGACCACCGAGGTGACCTCCTGGTCTTCAGGGGCTCACGGTAAGTTCAGGTCCATTCTAGGCGTTCGGATCCCCTTACACGCAACCGGATGGCCGGTTGGGTGCTCTTCGCTCGTGTGAGGGTCAATTTGAAGCTCCTGAGATCTCATAACCTTAGATAGCTTGATACATCAAATCCAATGAGTGTGTTGGCCTGTATGTGAACTCACTTGTATTAAAAGCTGGAGTTCATAGGTCATGGCGTTTGCGTGAAGTAAGGTCAAACAAGGCCAAATTCCAGGCTGGTCTCTAAAGTGTCTGCATAACCCAGATGCCCGTTCGAAGCAAAAATGTATGTGCTCATTTCAGGTAAGATACCTTGTTTGACCATTCGAAGGTGATGGTAACTAAAACTATGCAAGACTGCTTTGAGATTTGGATTTGAATAAGCCACAAAAATTGCGCCAGGAAGAATGTTCTTAAAAACAAAATGTTCATCTGGTTCATTTTAGGTAAGCGACGCATTATAACCATGTTCATGGAAGACGTACAATGCTGTTCCTGTTATCAATAACTTTGAAATGAGCACCAGAGACTACTCCACACAGCAAGCCCCAGACGAATAAAGCAGGCTGGTTTTGACCTTGGTCTCACATCCATACTTAACCCTAAGATCAATGGAATTTGTTCATCCAATTGTTGTGTTGCCTAAGAAAGTATCTTAGAGATGTATGGCCTTGTCGAACACTCTGTTGTTGCATTAGATTGACTTATTTCCGAAAAACTGACTTCGCTGAATCCATGGCACAACTTTGACCTTCCGCAGTTCAGTGACTTTACGAGGTATATCTGAATTTCTTGATACTGAACAATCCGCTATTAAATTGTCTACAGCTATGCAGAATAACTACGGCGCGGCATAGCTGCCACGCCGCTCGGAAACCATTCCCGATTTTTTTTGTGGGGGGGGGGGGGCAAATTGACCCAAATCCAAGCGCATGTTTACCCTAGCATGACCCCTGGCTTCGCGCAGTCCTTTTATCTGCACGAAGCCTATCTCCCCGGCTAAAGGTCCCCTGGTTACCAAGAGGCGCTTCAGCTGCTTCCAAAAGCGGTTTGATTTTATACGTGACCCTGCTGACGTGTGAAGACGTCCCCGCCTGCATGAAAATGCGCCGAAAGGCTGGGGCCCGGGATCGGCAGGCAGAGTCCTGGTGCAGTCGGATAGGGCTCTTGCTATGCATCCTTTGATATCGTTAAGAATTTTCATTGACGAGCAAATAATATCCTCTACAGCTTGGATGGAGCTTTGTCGCTTCAAACGGCGATACCAATAATCACATATTAACTAAAACCACGGCAGGCCTTCTGCTCGAAAGACATATTGGAGGACTGCTTGAGCAGGCGGCGGGCCGGGGCGGCTCTGAGCCCGCTGGAACACGTGCATGGTTGACTAATAGCGCGTGGTCGCAGCGTACGTGTCGTAGCTGTGCTCCAGTTTCTCTGTCGTTGCTGTGCTCCTGTTTGTCTGTCGTGGCTATACTTCCGTTTCTCTGTCGTCACTGTACTCCAGTTTATCTGTCGTGACTGCACTCTAATTTCTCTGCTGTAACTATGCTCCAGTTTGTCTGTCGTAGCTAAGCTCCCGTTTCTCTGTCATAACTGTGCTCCAGTTTCTCTGTCGTTGCTGTGCTCCAGTTTGTCTGTCGTAGCTATACTTCCGTTTCTCTGTCGTAACTGTACTCCAGTTTCTCTGTCGTGACTGCACTCTAATTTCTCTGCTATAACTGTGCTCCAGTTTGCCTGTCGTAGCTTTACTTCCGTTTCTCTGTCGTAACTGTACTCCAGTTTCTCTGTCGTAAATGCACTCTAATTTCTCTGCTGTAACTGTGCTCCAGTTTGTCTGTCGTAGCTAAGCTCCCGTTTCTCTGTCATAACTGTGCTCCAGTTTCTCTGTCGTTGCTGCGCTCCAGTTTGTCTGTCGTAGCTTTTCTTCCGTTTCTCTGTCGTAGCTGCACTCTAATTTCTCTGCTGTAACTGTGCCCCAGTTTGTCTGTCGTAGCTAAGCTCCCGTTTCTCTGTCATAACTGTGCTCCAGTTTCTCTGTCGTTGCTGTACTCCAGTTTGTCTGTCGTAGCTATACTTCCGTTTCTCTGTCGTAACTGTGCTCCAGTTTGTCTGTCGTAACCGCACTCTGATTTCTCTGCTGTCACTGTGCTCCAGTTTCTCTGAATCGCACGATTGTCGTCTGAAGTCGCTCGCGTAGCGTTGGAACGAATGTGTTTGGAAGTGGTGTGATATAGGCTTCCCGGCGCTGAGTCAGGTGACCCGTCAGGTCAGTTGACGGGTCACCAGGTGACTCGCCCCTCAGGCCCGCCGAGCCAGTGTTAGTACAAACACCCAGCACGTGCGCATCGTTGCTGTGCTGCAATAGACAAGGCGAGCCGAGATCCAGCCCTGTGAGCACCGAAGAACCCAGTTCCTGCCGGCCGAACCGCTTAAGGTTCATACGGCCCGCCGGCGAGGCGCTGAGCCGGTGCCACGCGTGTGCCTGGCGAGCGGATGGACATTAAGAAAATTGCAATTTCGCACACAGGCCCGCGTTGCACAGTGTATAGTTATTTATGATACCGCTTGATCTTGGTGTGGTTTACGTCCTCAGTCTGGGCTCCTTTCCTTTGATTATTTGAGCGGCATTTGTTTCGACCTCATACATCTTATCTGATTCATTTGCGTGGAGCTGACCCCGCAACATTTCACGCTCAAACGTTTTGCATAGAGCTCTGAACGTCCACTACGGCAAGTGCCACGTTTTTCGATTCATATATTGCACTCGTCAGCGAGTTGCACACCTTTCGCAATTTGACATCACGCACACGAGTGCCAGTGCCCCACTTCAAGTGTTTTGCTTCCGCGTCCCTACGACCCGGACTGTCGAACGTGCCTTCGTACGTCCCTTCAGCATCCCTTCAACACGTCCCAGCATCCGCGGCGGCGAGACTTACACGACATGTCGGGCAATTGAGCTCACGAATATGAACATACCATCGAGCACACGAACGAGCATGAACACTAGTGTAACTACATGCTAATGTCTCAGCCGAAACTTCTTAGTTCCTTTTAGCCACGGCTCCGGCTACTGAACGCCTAAATGCTGCCTGAATATACGCCTGTATGTCCACTTTGCGAAGGATCGTGGACAAACCTGCGACTTCGATGGCAATACGCAGTCGGCGGCACGCTGGTAAAAGACGCGGCATTTTGGGATACAAAAACAGAAAATTTCATGGCGACTGATGCTTCGGGCAATTACGATCAAAATTTTGTGAACTACACAGAGCTTTGCGGTGGATATTGATCACCCTAACTGACCCAAAAGTTTTGGTCGCCATGAAGTGGGCTTGATGCCTGCATCAGTTTCACGATCCCGGCTTTGCTCTGTTCAGGTGTTTGTGTGTTGCTGATTGTGTTCTGTGTTCTGTGTTCTGTGTTCAGACTGTGTTCGAAAACACGACATTGGCCGCCTCCCGCTCGACAGCTGGCTCGTTTTAGGTATGTTGGTGGTCTGGATGATTGACAGACAGTATACGCCCCAGCACGTTACGGTCCGGGGTAGGCCTTTGTGTTTTTCATTGGGAAAGGGGGGGGGGGGTTAACTCATATATATTGCTCATTATATTTAAGCCATCATTAAATGAGCCACACTCAAGGCGAATTCACACTAAGGACAAGTGCACACAAGACGTCGGTTATCGGTGACCCGGGCGTGTAACGCGAGACCGAGTGGCACCATGCGTTGAGTGCATATCTGCAAATCACCGTTTCAGTCTAAACACAAGAAGATCAAACGATGCCTTAAAGAAAATCCCACACCGCGCAACACCGGCCAGATTGCGAAGTTATAATCTTGTTAATGTGCGTCCGTTTGCCGTGCACAATCACGGTAACGCCTTGGTGCCGGCCGCGTGGAATTTCACGTGTAGTTGGGCCAACAGGACCGGGTCATTACATAAGTGATGCTACGCCAGATCGGCGGGGTACCGCCGGCGCGTATAAAAGTGCACCTTTAGTATGGCACCGGCACATTTCGCAACCTGACAAAAACTGCTGCTGAGCGTTTCGAAACTCGGTTCATAGCTCGGCAACGGGGTAACAAAACGAAACGGGGTGAGAACATTTCTAATCGGAAAAGAACGATCGTGAACCAACCGTTGAAATCTAAGCGCGGCTGCACATATGCGACCGTGTGCAAACAAGAGATCCAACGGTTTTGGGACGTTTTCAGGGTTGACGTCGGTTCTTGGTGACACGAGCGTGTAACGCGACACCGAGTGACACCGTGCGTTGCGTTCACATCTGCAAATTATCGTTTCAGTCTAACGCTGTCAGACTTGTATCGACGACAGCTACCGATCCTGAAACAACCAATGTTGTTTTTCTTTTGAAAATGCAACACAACCTCGAATGCAACACTCGCGTACCTGAACCGCAAAAGCTAGGGCCGTTAAAGCGACACAGACGTAAAAGTCAACCAATATTGTATTATATTGTAACCAACCTAACAACATATGCACGTGTTATCACACTTCGGTTGCAATCACCTAGTACCTGAGCAACTGCGAAATAACGATAGGTTAAAGGGAATGTTTCACGTAATATGGAAAGTACGAATGCGTCGGTATGAACACTGGGATCACATTTAACAAGCAAGGACAAGTCCTACAATTAATCCAGTGTCACTGGGTATTCGTACCCAGTGACACTGACCAGCCAGCCACAGCCACGCACCCCCAGCTAGGAGGTACGTGGCTTAGTCGAGCTGAAATGGACCGGTCAGCTCACAGCTGTCCGACGCTGCTGAGGCGGGCCGCTGGCGGCCGAGACGCAGCCTGGCGCCGTACGTCATCAGAGCGGGCGGCACGGTGCAGGTGGTGGGTTCAGGGTGCACAGAACAGGGTATTCTTAGCGGGCACGCTGAACGGAAGGCCACCGTGTAGACTATTCGGAATATTTTTGGTCACCTGTATTAAGTGTTATCAGTGCAGCCGGTTCAGCCAAGGCGATGTATACCAAGTGAAACCGTACCGACAACGCACTTCTCAGCAAATATCCCTGTTTGACGTCACCGGGGGCACTCCTTTAACGCTGAGACGGCCGCAAGCGTGATTAAGGTCATAAGAGATCGCACATATTATAACACACTTGGTGGGTGGAAAGGTTATGAATGAAAAAACTTTTTAGTTATGCCTGATTTTGAAGGCATTTCCAGAAGCGAGGCGCTAATATAGGAACCAGGAAGGGAGCTTTTCGAGGACGATCCGCCGCGTTTCTGCCAAAGAAGTGCTTCATGTAATAACTTATCTATGACTTCGGAAGCACCAGATGGGCTCCAAACTGCGCCCTCGGGTTATCAATTCGTTTCGCGCATCACAGCTGCCGCCCTGCGCGGTACCTACACCAAGCGAATCCATGGAACTTCTGAGCCCCAGTTGGCATTTGGATTGGACTTCGGTTTGGCAGATCACCCGACAGAACAAAATGGTCGCATCGATGTAACCTAAGACGGTGTACCGGAGCGAGTGCAGGCTTATCTCCCACCTTCCTGGCTGAATTATTTTTGAGGAGCAGTTTGGTATAGCAGCGTAAGAAGGTCGTAAGGTGCCTCAAGCTCCTCAGCACGGACTCCCGACCCGGAGCTGGCCAGGCACATTCGCGCGGCTCCATCCAATGGGGTCAGTCAAGTCAATGCGCACTGGGGCCTCAGTCATTCACCAGAGCTCTACCTTGACGGTTGCTACTTTCGTTGTACAAGCGGTACCGCTGGCTTGCTCCGCCTTTGCTTGGCAAATGCCGGATAAGACTTGCTCGGGCATTAACGAAAGGCAGCCTAAGAGCGCATCACAGCCCGCGTCCACAGCCTGCCGGCTGTTCATAGTGAATGCAGTGAATCAATTAACAACGATACTACCCGTCTGACAGCAGGCTCAAGTTGACTGAATCAAGACTGTTGACCGTGCAACGTTATCACGCTAATGCAGAATCAAGATCTGATGCACTCCAGCGGGTTCATGGTAACCACCGCCGGCTTCAGCACCCGCAGGGTCTTATGGATGGCGCCAGCATCGAGCTGGAACTTGAAAGCACGCATCCACCTAGATAGCGTGCTGTCTGAAGGCAGGGCATGTTGATGGTATGCAGGGTGAATGCATGGATTTCCAGCAGTTGGGGCGTAGTGCGACGGTGCTGGCAACATTAAACCCTCCATGGACCCCTGACCGGTCAATGCTGGCTGCGTTGCTAAGTTGAGTGACTGAGTTGCCGCCTGCCGAAGACACCCTCGGTCTGGACGTCCTGCGGGTCTCGAGTATTCCGCAGGAGCTGGCGCACCTGACGCAGTTGGCGAGCGATCCCCGAGAACGTTTAGTTCGGTCCTGGGCATGCGACTTCATCCGCCGAAAGTTAGATGGGCATGCTCGCGTCCCGGTGTTAAATCCAGGCATAAGGATGACAACATCTCTAAGAGTGAAAAACACACGGCGTTGGATGCCTGGCGGTTAGCGAACCGAACAGTGTGCCGCTTCTTCCACCGTCATATTTGTTATTTGTTAAATACAGCGCACATTCATCAGGGGCGTACCCAGGCCCCTCTCCCTTTCAATGTGGATTCACTCGGCCACTCTATTCACTTTAGAACTGGACTGGCACAGATTGAGACTGAGTGCTCAAACGCTAGCATGAGAGGCCCACACTGTCCCATGGAGCCCCAAAAGGTGCGGTCTTATTGCAACGTACGGGGAGCCCTTCTGGCCCTATGGCCTCTTCAGTATTCCAATCGGGCCCTTGATCTTTGGTCCCGAGGGTCCATTGGGCCCTTTTTCGGCCTCAAACAAAGGGTGACGGACGCGGGGGATACTCGCCGACATATGGCCCACCGTTATGCACCCTGGATCCATGACCGACATTGGGGCCTAATCGTTGTTTGAGGCACCAAGACCAATGCAAATCATGGGCCCGGCGTTGTTCTTGCTCGTGAAATGGGATCCCAGGGTTCAGATCGTCGCGTAGCCAACTGTTTGGTGTTGCAATGTCTCGGGGATCCTCACACGGTATAAGGGCCGCCCATCTAATATTTCAGGGAGCCCTAACAGCCCTACGGGCCGTGATCCTTTGTGTGACCTACAGTCAGCCCATCAGGCCCTTATGCCCCTCAATCAGGTTCTTGATTGTCGATTTCGGCGAGCCAGCGGACCTGTCTTCGGGCCTAATTGAATACTGCTCTTTATCGACTCGGGGCCCCTTGCCGACATATAACCCTTTGGAAGGCACTGTAGGTCCCTGACAGATGCAGGGGTTCAGCTTAGTCACTTTTCGTTCTGAAAGTGGGCACTCACACACAGGCCAGACTGGTGCCAGACTCAGGTGCCAGTGCCAGTGCCAGTACCAGTGCTAGTGCCAGTGCCACACTCAGTGCTTAACCCTTATGGACTCAGGGGTCGCTTTACTGCGGGAAGGATCCGCTGACTGTCATCTGCAGGCCTGTCGCTGCAGGTCGGGCCCCTGAAGAAGACTCCGTTTGGCCGTGCCCTTAGGCCCTCCGATGGGGTCCTTGATAGCCGGCCCGGTGGGCCCTCCTGGACCCTCGGAAGCCGGAACCAAACGAGGGGGAGGGAGGGCCTGTGCCCCTTGTACCCCTCCCCTCCTGCATGCGCCACTGGCGCCGCCTTTGGTTCAATTTATACATGGCATGATATTTGACGCATAAAATGATAAAAAATGCGGAGTTTTCAGACATCAATGCTCCGCTCTTTCCTAAATGCAAACCGCCAACCGGGAGCCAGGACACCAGTGGTTCTTCACGCCAGCGACGAATTGGCAGGGCAGAACCTCCTCCTCCAACTTCGTGCAACGTTAAACATTTGAGCATTAAACAACAGCTCTCCGACGGTGCATGGAAACGAACTAGGTATAACACGCTGTCGTAAATTCACAGGTACAAATCGAGACATTTCCTCTCTCCACCCTCTCCGTAAATATTCCACCGCTATCGCTTATTTCAGAGACAAAGACCACACTACAGCTACAACACACTCCGTAATACATACCTGCCCTCGCCACGATGAAGTTATTGAAGATTCGAAATAGCATTCCCTACGACGTTTTCAATCCTAAATGCAATTTCCACTCACTTCTCAGCTCTCAACCGCCCTTGGGTCTGTCAACCACCCTTTTGTTAGATAGCCTTGCTTGCGTCTGCGTTAAAGCATCACGCCGTCGCCCATAGCAACCGATGGAATTGTCGGCAAAAACTCCAAAGGTGCTGCAATCCGCCATAGCGGTCCGCTAGTTCACTGCAAAATCTAATGAAAAAGTATAAGTTTCATTTTCATATATGCACTGACGTTGATAAAAGAAGTCAAAATGAACATAAGCCCACAGGAAGTTTCACTCTCCTTGAAGAGGAAGCTTAAAAGACCATGCAAATGTTAATCGGCTGATCAATCAATGTCAATGTCAATGTCAAATGTCAAGTCAATGTCAATCATGTGTCAATGTCAATGTCAAAATGTCAATGTTAAATCAATGTCAATCAATGATGCCCGGTGACGTCAATCGGCTGAGTCGTGCAAACACGTGCAGAGGCTTTGGGATGACAACGGCCCGGGTTCAGGACAACCCCACCGGCTGTAAAAGGTAAAGAGGGCTTTGTGTTGCTTTGTCTCAAAAATTGCCATACGAGAGCCTGCGACGAACAAGTAACTTGTATTTTGAAGTTGAAGTTTGTTTATAGCCTCACATCAGCCTGCTAGTTATTTATGAACAACATACTCGCCCTAACAGGGGAGGGGGGGGGGGGGAGCCATGCGAACCCCAGGTATTCTGAGGATACCAGTGCGACATATTGTGCAGTCGCGCTCAAATCTGTCATAGTCTCTGGGACATTCCTTGTGCGTAGATTAACACCAGGAACGGGTCACTATCATTTTTGGCTCATGAGTAGCAACGTTCTTTTAAGAGCTTTACAAGACGATCCACGGCCGACACGGGCGACGGGCGACGACCGATGATTCCACGGTCGGGGGGGGGGGGGGGGGGGCGAGCGGTGGGCGACGACCGACGACTACGCGGAACGCAAGCGGACGGCTACGCACTGCTATATAAACGAACCCGAGCATTATGAATGCAAGTTCAAAACAGATAACGCTACACACCAATGTACTTATGATTAAACAATGAATATGCTTCTTGATGTTCCATATCGCTGAACAGTATGGTTTCGTACAAACGAACATGCAGCGCATGATTTTCAAGAACATTTTACATTTGACTCGGTTTAGTGGAGTCAGCTAACAACATGGAACTTCTTTCCAATCGCAAGATATTGTTAAAGACAATTAACTGTTTTTGCCGCAAGTCTTTACCCTTCTTGCTTTGGAAATGACGGGGCGCCCCTCTCCCCTATCAGTCCACGTTATGAAAGCCGTCGAATCAGTGCAAGGGTTAAAATTGTTGGCTAACATCTTTTTTTTATTTTATATGTGCTCTTGCAACAAAATGCAGCTCAGAACGGGATAAGTCAGCAGGTGGAGCAGAATGACACGTGCCGTTTCCGGCATTCATCCATCGGTGAAAATTAAATCAGCAGGCCAAAATGACCCTTTGCACACTACGTATCTAAGTTTGCCTGTGACATTCGCGATGTCTAATGCAGGTCTGGTGCCTTTACCAACTCCTATACATGAAACAAATAGAGAACGTAAATTTGCTGTAATGTTTACATTTAGAAGCGGGCAGGTTGTGAGGCCCATGGGCTGCTCGCTCCCTCCCATATCATGCATAAATAGCTGACAACCCTGTCATGGTGGCACTGCCAGACCATATTTATATTGTTCACTATCAGTGTGGGCTGCATATACTGCAGGCTGTTTGCCTTCACAGCCTGCACGTGACGTACGCAGTGATTACATTTAGTGTCCCATCAGGACAAATTCTCACTTCACTGTTAGCAAAAACAGTAATAAATTATATCACACGTGCATGCCAACAAATGTCATGGTCACAGAGGCAAAGACAATTTGCATATACATTTACACTGCAGGATAACTCACTTCAATAGCCTTCCTGTTCGAGCGGGGGTGCTATTATGAGCAAATAGCCAAGATTACCCTCAGAACAAGCCACCAACAGCCAATATTTTAATGAATGTCTATGTCAATTGAACCGCAATCCCAAAAACCCACTTACTATTTAAACTAAACCTTTTGGTGAAGGGGGGTGGGATGACAATGGAATCTGTACCCCTCCCCTCCTTGTGGCCTACATTTGCTACACCACCTCACTCCTCACACCCCATTGCTTCTACTTGTCTACATTATTGGCTGTAATATCAATTTTCATCGACAGTTCTTAATATTGGCAAAAAAATTGGACCAGAATTAATCGTGATATGAAAGCTAACAAAGCAATGATTAAACGATTACATTTCCAACGGGGCAATGTTTTTGAAAATATAAGATCCCTGACTGGCACACTTATTCACAAGCTTGGACGGTGGGGGGGGGGGGGGCGGACAGGGCTGAGGCCCAGAGCGGAATAGGAAAGTGGATACACCCCGATTTGTAGATCTGTGTGACTGGCAGCCGTTCTCAATCGAGGAAAAGAGCAACAGTGACATAGTTTGGCACTTCAAAACCTCCTATCACTCTCGCCTCTCGTCATTCTCTTTCACGAGGAGCACCATCAGCCGTCACCGTCGAACGCACGGTTCTTTTCAAAGGGAGGAGGGTCTGTCGCTTGCGACTGCTACAGTGAGTCAACAGTCTTTTCGGTGTCTTGAAAAGGCAGTCAGGATAACCAAAGGTCAATTTCTACCTCGAGCGGATCATCTCGCCGACTTACCCTGAAATGTCATTGCCTCTCGTCGCTGACGATCCGATGCTGAATCGCGACACCAGCGATGAAATCAACAAGGCCCAAAAATTAATCCCTGGGCAGGTATTCATGACAATGCAAAGCGAATGCCGCATCAAAAATAGCAGTGCACTGGAAGTCCCGGCGCGCCTCGAATCAGTCGCATCACAGCGATTGGAACTTGTCCTGGCGGCTAGATCAACCAAAGACCTAGATGCTTTTTCAGTATGTTAAGCCGTCTGGTTTGGAACGCTGAAAGTCGGCGAGTCGCGAGTCGAAAACAACGAGTCGGGCGACCGGGGGGGGGGGGGGAGGGGGGGGGGGTCCTAGGAAATACATTGATTTGTCGGTCGCCGAGTCGAACGGCCAATTAAAAACCCTAGGATATTTTTGTCGCACAGGTAGGATAAAATCTGACAGATACCACGACACTGTAGGGTACGAAACACGCATACATACATATATATATATATATATATATATATATATATATATATCTGTATGTATATGTGTACCTCTATTTATACGCATGCACATAGACTCTAAATTTATGCACTATATATACACTATGCACTATATCAAAATACCTGCATTACGTATGCCTTATACTTTCTCCACCTACGATATACACAAACACATACTCTGTACTTCAAGGCGTCCGCATAGTGCAGTCCATTTTGTTGGTCTGCAAAAACACGCAGGGCACACGTGTGATTTTCGGTGGTACAAAACGAACATACGAATAATGTTTGTGTTTGCAGTTGGGTGGTGTACGAGCATTTCAGCGAATTTTTTGGCACCGCCTTGGTGCCGTATTCCTTGCTTATCCATACTCATTGGGGAGGATACCTCAGAGGAGCATTTGGAAGGAAAGCCGTAATCGACGCCCCAGCACTTAGTCTCTATAAATTTGACAACCATAAGCCGATTGGTAGCCCCGACTTTGTCGAGCTTCTCTTCTCTAAAAGACTGCACAGCATAACCAGGCGATAGCAAGCGGAAGGCGCTAAACGAACACACCAAAAACACCTGTGTGCATTGTCTATAGCTGTCGGAAAGTATGACACAACCAGCAAAAGCATCAAGCCTCCGCCAAAAACGCCTGTGTGAGCAGAACATTAGCTAGAACAGCTACACTCTTTTTTCGGATATGTTCTGAGCAGGCTTTTGTCTGTGAAAGGCCTTCAAATTGCATGGCCTCGGGTGATGTTGGGAATCAGGCATGAACGGTATCGCAGTGCCGCAGCCTACCTCCTGCTGTACGGCAGCTTGGGACTGCTTAGATTAATAAGTAAGATATTAGCCGTAACAACTCAGTTATCAGCTGGGCTATTCGTCGTAACAACTCGGTTATCAGCTGGGCTATCCGGCGCAACAGCTCAGCTATCAGCTGGGCTATTCGCCGCAGCAGCTCAGTTATCAGCTGGGCCATTCGTCGTAACAGCTCAGCTATCAGCTGAGCTATTCGCCGTGAGAGCATTTATTATCTAAGTTTATTGGCAATTAACTTATTGATAAGCCAAGATTACTTACTATTGGCAAATTGAAAACTTAGCAGCTTCAGCGATTTCATAACTAGGCTAGTTAACTATTAACAGCTTGGGGAATAACTTAGATTACCTATTGTCAACAGCTTTGAGATTAACTAAGCTGTTAGCCGCAACATAGCATAAGCCTTGACCTTAGGTGAAGTCCTGCCATCGGTGATCATCGAGTATTCCGGTTGTTTGCCAGCTGAGGTCAGTCTTATCTTATTTGCGATTCCTTTTGCTTTACGTCTGATGGAGGCCTCCGGTAAAATCATCGCTGCTGATAAACGCCTTCTACAACATCGTCACTGCTGGTAGAGCTCCGCTGACTGGCCATAGCATAGCTGGCCGAGCTAGCCACGACCAGGCCTCGCGATCGCATTACTGATACCGTCCATGCGCGACCAACGCCATGGTCGTAGAGGGCTCCGCAACACTCCAGGAGTGCAACGATGTTTGTTCGTCCACCAACGGAAGGCGAGTCTGCACTCCCCCCACCCAGTGACACCACCCACGAACTTCATCCTGGTCAACTGTCAATCTTTCCGGATGGAGTCTGAATAATACAATGGGTTTGGATGCGCTCTAACGGACTGCGAATAATCAGAGAGGTTCTGAATAACCGATCCCGAGTTTCG
>NW_023596805.1:6576824-6650074 GCF_011947565.3 Pollicipes pollicipes | reverse complement strand
TTGATGGTATGCAGGGCGAATGCATGGATTTCTGGCAGTTGGAACGTAGTGCGACAGTGTGGCGACACTAAACCCTCCATCGACCCCTGACCGGTCAATGCTGGCTGAGTTGCTAAGTTGAGTGACTGAGTTGCCGCCTGCCGAAGACACCCTCGGTCTGGACGTCCTGCGGGTCTCGAGTATTCCGCAAGAGCTGGCGCACCTGACGCAGTGGACGAGCGATCCCCGAGGACGTTTAGTTCGGTCCTGGGCATGCGACTTCATCCGCCGAAAGTCAGATGGGCATGCTCGCGTCCCGGTGTTAAATCAGGCATAGGATGACAAAATCTCTAAGAGTGAAAAACACACGGCGTTGGATGCCTGGCTGTTAGCGAATCGAACAGTGCGCCGCTTCTTCCACAGTCATAGTTGTTATTTGTTAAATACATAGCACATTCATCAGGGGCGTACCCAAGCCGCTCTCCCTTTCAATGTAATTCACTCGGCCACTCTTTTCACTTTAGAACCGGACTGGCACATATTGCGACTGAGTGCTCAAACGCTAGCATGAGAGGCCCACACTGTCCCAAGGAGCCCCAAACGGTGAGTTCTTATTGCAACTTACGGGCGGTCCTTCTGGCCCTATGGCCTCTTCAGCCTCTCAATCGAGCCCTTGATCTTGGTCCCGAGGGTCCACTGGCCCTTTTCGGCCCCAAACAAGGGGTGACGGACGCGGGGGATACTTGCCGACATATGGCCCACCGTATGCACCGTGGATCCATGACCGACACTGGGGCCTAATCGTTGTTTGAGGCACCAAGACCAATGCAAATCATGGGCCCCGGCCTTATCCCCGCTTGGGAAAAAAAACGCGTAGCCAACCGTTTGGTGTTGTTGCAATGTCTCAGGGAAACCTCACACGGTATAAGGGCCGCCCATCTAATATTTCAGGGAGCCCTAACAGCCCTACGGGCCGTGATCCTTTGTGTGACCTACAGCCAGCCCATCAGGCCCTTATGCCCCTCAATCAGGTTTCTTGATTGTCGATTTCGGCGAGCCAGCGGACCTGTCTTCGGGCCTGATTGAATACTGCTCTTTATCGACTCGGGGCCCCTTGCCGACATATAACCCTTTGGTAGGCACTGAAGGTCCCTGATAGATGCAGGGGTCCAGCTTAGTCACTTTTCGTTCAGAAAGTGGGCACTCACACACAGGCCAGACTGGTGCCAGACTCAGGTGCCAGTGCCAGTGCCAATGCCAGTGCCAGTGCCAGTGCCAGTGCCAGTGCCATACTCACTGCTAAACCCTTATGGACTCAGGGGTCGCTTTACTGCGGGAAGGATCCGCTGACTGTCATCTGCAGGCCTGTCTCTGCAGGTCGGGCCCCCTGAAGAAGACTCCGTTTGGCCGTGCCCTTAGGCCCTCCGATGGGGTCCTTGATAGCCGGCCCGGTGGGCCCTCCTGGACCCTCGGAAGCCGGAACCAAACGAGGGGGAGGGAGGGCCTGTGCCCCTTGTACCCCTCCTCTCCTGCATGCGCCACTGGCGCTGCCTTTGGTTCAATTTATGCATGGCATGATATTTGACCCATAAATGATAGAAAATGCGGAGTTTTCAGACATGAATGCTCCGCTCTTTCTAAAATGCAAACAGCCAACCGGAAGCCAGGACACCGGCGGTTCTTCCCGCGGGCGGTGAATTGGCAGGGCAGAACCTCCTCCTCCAACTTCGAGCAACGGCAAACATTTGAACATTAAACAACAGCTCTCCGACGGTGCATGGAAACGAACTAGGTATAACACGCTGTCGTAAAAATCACAGGTGCCAATCGAGTCAATTCCTATCTCCACCCTCTCCGTAAATATTCCACCGCTATCGCTTATTTCAGAGACAAAGACCACACTACAGCTACAACACACTCCGTAATACATACCTGCCCTCGCCACGACGAAGTTATTAAAGTTTCGAAATAGCATTCCCTATGACGTTTTCAATCCTAAATGCAATTTCCACTCACTTCTCAGCTCTCACCGCCCTTGGGGCCGTCAACCACCCTTTTTTTTTAGATAGCCTTGCTTGCGTCTGCGTTAAAGCATCACGCCGTCGCCCATAGCAACCGATGGAGTTGTCGGCAAAAACTCCAAAAATGCTGCAATCCGCCATAGCGGTACGCTAGTTCACTGCAAAATCTAATGAAAAAGTATAAGTTTCATATTCATATATGCACTGACGTTGACAAAAAGAGTCAAAATGAACATAAGCCCACAGAAAGTTTCACTCTCCTTGAAGAGGAAGCTTAAAAGACCATGCAAATGTTAATCGGCTGATCGATCAATGTCAATGTCAATGTCAAATGTCAAGTCAATGTCAATCATGTGTCAATGTCAATGTCAAAATGTCAATGTTAAATCAGTGTCAATCAATGATGCCCGGTGACGTCAATCGGCTGAGTCGTGCAAACACGTGCAGAGGCTTTGGGATGACAACGGCCCGGGTTCAGGACAACCCCACCGGCTGTAAAAGGTAAAGAGGGCTTTGTGTTGCTTTGTCTCAAAAATTGCCATACGAGAGCCTGCGACGAACAAGTAGCTTGTATTTTGAAGTTGAAGTTTGTTTATAGCCGCACATCAGCCTGCTAGGTATTTATGAACAACATACTCGCCCTAACAGGGGAGGGCGGGGGGGGGGGGAGCCATGCGAACCCCAGGTATTCTGAGGATACCAGTGCGACATATTGTGCAGTCGCGCTCAAATCTGTCATAGTCTCTGGGACATTCCTTGTGCGTAAATTAACACCAGGAACGGGTCACTATCATTTTGGCTTATGAGTAGCAACGTTCTTTTAAGAGCTTTACAAGACGATCCACGGCCGACACGGGCGACGGGCGACGACCGATGACTCCACGGTCGGGGGGGGGGGGGGGGGGGGGACCAGCGGTGGGCGACGACCGACGACTACGCGGAACGTAAGCGGACGGCTACGCACTGCTATATAAACGAACCCGAGCATTATGAATGCAAGTTCAAAACAGATAACGCTACACATCAATGTACTCATGATTAAACAATGAATATGCTTCTTGATGTTCCATGTCGCTGAACAGTATGGTTTCGTACAAACGAACATGCAGCGCATGATTTTCAAGAACATTTTACATTTGACTCGGTTTAGTGGAGTCAGCAAACAACATGGAACTTCTTTCTTATTGCAAGATATTGTTAAAGACAATTAACTGTTTTTGCCGCAAGTCTCTCCCCTTCTTGCATTGGAAATGGCGGGCGCCCCTCTCCCCATCAGTCCACATTATGAAAACCGTCGAATCAGTGCAAGGGTTAAAATTGTTGGCTAGCATCTTTTTTCTTTGTGTCATGTCATGTCACGTCTATGTCAATTGGACCGCAATCCCAAAAACCCACTTACTATTTAAACTTAACCTTTTGGTAAAGGGAGGTGGGATGACAATGGAATCTGTACCCCCTCCCCTCCTCGTGGCCTACATTTGCTACACCACCTCACTCCTCACTCCCCATTGCTTCTACTTGTCTACATTATTGGCTCTCATATACGTTTTCATCGACAGTTCTTGATATTGGCAAAGAATTGGGGCAGAATTAATTGTGATATGAATGCCAACAAAGCAATGATTATACGATTACATTTCCAACGGGGAAAGTTTTTGAAAATATAAGATCCCAGATTGGCACACTTATTCACAAGCTTGGGTGGTGGGGGGGGGGGGGGGGTGGGGGGACAGGGCTGAGGCCCAGAACGAAATAGAAAGTGGATACACCCCTGATTTGTAAATGTGTGTGACTGGCAGCCGTTCTCAATCAGGAAAAGAGCAACAATGACATAGTTTGGCACTTCAAAACCTCCTATCACTCTCGCCTCTCGTCATTCCCTTTCACGAGGAGCACCATCAGCCGTCACCGTCGAACCCACGGTTCTTTTCAAAGGGAGGAGGGTTTGGAGGGAGGGGGGGAGGGGGCCATAAGAAATACATTGATTTGTCGGTCGCCGAGTCGAACGGCCAATTAAAAACCCGGGGATATTTTTGTCGCACAGGTAGGTTAAAATCTGACACAGATACCACGATACTGTAGGGTGCGTTATATATATGTGTATATATATATATATATATATATATATATATATATATATATATATATATCTGTGTGTGTGTATACATGTACATACATTTATACGCATACACATAGACCTTAAATTTATACACTATATATACACTATACACTATATAATAATACCTGCATTACGTATGCCTTATACTTACTCTACCTACTATATACACAAACACATATTCTGTACTTCAAGGCGTCCGCATATTGCAGTCCATTTTGGTGGTCTGCAAAAACACGCAAGGCACACGTGTGATTTTCCGTGGTACAAAAAGAACATAAGAATAATGTTTATGCTTGCAGTTGCCTGGTGTACGAGCATTTCAGCGAATTTTTTGGCACTGCCTTGGTGCTGTATTCCTTGCTTATCCATACTCAACGGGGAGGATACCCTAGAGGAGCATTTGGAAAGAAGGCCGTAATCGACGCCCCCGGCACTTAATCTGTATAAATTTGACAACAATAAGCCGATTGGTAGCCCCCAACTTTGTCGAGCTTCTCTTCTCTAAAAGACTGCACAGCGTAACCAGGCGATAGCAAGCGGAAGGCGCTAAACGAACACACCAAAAACACCTGTGTGCATTGTCTATAGCTGTCGGAAAGTATGACACAACCAGCAAAAGCATCAAGCCTCCGCCAAAAACGCCTGTGTGAGCAGAACATTAGCTAGAACAGCTACCCTCTTTTTCCGGATATGTTCTGAGCAGGCTTTTGTCTGTGAAAGGCCTTCAAATTGCATGGCCTCGGGTGATGTTGGGAATCAGGCATGAACGGTATCGCGGTGCCGCAGCCTATCTCGTGCCGTACAGCAGCTTGGGACTGCTTAGATTAATAAGTAAGGTATTTGCCGTAACAACTCAGTTATGAGCTGGGCTATTCGCCGAAACAACTCGGTCATCAGCTGGGCTATTCGCCTCAACAGCTCAGCTATCAGCTGGGCTATTCGCCGCAACAGCTCAGTTATCAGCTGGGCTATTCGTCGTAGCAGCTCAGCTATCAGCTGAGCTATTCGCCGTGGGAATATTTATTATCTAAGTTTATTAGCAATTAGCTTATTGATAAGCCAAGACCACTTACTACTGGCAAATTGGAAAGCTAGCAGCTTCAGCGATTTCATAACTAAGCGTGTTAACTATTAACAGCTTGGGGAATAACTTAGATTACTTATTGTCAACAGCTTTGAGATTAACTAAGCTGTTAGCCGCAACATAGCATAAGCCTTGACCTTAGGTGAAGTCCTCCCATCGGTGATCATCGAGTATTCCGGTTGTTTGCCAGCTGAGGTCAGTCTTATCTTATTTGCGATTCCTTTTGCTTTACGTCTGATAGAGGCCTCCGGTAAAATCATCGCTGCTGATAAACGCCTTCTACAACATCGTCACTGCAGGTAGAGCTCCGCTGACTGGCCATAGCATAGCTGGCCGAGCTAGCCACGACCAGGCCTCGCGATCGCATTACTCATACCGTCCATGCGCGACCAACGCCATGGTCGTAGAGGGCTCCGTAACACTCCAGGAGTGCAACGATGTTTGTTCGTCCACCAACGGAAGGCGAGTGTGCACTCCCCCCACCCAGTGACACCACCCACGAACTTCATCCTGGTCAACTGTCAATCTTTCCGGATGGAGTCTGAATAATACAATGGGTTTGGATGCGCTCTAAAGGACTGCGAATAATCAGAGAGGTTCTGAATAACCGATCCCGAGTTTCGCTCGCGGCTTTGAAGGCTTTCGAGTTCACTAACAATCAGCGCAAAATTATGGGTCTATGGAAAGCAGGGTCGCGATGGTCCGTACACGGTCGTTGCAGGTGGTGTAGATCTGATGAGCAACGGGTCAGACGTGCGGTGCTCCTCGGTGTAGCATTGCCATTGCATTCCGAAGCACCATGAGGGCATCACAGTCATCTCGGTGGAATGCTGGATGAGAGCAGCATAATGTCTTTCATCGAAACGGTGCGTTGTGGAGGCACGTTTGAGAGCGTTTGGCACCACCTTGGCTTAGATGCTCTTGGCGATCTAGTTCAGATCAAGACCAAGCTCCGCCCACAGAAATCACATGCCTCCTGGGGGTAAGTGAAGGGCACAGGGATGCAGTAGCGTGCATCGCTTTCGTGCAGCTCACACGACTGCATTTCCTCAGCCCTTGCTCACTTAGCACATGGTAGCTGCCTTACGAACGTCTGCATTCCAAAGTTACCCGTGTACCTTCGCAGGTACCGGCTCTGGTACACAGGTGCCAGTTCACGAGTTCAGGTACGCCTGAAGACCTGGACGTTTGCATTCCTTCTGGCTACATGACATGGATCGAGCACGAAGACTACAGAGATAAAAAACGAATAGAAAGCCTCGAGTTTGTGTCAATAGTGTATTACACGCATTTCAGAACGCACGTGATCCCGTTTCACATGGGTATTCTTGAAGGTGCTTAGAGTCTGGGACTTGATAGACCATCGGCCAACATTCATCCATATTCCTTACGCTCTACAACAAAAGTACACCTGGTGTGAACAACGCAACACAAATGGAAAACGTCCCGCTACATGACATTGGATCCTCCTCGGAGCTGATCGTTCAATGCTTTGATGGGAACTGATAATGCTGACGTCAGCTGTTCTTCTAATACCATATACCACCATAGCTATTGTTAACAACTCCTTGTGCGCTGAATTTGTGCGGAAACTTCTATAAGCCACGCTGCATGCCACTGATCTCGCCAAATTTTCCAACAAGGTTTTTTTTCCCAGAATGGACAACCGAACTGCGCTACCAGGCATCCACAACGTCTTTGTCAGGGTGACAATTACATCATCAGCCTCAGGGTGACAATGGCGGCATTCGTTTTAGGGAGACAATGACGTCATCAGTCTCAGGATGACAGTGTGTCGTTAATATCAGAGTGACAATGACGTCGTCAATCTTAGGATGACATTGACGTCATGAGCCTCAGGCTGACAATGACGTCATCAGTCTTAGGATGACAGTGACGTCATGAGCCTCAGGCTGACAATGACGTCATCAGTCTCAGCCACGACGGTTGAGGGGCCGGTACTGGCAGAAGAGTCCCTGCCGGAGACTGTTGCAGGAGCTGGCCCTCAGGCCTCGCTTGTACGCCATCAGACACTCCACATAGGTGGAGGCGGCTGGAAACGCGCCATTGTAAAACCATTCGGGCGACAGCGGCACGGACCGGCCAGTCGTCATGTCCTGGAACTCGGCCGCGCCTGGGGCTCGGTGAAGGCCGACGAAGTAGAAGTATATGTAAGCGCCTGCCGAATCCGTCTTCATGTAGTCGACGTGGATGTGCGCGGTCGGGACGGCCGGGAAGGCCTCCGGGTCATGCTCCTGGCAGGACGAGATGAGGGTGTCGTTATCGCCGGTCGTCGGGCGATAGATGCGCAGGTAAGTGACGTCCGGGTCGCCGGTCAGCACGAAGGCAGGAGGCACGATGGTCTGGTACAGCGGTGCCGCAGTAGCCGTCAGGGGATTGTCGGCGGAGTGGCGCGGCCACAGCCGGCAGACGCCGCCGGAGGCGACGTGGCTCCACTTGAGACAGGCGGCGTTCGCCTCGCAGTGGCAGGCGCACTGCGTGACCGAGGTGCCCGCTCTCTCAAATATGGCCGCCGACGCGTGCCGCACCGAGTGCCTCTTGTAGAACGTGCCACCGGCGCCTAGCCACAGGCACGGCAGCAGCGACAGCAGCATCATCGCCGGCCACATCAGCGTCCACATGGCTGCCGGCCGTGCTGCGGCCCACACTAACCGGGGGGCGCCACGCACTGGCCGAACTGCACGTCAGGGCTGCGCACGTCTGTCGAGCGTACTGTTGCTTAACAGCAGCAATCGCCAGGGACGACGGTGGTGAAACAGCGTCGTCTACGGCCGTGGCATTGATTGCAGTGAAGGCGGTTTGTGTCATCATATGTGACACGAAATGCGTGCCGTACCGGCACGCGCGTGTTACTCCGCTCCTGCATAAAATGGTTGGTGTGGAATGAAAGTTTGCCCTTGTCTTATGTCGAATGTATCCATTTGTTCTGCTCAAAAAGGGGACTGCCGCTGATGCAGCCATAGCCGGTTGTGCAGTGCAGATGTTACAATCCAGTCCTTTCTAACATGGCGATAAATAACATGATCTTGATGATTGAGAGAATATTTGTCTGTGTTTAAAATGCCAGTGTCATCCAAAAACTATGTCTAGTATTGTCGAAGTGTTTATTTTCCTTCACGTTATCTAGTCAAAGATCCTCCTGTTGCGAAAATTTCCCGTAAGCAAACAGCCCGCCTCACGCGGTGGGTCGGCGGCGGCGGTTTGGCGCCGCCCAGGGCCGCGTGACGTCGCTTTAGTCGGGTCGGTAGCAAGATAGATGTCGCTGCAATCGCCGCGTCCGCCGGATCCACCTCCTAGCATGGACTGAGGTCCGAAGTTTCCCGCCGATCCGAGCCCGGGGAAGCAGAAGCTGGGACTGAAGCATCTCGCTGCTACTTGATCGGTTCCAATTTTCCGAATCAATAACGCTACGAGTCAGCGCACTGATTCTTTTCAGAGCGACAGTGGCACCACATGGTGCCACTGTCGCTCAAGTGAGGCAACAGGTGATGCATTGAAATAAGTACGAATGTGATGTGACGGAAACTAGTTCGCGCAACTGCCGCGTGTACAGATATCCAGTATCGCAGCATTATTCATCTCCCGTACCAGACTAATCCTGAGCAAATCAGACGTGCTCCACAAGCATCTAAACAAGCAAGTCAGGGAACACCAACTGCTGCAACCTGGAGGGGGACCTGGAGCGTGATGGAGGGGGAGGGGGGGGGGGGAGAGTGGCGACATGATCGGTGTTCGTTGGCTTTTCTTGTTTCTTTTTTCAAGTGAGAGCTTAAGGCAGGCAAATGCGGCTTAAGGCAACTTATGTGTGGGCTTAAGGTCTGGTAGCGTTGCTGAAGGATGTGTGAGTGGCTTAAAGAATAGACGAGACGACACAAAATACAGAAAAAACCGACGCTCAGAAGCTTGGTTCAAACACTCAAACCTCTTGCAAGAACGCACTCACAACCAAAACTCAAACCAACGTCAAAAATCTAAAAGGAAGCCATGAATGGATATATCACAAACGCAACCGCCGTAAGGGACGTTTGACGAATGGTTTCAAAGGGTATAATTTCCACCGTCATCTGCACGAGCGGTGCTCGCGCCGGCAACTGCGCATGCGCATAGCTGGTGCCACGCAGGGCGTGTTTCTTAAAGGAAATGTTTCACCTTTATCTGGGATGTTGAGCTGGAACTGCCATCTTGGGCACCTTTTCATGCAATTCACGGTCATGCCCTTGTTAAGAGCCAAAACCCTCTAGTTCACGAGTTATAGCGCCCACCAAAGTGCGAAAAGGTTTATTGGGAGACCATTTCAAGGTCACCTTGGCATTGACGTCGTCATAGAAACGTCATACGATTGCCGTTACATCACAGGCTGTTTTCTGCTTAAGGTCAAAACAGCATGGCCGCTGATACATTTGCAAGAGAGCTGGTGCGGCACGTGTGATACAATCCGCGGAAGGTGATTGGCTGTTAGTAAGATTTCGCTGCTGAATGCGTGTTGCGAGCGTAAGCGTGAGCACTTTTGGGTTGGGCGGCACTCGTCGCCAACGGGACATTTTTCTTACCTCTAGGGCATATGTCAATGATTTAAAATAAGAAGGCCACTGTCTGCAAAAATTAAAACACTGAAAAAAGATTGACACTCCTTCGAATGTTATGGAAAAGGACATGCGACGGCACACCTGCCTTTTTCTCCTGCTGGCGTTTTTTCCTCTCCTGACGCATTTCTTACAGACAGCTCGGTTGGCGCCTTGTGTACCAGAGCAAAGGACCTTGCACCGGTTTGTGTGCTAGCAAGGCATTATCAAATTAGCAAAATATTACAGAAATTTTGGATATACATTTTAATGAACATCTAGCACATTTTGTAGGCCAAGTTAAATTTCTAACGAAAAACTGTGTCCTCCATGTACAGCCTCTTGAGTTGTTTTACCATGAACCTTCGTTCGGACCATGTTTTGAGGGGAGCTCACGGTGAAATGCGGTGCTATAACCAAAAGTCTGTGCGGAAATCGCGAAAAAAACCTGCAATTTGATAGTCCCGCGGGATGTGCAAGTGTGGGATCACACTGATTTGACATTAGAGTGTGAATAGGCGTTTGAAATGGGATTGATCCTTGGTGGTGCGCGCCAGTGGCTTTTATTGATCTTGAAGTGGGGGGAAGTGTGCATGCGAGGTTCATGCTTCTGAGAGAGAACATTATTTTGGTATTCTTTACATCCATTGACTCCCAACAAAATGTGATGTATTGACACCCGCCTCTATCTTTAGATTTGCGTTTGAAAATGGCAAGGTAGTGATGTGGGCAAACTAAAAAAAGAAAAAACACTGGCACCCATGCTGCAGGTGTGTTCAAAGGCAATTTGTTACTTCATAATGATCTTGCCAATTTTTTGAGCCTATTGAGGTATTACAGTATGTCATTAAACCATTACATGCCATTACATCAGCAATTCATTGCGGTAGGGACAGGTCAGCACAGCTCGTTAATGCGCATGTTTGGTATAAACGCGCATGATACAGCTTTGCCACTGTCTTTCACTTAAGAATTTTGGAAATATAGTGATGCATCATTATGGATGCACACACTTTTGTCTTAAGCAATCTTGTATGCACGCGAGCATTGCTTATGAGTCATCATTGTCGAAGTCGCTGCAACTTGTGTGAGATGTTGGGTGCTGAGAAAGGTGGAGAAGTATTGTTGTTGGTTTCTTGGATAACACTTAATAATATTTGTATCATGAGCCTTGTGTGTACCACAGCTTCATCACCTCCTTGCATTTCGCCCATCCAATCATAACTACATGCGCTTGTCATGTATCCAGCGCTGTGCAATGTCAGCAGATTTGCAGTGTCATTTTACTGCAAGTAGGATTTTCTTGTTATACATGTGTTATTACTTGCGTGAACAATATTTTTGAGCGTAGCAGCCTTGTGGCTGCAGCATGTTGCATGGCTTTGGAAGCAGAAGACGTGTTCGCATCTTTGTCACCTATGTTTTGCAGATTCCCAAAGCAAACTGAGCAAGTGATGCCACTTATTGGTTGTGTGCTTTGCTGCAATTGATTTGTTCATGGTATCATGTGTTTTTTGGTCACGCTTATATCACATGCGGAGTTAATACAAGAATGCATGCCTGACTCACCTTTTCATGATGGAATTTATTATGAAAGCTGCAGAGATTTCAGCACAAAAACCGTATCATTATTGATTATGCCATGCTATAGTATAACACTCAGGTAGTGACAAGATGACATTGTGGACTCGTGCCATTCCACAACGTACCACATTGTCTACTCTATGTGAAGCCTATGAGATAACAGCTGATAGTTTATGAATGACTGGCAACAGTAACAATGCCATAGGACCCTCATCAGGGAGAATACTGTTGCGCCACGATGGTTTATCATGGTTAGTTAGTAATTGCATAAATCATCCAAAGCAAGAAAACCACTCTTGGTAGGTCAATGCAATTGGTAGGTGCGTGCGAATGCAAATAACACTAGCGCTCCGCATGCGTAGTTATTGTCAAGGGCGCAGTGAAACGATGATAAGAAAACAGGAAAACGTGCCGGTGCGCGTTTGGCGATGACGCAACTGAAACATCACGCCAGCATAGCGCGTTGCTGGTGCGTGCTGGTCAGACGTGCCTCTCGTTGGTGGACGCCGATGGTATAGGGCCGAAAAAGTGACAACGTTACCCGGTGTTCCCAGGCGGTCGGCCACCCGAGCACTAACAGGGCCCGATGCTGCTGACTTCAGTGATCGGACGGAAACTGTTGTTTTCACACATGATATGGCCGTTGTTGAGCGAACGGGTAGCCAGTGGCAGATGCGCCCGCGATCAGCGCATGGCGACCGGCGTGCGCTGCTGGCATGCGACTGCGAACTTCCTATACCAGGCGGACAAGCGCTTGGACGCTTCGGGCGTCCAGCTGTGACGGCGGAGGCGACAGCAGCGATGGCCTGGCCCTCCGCCTGGTGTAGACGGGTGGGGAGCAAAAGAAAAAATCGCTGCCCGAGAAGAGGTAGCCATCCGCTAAGGGTGGCTACCTGCATAAATGCCAAATGGATAAATCGAGAGCGTTACTCGTTGATAAGAACATGTGATTGCGATGTGTTCGTATTGGCATATTTGCCATTGGATAATGCAAAGCACCGAGAATGCTTAGCTGTAAGTGACGTCACGTAGGAAAAGCTGGCAGGCGTGTTTGCAGCATGGCTCGTGTTTTGTTGTTCACACCTTCGTGACTGTCGTGACAGTTTTTGCGCATCCATCGGCACAATGTTTTCGCTTACAGGTATCACGAGTGCTTTTTGGAATGGAAACACGTTTTCATGGCTCGTGGTCGGCCGTGGGCACGCAAAAGTGACATCTTGATACCTGAATATATGAAAAAGTGTCTGCGCATGCGGCAGAGGTTCTACGCGACCCCGCGTAGAACAATAAATTCTGTGTACGCTGCGGATACACCCAAGACTGGGTTGGCGTAGAATAAAAACAGAGCTGCGTGGTCAGAAGGCGACAGCAGCAACTGAGAGGCGTTGCGACAGTCGAGTAGACACTGGCACAAGTTGAGCCTCGTTCAGATTGTCCACTATAAAATGAAGTAGCTCGTGAACGCGTGCTCAACGCTGAGACGTAATCTCAATCATCAGCTGTCAGTTGCGAGCCATGCACAATAGACAAACAATGTGCACCGCGAATACGCCCCTTATCTGACTGCTCTGCGTGCAAAGTTGGTATGCCAAATAATAGAGGCAACCAAACAGGCCGGCAGACGAACAGACACCAACGATATGCTGGCACTCAACGACCGATGAGCACTATATGACTTGTGCCAATCCCCCGCATTACTGCATTCTGGGTTGCGTTGCTGTGACGTCATCATGGGACTAAGTCATATGGCACAAATGCTACGGTCGCATGCAAACGCTGTATTTTGCGGGCTGGTTTAAGCACAAAAATTTCCATAAACCAAGTTTAAAGACCTAGCACATTCAATGAAGCATTTTCAGCTGGGAAATGGCATTGGGTTGCACCAGAGCTATAAAATTATTGTTGAAATGCTCTACCAGACTGCTCCCGACATGGAGATGGGTAGCCCATTCACCCATCCACCAGTGATTTATATTGGAGAACTCTACCCTGAAGTGCTTAGAAACAGTCCGTGTAAAAGAGTACAACAACAACAGCAAAGGGTGGATATGAGAGACGGCGGCCCTGACGAACTTGCAGCGCCCTGGGACGCGCATTGGGAAGTTGGAATGTACATCCTATAGCCTCAGAAGGGACGTTGTCGCGGTAAATGCAGGGTTGGCTTGCCCCAATGGATGCAGTGAGGGGTGAGCCCCGGGAGGCGTAAATGCAGAGCGCGCCATTTCAGCTCGAGATGACAGATTTTCCTGTAAAGTGGGACGATTCCTGGCAAGCTTTGTACTTTCTGTCATTCAAAAGTGCAGTGGTTCATACCTCAGCTGTGAAATGGTCTTGGGGATATGTGAGGGCAGTCGGGGTGTTATTCCTACCTTTTAACCTAACCTTTTTACCTTTTTTTACCTAACCTTCCGGCATTTCGGATCTGCAAGTTAGCCAACGACTAGTAAGATCATAGCAAAGAAACAGCGGAATTGTTGGCACCTGTCCTTCTTACATTACCTTATTTTCACATTTCACTCCATTCAGGTACTGTAGTACAACGATCAATGGACACCTGTTGCCCATTTATCAATGTGATGTAAACATTACACATGATATCCATTTATTTACGAATAAATACGCATTTCACAAAGAAACATTACATATACAAGCTCAGGAACATTGACTGCGATGAATATGGCGCGGGCACTGAACCTAGAATGCGTTGTTTAGTAGGGTCTATTTTTGAGAGCAGATCGTGGCACTGATTTGTGTTTAGAATGTTTTAAATTTAAAATTTACATCTTTTCACACAACATTGAAATAAAGATGTGGAACAGGATGGCTGCCCAGTTCATTGGCGAAATCTCCGTTCGAAATCATGTTTGTAGGATCTAGCAACTTTGGCGTAGCATCAGCCAAAAACCATACTACGGGCTACCAAACTTAAGTCCCATGGTGACGTCACGTCTGCGTGGCCTTCTCTAATAGCCCTTGGCGTGTGCATGTTGGGCGCCAAACGGCTGGAAGCGAGTCGTTGCCTTACGCTTGGGTCACACGCTGTTTGGTGCTGCGCAGGCCTTCGGTGAACGGCTCGCTGGTCGTGGCATGATTGTGTCCAGCATCGGTTGGCGCTGGGCGTGGGCTATTTCACGGTTCCACGTGCGGCACGTCCCTGCGAAAGGGGACGGCGGCACGACGCCAGCCGCGACCGCTGGCGTTGCGCTTAACTCTTGACGCTCTTTTGCCGTAAGATGATAAGAGCCATGATGCCTGGTTGTCCAGCACTAAATCTCACAGATACCAGCTTGCCGCATGCAATGTTAGTCTCAAGTGTTCCCTTGCACGCGAAGTGCTTTTCGTTTTTTTTTTATTTTAGTCCGGCGGCGCAAGTCGTGGACAATGCGTAATTGCATAGCACGTGAGTTGATTAACTGATAACTCTCAGCGACGTTAGCCTTTAAGCATGCATGAAATGGTGTGCCGTGCGCTATTACACTGAGCCGCGACCTGGCGAATTCCGAAGCTGATGCCGAGGCCGGGAATGGTAGCATGCTTAGTACCGTTTGAGTGCGGGGCGGCTGACCTGATAGTGATCAGAGACAATAGAAGATCGGCGCACTTGCGGCGCACGGAGCAACTCGCGCACCAGTCATTCGGACCAGGGTGTTATCGGGCAGGGTTGTAGCAGATTTCTGACTGTTTGCCTGATAGTCGTGCCAGTGAAGACCTCGCGCATGGCATTCCTTCTTGCAAGTACCAAAGAGAGACTTTTTTCAAACAGGGCTTCTATTTTCCGTACACATACACTCACCACCACTCACACCTCGACGTTCACACACACACAACCGACAGCGATTCCGCACCTTCGAGCTCGGCGAGACTAGGAGCCTCTATATCGGTGTCAGCAAGGGTACAGTTTACATACGGTGTGCGTCGGAACTGATTTATGGTCTTTGGGTACATAAATGACGTGATTTCAACCAATGATAAGCGAGTGCGATGTCGTCCGATGGTCGCCAAAACCAATCAAAAAGAAGGGGATCGCCTTGCCATCCCAGAACTGGCTGATGCAACTGGCAAGTGGTGAGACGCTGAAGGCGACTTTTTAAAGGACGTATCGGATAGCATTTTGGAAGTCAGGCAGACCTCAGGCTCCAATGGAACGATCGGCATGCGGCCGGTGCACGTGTCTGAGCTTGAACAAAGGCGCCTCACGGCTCATGCAATCTCATGATACCCGACGGCATATTTTTTTCGTACATCCGTACCCTATCAATTGCTGTCAGCGGTGTTAGAAATCGCGCTGACCGAAATGGCCCAGCTATTGATGGTCTTGCAAAAATGCCTATCTTACGAAATATCAAGGACGATGAAAAGTAGACCCAAAATATCATTTTGTATGTACATGTATATTTTGTAGCTCTACAGCTAACTTTCAAGGACAACGAGAAACAGTATTTGGAGCAGGGAAGCCCAGGCCAATAAAACTTACATTGTCGAGCATACCTTGGATGAGAGCAATGGAAATGCAGCAAAACTTCCCCAAATATCTTGCGTTTGTTTATCTCTATTGTATTTCTATTGTGAACAGAGTCGTCCGTTGGTCACAAGATTGTCACGTGGCCCAGGGGATTAAGCTCGCATTTTGTTGAAAAGCTCGAATTCTCGGGCCGCGGACAAATCGTGAATGAGCCCAAAAGCTTACGCCCGACCTAACTTCTGACGCTCTTTTGCCACACAGTCCTCATATACCAAAGGTAACATGAAGGCACGGAAACCAAAACCATTCATCTCCTGCTCCCACTTTCACCTTACTCTGCCGCAAAGACGTGGATCCCTACAAAATAGCACGTCATGCTAATGAAAATATCGCGGAATGCAGGCCTTCTTGAAGGATCTGGGAAGATGCGATATCTTCAAACACATTCCCAATTTCGGACTCGCTTTTACCACACAGTCCTCATATACCAAAGGAAACATGAAGGCACAGAAACCAAAATGCACCCGTGTAGATGCGCCCAAGGTACCCACATAAGGAGAGAATGAGCATGTAATGTAACAATGGAGAGAACGGCCATTGAGTCCTAGATTTAGACTCAGTTGTATTCATTTAGTACATTCAAACCTGATAATGTTAATCGTACCCCAGGCTGGTCAATCCTGTGCTTATTGCTTTCCCACTCGGATTTGGCGAAACTAGAGCTCTGGTCATAATCTAGCATCACTAAAAGTCAGAAGTCATTGCACACGTTCCTGGATATTCGTTCTGAATGCAGCGGGACTTAAGCCATGTTAGTCATACAGATGCCTATATTTCTAGTTTATTCGATTTTGATGGCTGGGTCGTGAGGACCCTGAGCAGCCGGAGATTTAATCAAATGCCAGTGGAAAGAGGACCGCTTGTGGGCTGAATTGTCCTCTCTTCGGTTAGACAGACTCCTTAAGAGCAAGGTTCCTGAGCAGCAAATGGGACACTCAACAATCAGGTATCCTTGGGCATTTACTGCACATCTGAGTGTCCAGAGTGACTCTGGTCTGTCAGGTGTCCAACAAGTAGCCCGAAAGGCTCCTGGGCGATGAAAGGGGCCCGCAGTAGCCAAATGGACCCTGGGTAATCGGACGTGCTCATGGTGACTGCAGTTGCCTTGGGCAGCTAGTGATGTCCCAGAACATTTAGATGTAAGTGCCACCAGGACTGTTCAGTCTGACTGATCATTCAGAGCCTCCATGTGACTCGACGAGACCACAGTGACCAGAACAGCCTGGAGACCCTAACCCGGCTTAAAAGCGATCAGAAGAGTCTTGAGCGTACAGAGGGCGCTGAGCGGTGTATGCGACCTCGCAACGGCCAAAGACCCGGTTATCAGTTTCGAGGTCTCGTTTAAGTCCAGAAAGTGCTTTCGAAGGCCAGAGGGGCCACAACAGCTGCCCCAATCAAGTTATTGTATTCAAATTTGTTATTAGCTTTTTTATCAGTCTGCTAGTTCTTTCCGAACACCACATATTAAACCCTCGCCGTGATAGGGGGATGCATCCCCCTATTGCCCCTAAAGTTGCAACACCCTCCCCCTCCCCTCCTGTCACCCAAAAGCCTTTATGGCTGCTCGTGCGTCCGCTGGACACCGAGGCTCTTAACAATCGCCCAAGGCTCTCTTATCTGCTCCGTGCCCCTCTGACCACCCCCGGGTTTTTCAAAGACTTGTTGAACTACTGAGGAGCCGGCCGGGCCACTGGAGATCCCTCTGACCACCGAGGTGACCTCCTGGTCTTCAGGGGCTCACGGTAAGTTTCCAGGTCCCTCTAACCACCAGGTGACCTCCTGGTCTTCAGGGGCTCCGGTAAGTTCAGGTCCATTATAGGGCGTTCGGATCCCCTTACACGCAACCGGATGGCCGGTTGGGTACTCTTCGCTCGTGTGAGGGTCAATTCGAGCTCTGAGATCTCATAACCTTAGATAGCTTGATACATCAAGTCCACTGAGTGTGTTAGGCCTGTATGTGAACTCACTTGTATTAAAAGCTGGAGTTCATAGGTCATGGCGTTTGCGTGAAGTAAGGTCAAACAAGGCCAAACTTCCAGGCTGGTCTCTAAAGTGTCTGCATAACCTAGATGTCCTGTTCCAAGGAAAAAATGTATGTGCTATTTAAGGTAAGATACCCTTGTTTGATCTTTCGAAGGTGATGGTAACCAAAACTTATACAAGACTGCTTTGAGATTTTAGGATTTGAATAAGCCGACAAAGATTGCTCCAGGTAAGTAATGTCTTAAAAACAAAATGTTCATCTGGTTCATTTTAGGTAAGCGACGCATTATAACCATGTTCATGGAAGACGTACAATGCTGTTCCTGTTATCAATAAATTTGAAATGAGCACCAGAGACTACTCCACACAGCAAGCCCAGACGAATAAAGCAGGCTGGTTTTGACCTTGGTCTCACATTCCATGACTTAACCCTAAGATCAATGGAATTTGTTCATCCAATTGTTGTGTTGCCTAAGAAAGTATCTTAGAGATGTATGGCTCTTGTCGAACACTCTGTTGTTGCATTAGATTGACTATTTCCGAAAAACTGACTTCGCTGAATCCATGGCACAACTTTGACCTGCCGCAGGTCAGTGACCTTACGAGGTATATCTGTAATTCTTGAATACTGAACAATCCGCTATTAAATTGTATACAGCTATGCAGAATAACTATGGTGCGGCGTAGCTGCCAGCGCCGTCGGAAACCATTCCGGAAAAGTCATTGGGGGGGGGGGGCAAATTGACCCCAATCCAAGCGCGTATTTACATCAGCATGACCCCTGGCTTCGTGCGGTCCTTTTCTCTGCACGAAGCCTATCTTCCCGGCTAAAGTTACCAAGATGCGCTTCAGCTGCTTCCAAAAGCGGTTTGATTTTATACGTGACTTTGCTGACGTGTGAAGAAGTCCCCGCCTGCATGAAAATGCGCCGAAAGGCTGGGGCCCGGGATCGGGAAGCAAATTTCGAGTGCGGTCAGATAGGGCTCTTGCCATGCATCCTTTGGAAACGTTACAAATTTTCATTAACGATCAAATAATATCCTGAACAGCTTGGATGGAACTTTGTCGCTTCAAACGGCGATACCAATAATCACGTCTTGACTAAAACCACGGCAGGCCTTCTGCTCGAAAGACATATTGGAGGGCTGCTTAAGCAGGCGGCGGGCCACGGCGGCTCTGAGTCCGCTGGAACACGGGCATAGTTGACTAATAGTGCGCGGTCGCAGCGTACGTGTCGGAGCTGTGCTCCAGTTTCTCTGTCGTTGCTGTGCTCCAGTTTGTCTGTCGTGGCTATACTTCCGTTTCTCTGTCGTAACTGTACTCCAGTTCCTCTGCTGTAACTGTGCTTCAGCTTCTCTGTCGTTGCTGTGCTCCAGTTTGTCTGTCGTAACTGCACTCTGATTTCTCTGCTGAAACTGTGCTCCAGTTTCTCTGAATCGCACGATTGTCGTCTGAAGTCGCTCGCGTAACGTTGGAGCGAATGTGTTTGGGGAAGTGGTGTGATACAGGCTTCCCGGCGCTGAGTCAGGTGACCCGTCAGTCAGCCGACGGGTCACCAGGTGACTCGCCCCTCAGCCCGCCGAGCCAGTGTTAGTATAAACACCCGCACGTGCGCATCGTTGCTGTGCTGCAATAGATAAGGCCGGCCGAGATCCAGCCGGTGAGCACCGAAGAACCCGGTTCTGCCGGCCGAACCGCTTAAGGTTCATACGGCCCGCCGGCGAGGCGCTGAGCCGGTGCCACGCGTGTGCCTGGCGAGCGGACGGACATTAAGAAAATTGTAATTTCGCACACAGGCCCGCGTTGCACAATGTATAGTTATTTATGATATCGCTTGATCTTGGTGTGGTTTACGTCCTCAGTCTGGGCTCCTTTCCTTTGATTATTTGAGCGGCATTTGTTTCGACCTCATACATCTTATCTGATTCATTTGCGTGGAGCTGACCCCGCAACATTTCACGCTCAAACGTTTTGCATAGAGCTCTGAACGTCCACTACGGCAAGTGCCACGTTTTTCGATTCATATATTGCGCTCGTCAGCGAGTTGCACACCTTTCGCAATTTGACATCACGCACGCGAGTGCCAGTGCCCCACTTCAACTGTTTTGCTTCCGCGTCCCTACGACCCGGACTGTCGAACGCGCCTTTGCACGTCCCTTCAGCACCCCTTCAACACGTCCCAGCATCCGCGGCGGCGAGACTTACACGACATGTCGGGCAATTGAGCTCACGAATATGAACATACCATCGAGCACACGAACGAGCATGAACACCAGTGTAACTACATGCTAATGTCTCAGCCGAAACTTCTTAGTTCCTTTTAGCCACCGCTCCGGCTACTGAACGCCTAAATGCTGCCTGAATATATGCCTGTATGTCCACTTTGCGAAGGATCGTGGACAAACCTGCGACTTCGATGGCAATACGCAGTCGGCGGCACGCTGGTAAGACGCGGCGTTTTGGGATACAAAAACAGAAAATTTCATGGCGACTGATGTTTCGGGCAATTACGATCAAAATTTTGTGAACTACACAGAGCTTTGCGGTGGATATTGATCACCCTAACTGAGCCAAAAGTTTTGGTCGCTATGAAGTGGGCTTGATGCCTGCATCAGTTTCACGATCCCGGCTTTGCTCTGTTCAGGTGTTTGTGTGTTGCTGACTGTGTTCTGTGTTATGTGTTCTGTGTTCAGACTGTGTTCGAAAACACGACATTGGCCGCCTCCCGCTCCACTGCTGGCGCGTTTTAGGTGTGTTGGTGGTCTGGATGATTGACAGACAGTATGTGACCCAGCACGTTCCGGTCAGGGGTAGGCCTTTGTGTTTTTCATTGGGAAGGGGGGGAGGGTGTTAACTCATATATATCGCCCATTATATTTAAACCATCATTAAATGGGCCGCACTCAAGACGAATTCACACTAAGGACAAGTGCACACAAGACGTCGGTTCTCGGTGACCCGAGCGTGTAACGCGACACCGAGTGGCACCATGCGTTGCGTGCATGTCTGGAAATCACCGTTTCAGTTTGAACACAAGAAGATCAAACGATGCCATAAAGGGAATCCTACATTGCGCAACACCGGCCAGCTTGTGAAGTTATCATCTTGTTAATGTGCGTCCGTTTGCCGTGCACAATCACGGTAACGGCTTGGTGCCGGCCGCGTGGAATTTCGCGTGTAGTTGGGCCTGCAGGACCGGGTCATTACATAAGTGTTGCTGTGTCCGACCGGCGGGGTCCCGCCGGCGCGTGTAAAAGTGCACCAAGAGTATGGCACCGGAAATACATTTCACAACTTGACAAAAACCGCTGCAAAGCGTTTCAAAACTCGGTTCATAGCTAGGCAACGGGGAAACAAAACGAAACGGGGTGAGAACATTTCTAATCGGAAAAGAACGATCGTGAACCAACCGTTGAAATCTAAGTGCGGCTGCACATGTGCGACCGAGTGCAAACAAGAGATCCAACGGTTTTGGGACGTTTTCAGGGTTGACGTCGGTTCTTGGTGACACGAGCGTGTAACGCGACACCGAGTGACACCGTGCGTTGCGCGCACATCTGCAAATCATCGTTTCAGTCTAACGCTGTCAGACTTGTGTCGGTGCCAGTAACCGAGCCTGGAACAGCAAATGTTGTTTTTCTTTTGGAAATGCAACACAACCTCGAATGCAATACTCGGGTACCTGAACCGCACAAGCTAGGGCCGTTAATGCGACACAGACGTAAAAGTCAACCAATATTGTATCATATTGCAACCAACCTAACAACATATGCACGTGTTATCACACTTCGGTTGCAATCGCCTAGTACCTGAGCAACTGCGGAATTACGATAGGTTAAAGGGAATGTTTCACGTAATATGGAAAGTACGAACATGGTACATATAGATCTCACGAAGATAATGAAGCGAGCATCAGACATGGTTAAACAAGCTCACCTATAACTATCCGTATATTTCTAAGGCGGCCCTTATACCGTGTGCGGATCCCTGAGACATTGCAACACCAGACAGTTGGCTACGCTTCGGTCTGAGCCCTGGGATCCCATTTGACAAGCAAGGACAAGTCCTACAATTAATACAGTGTCACTGGGTATTCGTACCCAGTGACACTGACCAGCCAGCCATAGACACGCACCCCCAGCTAGGAGGTACGTGGCTTGGTCGAGCTGAAATGGACAGGCCAGCTCACAGCTGTCCGAGGCTGCTGAGGCGGGCCGCTGGCGGCCGAGACGCAGCCTGGCGCCGCACGTCCTCAGAGCGGGCGGCACGTTGCAGGTGGTGGGCACAGGGTGCAAAAAACAGGCTATTCTTAGCGGGCACGCTGAACGGAAGGCCACCGTGTAGACCATTCAGAATATTTTTAGTCACCTGTATTCAATGTTATCAGTGGAGCCGGTTCAGCCAAGGCGATATATACCAAGTGAAACCGTACCGACAACGCACTTCTCAGCAAATATCCCTATTTGACGTCACCGGGGGCACTCCTTTAACGCTGAGACGGCCGCAAGCGTGATAAAGGCCATTAGAGATCGCACATGTTTCATCACGCTTGGTGGGTGGAATGATTATGACTGAAAAAAACTTTTTAGTTATGCCTGATTTTGAAGGCATTTTCAGAAGCGAGGAGCTAATATAGGAACCAGGAAGAGAGCTTTTCGAGAACGATCCGCCGCTTTCGCCAAAGACGTGCTTGACGTAAGAACTTATCTATGACTTCGGAAGCACCAGACGGACTCAAAACTGCGCCCTCGGGTTATCAGTTCATTTCGCGCACCACGGCTGCCACTCTGCGGGGTACCTACCCCAAGCGAATCCGTGGAACTTCTGAAACCCAGTTGGCATTTGGATTGGGCTTCGGTTTGGCATATCACTCAAACGAACAAAAAAGGGTCGCATCGATGTAGCCATAACGGTGTACTGGCGCGAGTGCGGGCGTATCTCCCACCTCCCTGGCTGACATATTTTTGAGTAGCAGTTTGGTATAGCAGCGTAAGAGGCTTGTAAGGTGTCTCGAGCTCCTCGGCAGGGACTCCCGACCCGGAGCTGTCCAGGCACATTCACGCGGCTCCGTCTAACGGGGTCAGTCAAGTCAATGCGCACTGGGGCCTCAGTCATTCACCAGAGCTATACCTTGACGGTTGCTACTTTCGTAGTACAAGCGGTACCGCTGGTTTGCTCCGCCTTTGCCTGGCAAATGCCGGATGAGACGTGGCCCAGCATTAACGAAAGGCAGCCTAAGAGCGCATCACAACCCGCGTCCATAGCCTGCCGGCTGTCCATAGTGAATGCAGTGGATCAATTAACAACGATACTACCCGTCTAACAGCAGGCTCAAGTTGACTGAATCAAGACTGTTGACCGTGCAACGTTATCACGCTAATGCGGAATCAAGATCTGATGCACTTCAGCGGGTCCATGGTCACCACCGCCGGCTTCAGCACCCGCAGGGCCGTATGGATGGCGCCAGCATCGAGCTGGAGCTTGAAAGTCACGCATCCACCTAGATAGCGTGCTGTTTGAAGGCAGGGCATGATGATGGTATGCGGGGCGAATGCATGGATTTCTGGCAGTTGGAACGTAGTGCGACAGTGTTGGCGACGCTAAACCCTCCATCGACCCCTGACCGGTCAATGCTGGCTGAGCTGCTAAGTTGAGTGACTGAGTTGCCGCCTGCCGAAGACACCCTCGGTCTGGACGTCCTGCGGGTCTCGAGTATTCCGCAGGAGCTGGCGCACCTGACGCAGTGGACGAGCGATCCCCGAGAACGTTTAGTTCGGTCCTGGGCATGCGACTTCATCCGCCGAAAGTCAGATGGGCATGCTCGCGTCCCGGTGTTAAATCCAGGTACAAGGATGACAAAATCTCTAAGAGTGAAAAACACACGGCGTTGGATGCCTGGCTGTTAGGGAACCGAACAGTGCGCCGCTTCTTCCACCATCATATTTGTTATTTGTTAAATACAGAGCACATTCATCAGGGGCGTACCCAAGCCGCTCTCCCTTTCAATGTGGATTCACTCAGCCACTCTATTCACTTTAGAACTGGACTGGCACATATTGAGACTGAGTGCTCAAACGCTAGCATGAGAGGCCCACACTGTCCCAAGGAGCCCCAAACGGTGATTTCTTATTGCAACTTACGGGCGGTCCTTCTGGCCCTATGGCCTCTTCAGCCTACCAATCGAGCCCTTGATCTTTGGTCCCGAGGGTCCACTGGCTCTTTTCGGCCCCAAACAAGGGGTGACGGACGCGGGGGATACTTGCCGACACATGGCCCACCGTTATGCACCGTGGATCCATGACCGACATTGGGGCCTAATCGTTGTTTCAGGCTCCAAGACCAATGCAAATCATGGGTCCCGGCCTTATCCCTGCTTGGGAAAAAAACGCGAAGCCAACCGTTTGGTGTTGCAATGTCTCGGGGATCCTCACACGGCATAAGGGCCGCCCATCTAATATTTCAGGGAGCTCTAACAGCCCTACGGGCCGTGATCGTTTGTGTGACCTACAGTCAGCCCATCGGGCCCTTAGGCCCCTCAATCAGGTTCTTGATTGTCGGTTTCGGCGAGCCAGCGGACCTGTCTTCGGGCCTAATTGAATACTGCTCTTTATCGACTCGGGGCCCCTTGCCGACATGCAACCCTTTGGTAGGCACTGAAGGTCCCTGATAGATGCAGGGGTTCAGCTTAGTCACTTTTCGTTCTGAAAGTGGGCACTCACACACAGGCCAGACTGGTGCCAAACTCAGGTGCCAGTGCCAGTGCCAGTGCCAGTGCCAGTGCCAGTGCCAGTGCCATACTCAGCGCTAAACCCTTATGGACTCAGGGGTCGCTTTACTGCGGGAAGGATCCGCTGACTGTCATCTGCAGGCCCGTCTCTGCAGGTCGGGCCCCTGAAGAAGACTCCGTTAAGTCGTGCTCTTATGCCCTCCGATGGGGTCCTTGATAGCCGGCCCGGTGGGCCCTCCTGGACCCTCGGAAGCCGGAACCTAACGAGTGGGAGTGAGGGCCTGTGCCCCTTGTACCCCTCCCCTTCTGCATGCGCCACTGGCGCTGCCTTCGGTTCAATTTATACATGGCCTGATATTTGACGCATAAAAATGATAGAAAATGCGGAGTTTTCAGACATGAATGCTCCGCTCTTTCCTAAATGCAAACCGCCAACCGGGAGCCAGGACACCAGAGGTTCTTCACGCCAGCGACGAATTGGCAGGGCAGAACCTCCTCCTCCAACTTCGCGCAACATTAAACATTTGAGCATTAAACATTAGTTCTTTGACGGTGCATGGAAACGAAATAGGTATAACTCGTTGCCGTAAAAATCACAGGCACAGATCGAGTCACTTCCTCTCTCCACCCTCTCCGTAAATATTCCACCGCTATCGCTTATTTCAGAGACAAAGACCACACTACACCTACAACACGCTCCTTAATACATACCTGCCCTCGCCACGATGAAGTTATTGAAGATTCGAAATAGCATTCCCTACGACGTTTTCAATCCTAAATGCAATTTCCACTCACTTCTCAGCTCTCACCGCCCTTGGGGCCGTCAACCACCCTTGCGTTAGATAGCCTTGCTTGCGTCTGCGTTAAAGCATCACGCCGTCGCCCATAGCAACCGATGGAGTTGTCGGCAAAAACTCCAAAAATGCTGCAAGTCCGCCATAGCGGTACGCTAGTTCACTGCAAAATCTAATGAAAAAGTATAAGTTTCATATTCATATATGCACTGACGTTGATAAAAAGAGTCAAAATGAACATAAGCCCACAGAAAGTTTCACTCTCCTTGAAGAGGAAGCTTAAAAGACCATGCAAATGTTAATCGGCTGATCAATCAATGTCAATGTCAATGTCAAATGTCAAGTCAATGTCAATCATGTGTCAATGTCAATGTCAAAATGTCAATGTTAAATCAATGTCAATCAATGATGCCCGGTGATGTCAATCGGCTGAGTCGTGCAAACACGTGCAGAGGCTTTGGGATGACAACGGCCCGGGTTCAGGACAACCCCACCGGCTGTAAAAGGTAAAGAGGGCTTTGTGTTGCTTTGTCTCAAAAATTGTCATACGAGAGCCTGCGACGAACAAGAAACTTGTATTTTGAAGTTGAAGTTTGTTTATAGCCTCACATCAGCCTGCTAGTTATTTATGAACAACATACTCGCCGTAACAGGGGAGGGGGGGGGGGGGAGCCATGCGAACCCCAGGTATTCTGAGGATACCAGTGCGACATATTGTGCAGTCGTGCTCAAATCTGTCATAGTCTCTGGGACATTCCTTGTGCGTAGATTAACACCAGGAACGGGTCACTATCATTTTTGGCTTATGAGTAGCAACGTTCTTTTAAGAGCTTTACAAGACGATCCACGGCCGACACGGGCGACGGGCGACGACCGATGACTCCACGGTCGGGGGGGGGGGGGGGGGGGGGGGGGCGAGCGGTGGGCGACGACCGACGACTACGCGGAACGCAAGCGGACGGCTACGCACTGCTATATAAACGAACCCGAGCATTATGAATGCAAGTTCAAAACAGATAACGCTACACACCAATGTACTCATGATTAAACAATGAATATGCTTCTTGATGTTCCATGTCGCTGAACAGTATGGTTTCGTACAAACGAACATGCAGCGCATGATTTTCAAGAACATTTTACATTCGACTCGGTTTAGTGGAGTCAGCTAACAACATGGAACTTCTTTCCAATCGCAAGATATTGTTAAAGACAATTAACTGTTTTTGCCGCAAGTCTTTACCCTTCTTGCTTTGGAAATGACGGGGCGCCCCTCTCCCCTATCAGTCCACGTTATGAAAGCCGTCGAATCAGTGCAAGGGTTAAAATTGTTGGCTAACATCTTTTTTCTTTATTTTACATGTGCTCTTGCAACAAAATGCAGCTCAGAACGGGATAAGTCAGCAGGTGGAGCAGAATGACACGTGCCGTTTCCGGCATTCATCCATCGGTGAAAATTAAATCAGCAGGCCAAAATGACCCTTTGCACACTACGTATCTAAGTTTGCCTGTGACATTTGCGATGTCTAATGCAGGTCTGGTGCCTTTACCAACTCCTATACATGAAACAAATAGAGAACGTAAATTTGCTGTAATGTTTAGATTTAGAAGCGAGCAGGTTGTGAGGCCCATGGGCTGCTCGCTCCCTCCCATATCATGCATAAATAGCTGATAACCCTGCCATGGTGGCACTGCCAGACCATATTTATATTGTTCACTATCAGTGTGGGCTGCATATACTGCAGGCTGTTTGCCTTCACAGCCTGCACGTGACGTACGCAGTGATTACATTTAGTGTTCCATCAGGACAAATTCTCACTTCACTGTTAGCAAAAACAGTAATAAATTATATCACACTTGCATGCCAACAAATGTCATGGTCACAGAGGCAAAGACAATTTGCATATACATTTACACTGCAGGATAACTCACTTCAATAGCCTTCCTGTTCGAGCGGGGGTGCTATTATGAGCAAATAGCCAAGATTACCCTCAGAACAAGCCACCAACAGCCAATATTTTAATGAATGTCTATGTCAATTGAACCGCAATCCCAAAAACCCACTTACTATTTAAACTAAACCTTTTGGTGAAGGGGGGTGGGATGACAATGGAATCTGTACCCCTCCCCTCCTTGTGGCCTACATTTGCTACACCACCTCACTCCTCACACCCCATTGCTTCTACTTGTCTACATTATTGGCTGTAATATCAATTTTCATCGACAGTTCTTGGCAAAAAATTGGACCAGAATTAATCGTGATATGAATGCTAACAAAGCAATGATTAAACGATTACATTTCCAACGGGGCAATGTTTTTGAAAATATAAGATCCCTGACTGGCACACTTATTCACAAGCTTGGACGGTGGGGGGGGGGGGGGGGGCGGACAGGGCTGAGGCCCAGAGCGGAATAGGAAAGTGGATACACCCCGATTTGTAGATCTGTGTGACTGGCAGCCGTTCTCAATCAGGAAAAGAGCAACAGTGACATAGCTTGGCACTTCAAAACCTCCTATCACCCTCGCCTCTCGGCATTCCCTTTCACAAGGAGCACCATCAGCCGTCACCGTCGAACCCACGGTTCTTTTCAAAGGGAGGAGGGTCTGTCGCTTGCGACTGCTACAGTGAGTCAACAGTCTTTTCGGTGTCTTGAAAAGGCAGTCAGGATAACCAAAGGTCAATTTCTACCTCGAGCGGATCATCTCACCGACTTACCCTGAAATGTCATTGCCTCTCGTCGCTGACGATCCGATGCCGAATCGCGGTGCCAGCGATGAAATCAACAAGGCCCAAAAATGAAACCCTGGGCAGGTATTCATGGCAACGCAAGGCGAATGCCGCATCAAAAATAGCAGTGCACTGGCAGTCCCGGCGCGCCTCGAATCAGTCGCATCACAACGATTGGAACATGTCCTGCAGGCTAGATCAACCAAAGACCTAGATGTTTTTTTTCAGTACGTTAAGCCGTCTGGTTTGGAACGCTGAAAGACGGCCGGTAAAAACAGCGAGTCGGGCGACCGGGGGGGGGGGGGGGGGGGGGGTCATAAGAAATACATTGATTTGTCGGTCGCCGAGTCGAACGACCAATTAAAAACCTGGGGTATTTTTATCGCACAGGTAGGATAAAATCTGACACAGATACCACGGCACTGTAGGGTACGTTACATACATATATATGCATATGTATACATGTACATACATTTATACGCATACACATAGGCCTTCAATTTATACACTATATATACACTGTACACTATATAATAGTACCTGCTTTACGTATGCCTTATACTTACTCTACTTATTATATACACAAACACATACTCTGTACTTCAAGGCGTCCGCATATTGCAGTCCATTTTGGTGGTCTGCAAAAACACGCAAGGCACACGTGTGATTTTCCGTGGTACAAAACGAACATAATAATAATGTTTACGCTTACAGCTGCCTGGTGTACGAGCATTTCAGCGAATTTTTTTGGCACTGCCTTGGTGCCGTATTGCCGTATTTTTTTGGCACTGCCTTGCTTATCCATACTCATTGGGGAGGATACCTCAGAGAAGCATTTGGAAGGAAGGCCGAAATCGACGCCCCGGCACTTAGTCTCTATAAATTTGACAACAATAAGCCGATTGGTGGGCCCAACTTTGTCGAGCTTCTCTTCTTTAAAAGACCGCACGGCGTAACCAGGCGATAGAAGGCGGAAGGCGCTAAACGAACACACCAAAAAACACCTGTGTGCATTGTCTATAGCTGTCGGAAAGTATGACACAACCAGCAAAAGCATCAAGCCTCCGTCAAAAACGCCTGTGTGAGCAGAACATTAGCTAGAACAGCTACCCTCTTTTTTCGGATATGTTCTGAGCAGGCTTTTGTCTGTGAAAGGCCTTCAAATTGCATGGCCTCGGGTGATGTTGGGAATCAGGCATGAACGGTATCGCGGTGCCGCAGCCTACCTCCTGCTGTACAGAAGCTTGGGACTGCTTGGATTAATAAGTAAGATATTAGCCGTAACAGCTCAGCTATCAGATGGGCTATTCGCTGCAACAACTCAGTTATCAGCTGGGCTATTCCTCGCAACAGCTCAGCTATCAGATGGGCTATTCGCTGGAACAACTCAGTTATCAGATGGGCTATTCGCCGCAACAGCTCAGTTATCAGCTGGGCTATTCGCCGTAACAACTCGGTTATCAGCTGGGCTATTCGTCGTAACAGCTCAGCTATCAGATGGGCTATTCGCTGCAACAGCTCAGCTATCAGCTTGGCTATTCGTCGTAACAGCTCAGTTATCAGCTGAGCTATTCGCCGTTGGAGCATTTATTATCTAAGTTTATTAGCAATTAATTTATTGATAAGCCAAGACTACTTACTACTGGCAAATTGGAAACCTAGCAGCTTCAGCAATTTCATAACTAAGCTAGTGAACTATTAACAGGAATAACTTAGATTACTTATTGTCAACAGCTTTGAGATTAACTAAGCTGTTAGCCGCAACATAACATAAGCCTTGACCTTAGGTGAAGTCCTCCCATCGGTGATCATCGAGTACTCCGGTTGTTTACCAGCTGAGGTCCGTCTTACCTTATTCGCGATTCCGTTTGCTTTACCTCTGATAGAGGCCTCCGGTAAAATCATCGCTGTTGATAAACGCCTTCTACAACATCGTCACTGCTGGTAGATCTCCGCTGGCTGGCCATAGCATAGCTGGCCGAGCTAGCCACGACCAGGCCTCGCGATCGCATTACTGATACCGTCCATGCGCGACCAACGCCATGGTCGTAGAGGGCTCCGCAACACTCCAGGAGTGTAACGATGTATGTTCGTCCACCAACGGAAGGCGAGTGTGCACTCCCCCCACCTAGTGACACCACCCACGGACTTCATCCTGGTCAACTGTCAGTTTTTTCCGGGTCGAGTCTGGATAAAACAATGGGTTTGGATGCGCTCTAACGGACTGCGAACAATCGGAGAGGTTCTGAAAAACCGATCCCGAGTTTCGCTCGCGGCTTTGAAGGCTTTCGAGTTCACTAATAATCAGCGCAAAATTATGGGTCTATGGTATGCAGTGTCGCGGTGGTCCGTACACGCTCGTTGTAGGTGGTGTAGATCTGATGAGGAACGGGTCAGACGTGCGATGCTCCTCGGTGTAGCATTGCCATTGCATTCCGAAGCAACATGGGGACATCACAGTCATCTCGGTGGAATGCTGGATGAGAGCAACATAATGTCTTTCATCGAAACGGTGCGTTGTGGAGGCACATTTGAGAACGTTTGGCACCACCTTGACTTAGATGCTCTTGGCGATCTAGTTCAGATCAAGACCAAGCTCCGCCCACAGAAATCACATGCCTCCTGGGGGTAAGTGAAGGGCACAGGGATGCAGTAGCGTGCATCGCTTTCGTGCAGCTCACACGACTGCATTTCCTCAGCCCTTGCTCACATAGCACATGGTAGCTGCCTTACGAACGTCTGCATTCCAAAGTTACCCGTGTACCTTCGCAGGTACCGGCTCTGGTACACAGGTGCCAGTTCACGAGTGCAGGTACGCCTGAACACCTGGACGTTTGCATTCCTTCTGGCTACATGACATGGATCGAGCACGAGGACTACAGAGATAAAAAACGAATAGAAAGCCTCGAGTTTGTGTCAATGGTGTATTACACGCATTTCAGAACGCACGTGATCCCGTTTCACATGGGTATTCTTGAAGGTGCTTAGAGTCTGGGACTTGATAGACCATCGGCCAACATTCATCCATATTCCTTACGCTCTACAACAAAAGTACACCCGGTGTGAACACAGCAACACAAATGGAAAACGTCCCACTACATGACATTGGATTCTCCTCGCAGCTGATCGTTCAATGCTTTGATGGAAACTGATAATGCTGACGTCAGCTGCTCTTCTTATACCATATACCACCATAGCTATTGTTAACAACTCCTTGTGTGCTGAATTTGTGCGGAAACTTCTATAAGCCACGCTGCATGCCACTGATCTCGCCAAATTTTCCAACAAGGTTTTTTTCCCAGAATGGACAACCGAACTGCGCTACCAGGCATCCACAACGTCTTTGTCAGGGTGACAATTACATCATCAGCCTCAGGGTGACAATGGCGGTATTCGTTTTAGGGAGACAATGACGTCATCAGTCTCAGGATGACAGTGCGTCGTTAATATCAGAGTGACAATGACGTCGTCAGTCTTAGGATGACATTGACGTCATGAGGCTCAGTCTGACAATGACGTCATCAGTCTCAGGATGACAGTGCGTCGTTAATACCAGAGTGACAATGACGTCATCAGCCTTAGGATGACATTGACGTCATGAGCCTCAGGCTGACAATGACGTCATCAGTCTTAGGATGACAGTGACGTCATGAGCCTCAGGCTGACAATGACGTCATCAGTCTCAGCCACGACGGTTGAGGGGCCGGTACTGGCAGAAGAGTCCCTGCCGGAGACTGTTGCAGGAGCTGGCCCTCAGGCCTCGCTTGTACGCCATCAGACACTTCCACATAGGTGGAGGCGGCTGGAAACGCGCCATTGTAAAACCATTCGGGCGACAGCGGCACGGACCGGCCGGTCGTCATGTCCTGGAACTCGGCCGCGCCTGGGGCTCGGTGAAGGCCGACGAAGTAGAAGTATATGTAAGCGCCTGCCGAATCCGTCTTCATGTAGTCGACGTGGATGTGCGCGGTCGGGACGGCCGGGAAGGCCTCCGGGTCATGCTCCTGGCAGGACGAGATGAGGGTGTCGTTATCGCCGGTCGTCGGGCGATAGATGCGCAGGTAAGTGACGTCCGGGTCGCCGGTCAGCACGAAGGCAGGAGGCACGATGGTCTGGTACAGCGGTGCCGCAGTAGCCGTCAGGGGATTGTCGGCGGAGTGGCGCGGCCACAGCCGGCAGACGCCGCCGGAGGCGACGTGGCTCCACTTGAGACAGGCGGCGTTCGCCTCGCAGTGGCAGGCGCACTGCGTGACCGAGGTGCCCGCTCTCTCAAATATGGCCGCCGACGCGTGCCGCACCGAGTGCCCCTTGTAGAACGTGCCACCGGCGCCTAGCCACAGGCACGGCAGCAGCGACAGCAGCATCATCGCCGGCCACTTCAGCCTCCACATGGCTGCCGGCCGTGCTGCGGCTCACACTAACTGTGTGGCGCCACGCACTGACCGCACTGCACGTCGAACCTGCGCACGTCTGTCGAGCGTACTGTTGCTTGACAGCGGCAATCACCAGGGACGACGGCGGTGAAACAGCGCCGTCTGCGGCTGTGGCATTGATTGCAGTGAAGGACGTTTGTGTCATCATATATGACACGAAATGCGTGGCGTACCGGCACGCGCGTGTGACTCCACTCCTGTATAAAATGGCTGGTGAGGAATGAAAGTTTGCCTTTGTCTTATGTCGAATGCATCCATATGTTCTGCTCACAAAGGGGGTTGCCGCTGATGCAGCCATAGCCGGTAGTGCAGTGCAGATGTTACAATCCAGTCCTTTCTAACATGGCGATAAATAACATGATCCTGATGACTGAGAGAATATTTGTCTGTGTTTAAAATGCCAGTGTCATCCAACAGCTATGTCTAGTATTGTCGAAGCGTTTATTTTCCTTTACGTTATCTCATCAAAGATCCTCCTGTTGCGAAAATTTCCCGTAAGCAAACAGCCCGCCTCACGCGGTGGGTCGGCGGCGGCGGTTTGGCGCCGCCCAGGGCCGCGTGACGTCGCTTTAGTCGGGTCGGTAGCAAGATAGATGTCGCTGCAGTCGCCGCGTCCGCCGAATCCACCTCCTAGCATGGACTGAGGTCCAGAGTTTCCCGCCGATCCGAGCCGGGGGAAGCAGAAGCTGGGACTGAAGCATCTGGCTGTTACTTGATCGGTTCCAATTTTCCGAATCAATAACGCTGCGAGTCAGCGCACTGCTTCTTTTCAGAGCGACAGTGGCACCGCATGGTAGTCAAGTGAGGCAACAGGTGATGCATTGAGAAAAGTGCGAAAGTGATGTGACGGAAACTAGCTCGCGCAACTCCCGCGTGCACAGATATCCAGTATTGCAGCATTATTCATCTCCCGTACCAGACTAATCCAGAGTAAAGCAGACGGGCTCCACAAGCATCTAAGCAAGCAAGTCAGGGAACACCAGCTGCTGTATCCTGGCTTCGCATACCATCCAATTCACGGTCACGCAAGCTATCGTGTCATCAATAGGCTGACCAACTGTCTGATTGAATACGCGAGGCACGGAACGAACGAAGCGCATGAAAAGTTTGCACATCGTCGTCAGAGTAATTGAAAATTAGGGAGCGGGGGACTGGGCCCCTTGTGGTTACATGGTTCCTAATACGGGCCCTTGAATGCTGGACCCTTCCGAACGCGATCGTTAAGCCTGATGCAAGTCCAGACATGGAAAGCTGAGCGACAGCTGATGTGCGTGCATGGAAACCTGAGCGGACAGCTGGTGTACGTCATGGAAAGCTGAGCGTCAACTGGTGTACGTACATGGAAAGCTGAGCGTCAGCTGGTGTACGTACATGTAAACCTGAGCGTCAGCTGGTGTGCATACATGGAAAGCTGAGCGACAGCTGATGTACGTGCATGGAAAGCTGAGCGACAGCTGGTGCACGTGCATGGAAAGCTGAACGACAGCTGGTGTACGTGCATGGAAAGCTGAACGACAGCTGGTGTACGTGCATGGAAAGCTGAACGACAGCTGGTGTACGTGCATGGAAAGCTGAGCGACGGCTGGTGTACGTACATGGAAAGCTGAGCGACGTCTGGTGTACGTGCATGGAAAGCTGAACGACAGCTGGTGTACGTGCATGGAAAGCTGAACGACAGCTGGTGTACGTGCATGGAAAGCTGAGCGTCAGCTGGTGTACGTACATTGAAAGCTGAGCGACAGCTGGTGCACGTGCATGGAAAGCTGAACGACAGCTGGTGTACGTGCATGGAAAGCTGAACGTCAGCTGGTGTACGTACATGTAAACCTGAGCGTCAGCTGGTGTGCGTACATGGAAAGCTGAACGACAGCTGGTGTACGTGCATGGAAAGCTGAACGACAGCTGGTGCACGTGCATGGAAAGCTGAACGACAGCTGGTGTACGTGCATGGAAAGCTGAACGACAGCTGGTGCACGTGCATTCATGTATTGCCAGAAGGCAGGCCAGGGCAGTCGCCATGGTATATCAAACACACAAGCTGGTCACTTAGAAAAGCTCATACGACAAAAACCACACAGTTGTACTTAGTATTGTGTCGACAAGCACCGATAGCAAAAGAACAAGGACGAGAAGACAGCTGTCACGGCTGAAGCATTGTGCTGGCTGTAAACGCACTCCGACGCCCCCTGCTTGTCACTTCTTCAAGAAGATCTGTCCAGACAGCTGCGGCTCGATACTGCAGGGAGCGTTTGACCGACGCATTTCTCACTGCTGGCAAGCTTAGCACGCTGTGTTTGGCTCTGGTTTGTCTCTGGATCACCTCTGATCTCCAGTGGCTCATCCCTGTGGCTCACCTCTGATCTCCGTGGCTCATTCCTGTGGCTCACCTCCGATCTCCGTGGCTCATTCCTGTGGCTCACCCCTGATCTCCGTGGCTCATCCCTGTGGTCACCTCTGATCTCCGTGGCTCATCCCTGTGGTCACCTCTGATCTCCGTGGCTCATCCCTGTGGTCACCTCTGATCTCCGCGGCTCATTCCTGTGGCTCACCTCTAATATCCGTGGCTCATCCCTGTGGTCACCTCTGATCTCCGTGGCTCATCCCTGTGGCTCACCTCTGATATCCGTGGCTCATCCCTGTGGTCACCTCTGATCTCCGTGGCTCATACCTGTGGTCACCTCTGATCTCCGTGGCTCATTCCTGTGGCTCACCCCTGATCTCCGTGGCTCCTCCCTGTGCCTCACCTCTGATCTAGGTGTAAAGGGGGCGCGCAGAAACAGCGGAGCGTAGGAGCGAAGTGGTGTTGGTGAGTGGTCACTTTATCCAGTACAAGAAAATCGTGGCAGTGATCATAAGGGATAGAAAACTGGAGGAAGGCGCCGTGCGTCTAAGCATGGGTCAAAGGAGGTGTTCCACAGTTGTGTGGGGGTTTGTGCTGAAATATCCAGTCTGAAGATTATTAGGTGCAGCTGACAACCCTGCCGTTCTTAAAACCCAAAATTATCTAGTTTTTATGCTGCGCACAATGTGCCGATTTTTTCGTGCACACTGTTTAAACGGCATTCTAGCATGCATGGCACCACAGAAACGTCATTCAAATCCTACCACGTTATTAGGCCATGCGGTGTTCAAGACCAAGAAGAGTATGATCGTCGAGACGTTCATATCTGACGTTCGTGAACTCGATTTCCGGACATAATGGACGCTCATTGGCTCCCAATGAATGTTGAGCAGGCTGTGCAAGCTCCAATCATGAACACGTTTTGTGCTACGTAATATAAGCAGCCAAACATGGTGCTAGGTATGATGGAAACAGGACTTGTAATCGAATTACTTAACAATAGCGGCCATGACCGAGTGCCTGAATGCAAATAAGCACATTAAATATCGGTTTAATATGGACACCACCACGAGAAAGGGACAAAACGAGTGCTCGAAATAACATTTCGTTTTACTATCACTTCCGGCACTGCTGCAGCCACCTCTCGGGGGATTGAAGCACTATTAGTGAGTGTCAGGGTGGAAGTTGTCGCACGGCCGGCTTGGCAGCACCTCAACGTCATACAAACGTTCCATGACGCTATCAAACAATGGCGTACTGAGGCCCATACGTACTAAATAAAGACATTGTCTTGTAGAGAGCAGCCGGAGCAGAAGTGAAAGTGGGCTAGTAGGGAACGCAGCATCGCCTTCCCATTAATCACAATGATAGTTCTGGTTTGTGGTCGGCCAGCAATTTTCACCAATAGCTAAGTCTTTATGCTGTCTTTATCAATATCTTTGAAAAAGAGAGAGAGAGAGAGAGAGAGAGAGAGAGAGAGAGAGAGAGAGAGGAGAGAGAGAGAGAGAGAGAGAGAGAGAGAGAGAGAGAGAGAGAGAGAGAGAAGAGAGAGAGAGAGAGAGAGAGAGAGAGAGAGAGAGAGAGAGAGAGAGAGAGAGAGAGAGAGAGAGAGAGAGAGAGAGAGATAGAGAGAGAGAGAGAGAGAGAGAGAGAGAGAGAGAGAGAGAGAGAGAGAGAGAGAGAGAGAGAGAGAGAGAGAGAGAAGAGAGAGAGAGAGAGAGATATTATATAATATGTGTGTGGTGTGGTGTGTGTGTGTGTGTGTGTGTGGTGGTGTGTGTGTGTGTGTTGTGTGTGTGTGTGTGTGTGTGTGTGTGGTGTGTGTGTGTGTGTGTGTGTGTGTGTGTGTGTGTGTGTGTGTGTGTGGTGTGTGTGTGTGTGTGTGTGTGTGTGTGTGTGTGTGTGTGTATGTGTGTGTGTATGTGTGTGTGTGCATGTGTGGTGTGTGTGTGTGTGTGTGTGTGTGTGTGTGTGTGTGTGTGTGTTGTGTGGTGGTGTGTGTGTGTGTGTGTGTGGTGTGTGTGTGTGGTGTGTGTGTGTGTGTGTGTGTGTGTGTGTGTGTGTGTGTGTGGTGTGTGTGTGTGTGTGTGTGTGTGTGTGTGTGTGTGTGTGTGTGTGCGTGAGTGTGCGTGTGTGTTTGTGTATGCGTGTGCATGCATGCACGCGTGCATGCGTGCGTGCGTGCCTGCCCCCGGGAGTGCGTGCGGGAGTGCGTGCGGGCGTGTGTGTTACGGAAATGGCAATGAACAGATCAAATGAGTTGCACATTTATTGATAAATGCACGCCGATACCCGGTTTGTGTGACAGGTTAAGTGCCGCACCAACATCGCCGCGGTCAATGCGCTTCATAAAAACGTCATTATGTTTCGGCACCAGCATTAACAGAGCACCACAATCTTGCGGCCGGATTTTCACACTTTGTAGCACTGAGCCATGGCCGGTCATCTGAGGCCAGCTGGCTTGCTGAGATTGGCTTCGGCAAAGCGGTGCTGCCATGCTTTTCCAACGTGAATGACATCATTCAAGTTAATAACTGTTCTGTTGCGCTGCGTTTCAAATCGATGAGCCAGCCCACGTTCATCATCTTGCGAATGTCAGTAACCGTTGAGGCTGTTTGTGCCGAGGTCAGTTATGTGTTGTATTTCGTGGCCCGGATCACGCGTACGACAACGACATCCTCACGATCGAGGGTGATGACATCCATCAACATCACCATTATCACTGCCTTCATCATTGTTGACACTACTGGAATCACCAGTGTCACAACGAGCATCATTGCTACCCGGATGATCACCATCGCCAGCATCGATCTCATCGTCATCATCTTCTCCACCACACAGTCACCGTCACCGCCACCCTCATTATCCTCATCGCCACCCGCGTTACACGGACGGCTAGATGATGATGCCGCCCGTCAGAAACGCGGCCGTGCGGTGCGTCCACTCCAGGTAGGCCGACACCCTGGTGTAGACCCCGGGGTTACCCGCCTGGCCGCACTTCCAGCCAAACGAGACGACTCCAGCCGCGAACCATTGGCCTGCCGCAGCCGATGTCCGAGTCAGTGCCGCAGCCAGTGCCACAGTCAGTGCCAAAGTCGGTGCCAAAGTCGATGCCAAAATCGGTGCCAAAGTCTGCTGCTTTTAGTGTCACAGTCGGTGTCACGGTCAGTGCCACAGTCAGTGTCACAGTCCCTGCCACAGTAAGTGTCACAGTCAGTGCCGCAATTAGCACCACAGTCAGTGCCACAGTCCGCATCACAGTAGCGCCACAGCCAGTGGCACAGCCAGTACCGTAGCCACCAACACAATCAGTGCCATTGCCAATACCACAATCAGTACCACGGTCCGCGCCACAGTTATCGCCATCGTTAGCGCCACAATGAGTGTCACAGTCCGCAACACCGCCCGTACCACAGTCCTTGCCAGTCAGCGTCACAGTCCGCTCCACAGCCCGTACCACACTCCGTGCCAGTCAGCGTCTCAGTCCGTGCCAGTCAGTGTCACAGTCCGCTCCACAGCCCGTACCACACTCCGTGCCAGTCAGCGTCTCAGTCCGTGCCAGTCAGTGTCTCAGTCCGTGTCACATCCAGTGCTACAGTTCGCGCCACAGTCAGTACTACAGCCCGTGTCAGTCAGTGTCAGTCATTGTCACTCCTACCTTCCAACATGGCAGGAAGGGTGGTCGGGCACAGCGGGGAATACAACCGCACGTCTGTGGTATCCCAGGCACGCAGCCCATCCAAGAGGCTATCAGTTCCCGGTCTTTCCGAGGGTGCACCACCCTCGAGGGGACCTATACCTATAGCGATGGTGAAAGATATTAACACGAATTCTGTCTGGGCTCGGAACGCCTCCTGGGTAGAGTTCCGGGGCGCTGGCAGCCAACGCGAGAATAGCGAAACTTTGTGACAAGCTTGGTCTCACGTTTGTAAGCGAGTGGTTGACGAACATGTTCTTCAGGGAATCTAGCCCCCCGGGGATGAGAGAGGGGCGAACGAAGAACACATTAAATGATAATTCAAAATTGGTGAACAGTGAGCCAAAAAGAAGTGTAGGAAAGCTTGTCCTTCTATGCGCAAACGCAAAAGTATCGGAAAGAAGTTTGGCAAGCTCCATGCTCACACGCTGCAAGAAAATTTAGACCTGGTAGCTATCACTGTATCTTGGAGGAGTGGGTCCCTCTTTGGGACAGTGTACCAGAGTTTACGGTACCTGATTATGAGGTGTTTTCTTTTCATGGAACAAATGATGTGGAATATTCACATACGTAAGACAGAATATGAAATGTGAAATTATAGCCAACATGAAGAAAAGCGATAGGGCAAAATCCGTTTGGATCGCTTTGATTATGCCGCAGGGCACCAAATCACGTGTTGGATCTTTCTATATGCCTTCAAATAGTTGTCAGAATGTGGATGCAGATGTATGTGAAGAAATGGGCCGAGGTGTGAATGGAAAATGTGTAGTGCTTGGAGGTTGTGCTTGTGTAGTGCTTGGAGGTTAACATCCCGGGCTGGAGCGTAGAATTTGACCAATTGGCAAATAGTCACACGAATGTTTTTGCTTGTTTTAAAGAACGTTTCTTCATCAGGTGACTTGCAAACCCACTAAGCGAAATGAGGTTTTGGATCGTGTTATTATTAATGAAGAGCGGTTGGTAGATATATTGACAGCAAGCGAGACGCCGGGAAATGGTGACCATAACATTGTAAGTTTCCGATTGTATCTAGGTTATTTAGGTAAGACTAATCATACTCTTATTCCAAATTTTGCTGGAGGTAAGTTTTGAAGAACTTACAGCCTTTATTGCTAGTTTCCAGTGGGAGGATTCTCTAGCTGGGCTCACTGTAAATCAAATGTGGGAAGTGTTCAAGGATACTTTTGAAGAAGGACAACAAACGATCGTTCTCTTTACGAGGAAATTGCGCAGGGAAGCCGCCACGGCTGACGCAGACAGCGCGCAATTTGATGGCAGTGAAGGAGACGGCATTTGAGAGGCAAAAATGCAAGGCACAGAAAGCAGCAACACAGTGTGCAGAATTGCTACCAAAAAGCTAAGAACAAAATTCAGGGCAGCCAAAAATTATCAGAAATATGGCTAGCAGATACTTGCTCTGGCTACGTCAAGAAGTTTTGGGCTACTACAAATTCAGATATAAGGGATGTTCTGTCGGCCGTCTCGAGGAAGATCTTTAGGTCTTTAGGTCTTTAGGTTTAGGAGGAAGACCTTTAGTGCAGGGCAGAGATATTGTAGATGCTCTTAGTAGACCGTTTTATTCACTTTTTACAAAGGAGACTATGTGTGATGTCCCTGAAAATAGGCCAAATCTGACTGAAGGTAGTCTTGTAGATTTGACGGTGACCAAGAGTAAATGACAGCTTAAAGGAAATGAAGGTGAACAAGGCGGGAGGGCCTGACCAGGTGAATGGCATAGTATTGAGGGACAGCGCTAGTATTTTAGCGTATTTTCTTATGTGCCTTATTTAATAAATCATTGAACTTTTCAAAGTACCCGAAGACTGACGTAAAGCCAATGAAGTAGTATTTTTTTTTAAAGGAGGGGACCAAAAAAGGTTTTAGCAACTACAGGCTAGTCCGTCTGACCTCACTAGTATGAAAGATCTTAGAAAAAGTAATTAAGGCTAGCATTGAGTCTGACTTAGATAGGCGTCAATTGATAAATAGCAGTCAGCATGGTTTTTTCTGGCAGGTCCTGGTTGACAAATCTTCTGGAGCTAACGGTGCATATTACTATTGAGGTAGATAAAGGCAATACTTAAGACGTTGTTTTTGTAGATTTTAGTAGGGCGTTTGATATGACGCCACACCAGCGTCTCTTATATCATTCATAATTGCATGCATCGACGGGATTTTTTTTGGCTGGTAAGGGGTTGGCTGCAAGACAGGAAACAAATAGTAGTGCTCAAACAATGTTGGGCTCCTCAGAACCAGACACTTCGAATGCTGGGACTTAATAACAGGAATATCCATTAAAAGAGTAGAAATATTGTCAAAAAGTTGTACTTAGCTTACATCAGACCACACCTAGAGTATTTTGCACAAGCTTGGTTCTCAAGCTTCCAAAAAGATACGGATGGGCTTGAGAGCGCGGAGGGAAAAGCAACTAGAATGGAAAATCGGATTAGCAGCTTAGAATACAAGACAAGGCTTAAGGCCTTATATTTGTATTCACTGAAATGTCGTAGGCTTAGAGGGGATCTGACAGAGGTACTCAATATTATGAAAGGGATAAATATGGTAGATCTACGAGGGGCACTAAAAATTAGGCCGAGACTTAGAGGAACCGGTTTCCATTAGCAGACGGTAGGAGTATAATTATGAAGAGGCAGATGCCATTTAGTCTAAGATAAGGTGACCATTGAAATGAACTGCCAAACGAAGTTGTAGGAAATCCCTCCCTAGCAACATTTAAAAATAGTTTGGACAAGTTCCATCGGTTTAAGGATCCCACAGCTAAACCCAGGCAGGTCAGGCGGGAAGCGTAGTGCCAAGGATGGGTGCGGAACCTGGCGTAAGTCAACCTCGATGGCCCTTGTCGCTCTTTGGTGGCCTGATGTCTTCATGTCTTTACGACACACCTGAAGCGGTCATTAAGTCGCTCAAGTTGCCGCTTATACGTCATTTCTAAATTATCTGCCAAGAACAATTGCTCAAGAGCTGAGGACCAGTGCCTCACTTGGTTTTGATTTGAGCAGACACCGACGTCACTGATTTCCAAAACGCGTCCTTGCCGGATTGCGTCTGCCGGTACTAGCACCAGCGCCCTTGCTGGATCGGTGTGGTGGCGAACAGTTACCTGTCTCGTCGCGGCAGCTGAGAGGCCCGCCGCTGTCACCCTGGCACGTGTCCACGCCACCTTCTTCCCGGCCAGCGCAGACCATCAGTCGCTCGTCAAAGCTGGCGGCCCCGCGACGAAACAACGTGAGGCGGGGAGTGCGCGCGGGTTCGAATCTCATCCGCGGCTCGTTTTTCGCTGGTGGTGGTAATGTTAAGTCCGGGTAAGATGCGGGGCGCTCTGCGATCAGAGTGGTCCCTCTCCCCATGTAGAGACCATGATGCAATCAGAATTCCTCATAGCTAAAGCTGTCCTATCATAAAAATAGCGTCGTTCTAAAACTGCATGTTCGATAACATCCAACCATCTACGATGAAGGCCTCGTCCTTTCTCATCAGCTCAGGCACGTAAAGAGAAACTAATTCGAAGATATCACGGCACTGCACGGCGAGTCTCGAGTACAATTTTGCACCTTAAACTATGCACCCTTGTAGGGTACGACACACATGTGCATCGATCTGGAGAGCAGCCATGACATCCGCAAAAACCTCGGAAGAACGTGGCCCCTCTGACCGGATACTAATCCTAGTGGATCCAGACAGATTCTCGCGAGCCGCCCCGTCGCCCCACCCAGCTGACCTCCTCCGATAGGCGCGTTTGCAGATGGCCGGGTCCAGGATGTTGATGATGGCTCCTCTCAACACGCCCGACGGCTCATCCTTATCTGATTGGTTGGGATCCACCAGACCTGCCCAAGAGGTCCAGCTCAGGAGCTGCGCTTTGGCTCCGAGGAGGAGACAGAGACAGAGACAGGGACAGAGACGAGAATGGGGACGGGGACGGGGACAGAGACGGAGACAGAGACGGCGACAGAGGCGGTCACGGGGACAAAGGCGGAGGCGGAGGCGGAGATGGAGACAGACAAAGAGAAGACAGAGACAGACACAGGCATAGACACAGATACAGACACAGACACAGACACAGGCATAGACACAGATACAGACATAGACACAGACACAGACACAGGCATGCATATATATATATATATATATATATATATATATATATATATATATATATATATGCGCGTTTCAGCAATGTTTTGTTGATAACCACATTCCAACCACAATGAAGTACAAAACCATCATGTGTTGTTTTCATAGGTTTTAGGAACATTTTCCTCCCAGTGCGACATTTGAGACAAACCTGAGTTTTCTAAAACCCATCCGGACAGCAGACAGACGCCGTCCTGACACATTCGGAGGAGTGGCACTCGTTCCAACGGACGGTGTGTCGACATACAGACAGACAGACAACACCATCCTACCCTATCTGGAGATGTGACACTCGCTCCAACGGACGGTGCGTGTTGGCACACAGACAGACAGACAGACAACACTGTCCTGCACTATCTGGAGATACGACACTCATTCCAACGGACGGCGTGTGCGGGCACACAGACAGACAACGATATCCTGTCCTTTGTGGAGATGTGACACCCCTACCCGATGGGCAAGGCTATGTTGACACGCAGACAGACAGGGTGTCTTACAGACAGATCGTCTTGCAGACAGACTGTCTCGCAGACAGATGTCTTACCCCAGCCGGAGATGTGGCATTCCTGCCCGACGAACAGCGTAGTGTTCACCGTGGGCAGACAGAGGGGCTGCACATAGTCGTTGAACATCAGGGCCTGTGGCGCGCCTATTGGGAACTTTAGCTTAAACAAGGCGATGTCGTTCCTCTGGCCGGCCAAGTTCTCTGAAACATCGTTGGTATTACAGCATCGTGATCACCATGCACTGATGTGTGATGATGTTAGCGTCGTTCTCTGACCATCTGGCCTCTTTCTAACGAGGTCTGTGTAGCGATGAACGCCGAAATGCGAGCTTTTTTGTGGCATAGTGACCCCAGGCGACCTCATAACAGCAGTAAATTGGTGAGTTATCCAAGTCTTCGGTCGTGATTTCCGTTATCAAGTACAACACCAGGCAAAATGTGCAATCATCGGCCACGGGCGGGCTTTATTTAGTTGGCTTCGTCAGACCATGTTCATTTGAAGCAGTGCACCTTGACCTTGACCTTGTGCTATTCCAACCCGGCAAACTGTCACCGCTTTGATGTGAGTACCTGGTGTCTGGCGTATTATTATCTCTTTACCATAGATGGTCAACCAAGATGCAATCAAGTCATTAACCACGCAGCCAAAGCTATTGCCATTTGGTAATAGCTTTGAACCAGCAAACCATCCAGAGAAAACCAAGCTACGCAGCCGGATGCCTCTTGAAACGTCCAGAGCTCATAAAGACCAGTGGTAAAAACCAGAATCGCAGCATTCAGCGTTCACAACATCCAGAAACCGTACAAAATTCCTGGACAGAGGAGAGTCATAAAGTCCAGGCTCGCAGCGTCCAGTGCTCATGAAGCCCAGCGTTCATAAGTCCAGCGTGCGTGAGATTCACGGGTTGGGATACTGCCCCACTTCCTCGCAACTCTTTACCTAATGGTTGGGAATTTGCCCGGTAGAGGGCTACCGGACCCGATTTCGCCCGCCTAAGGCGACGAGTGACATCATGTGGTGCAGTGCTGCCCAGTTAAACCACTGCGTATGGATGTAAACAATGTTTTGTTTGAGCGCGCAAACTTTGCCGCGTCAGCACGCCCTTGCAGCAGGCGCATCAAAAAATACAAAACTTTGATCCCTGGCTCGTAGCAGCGGAAATAACTGGTTACTCGGCAGTTTCTGTACGGTAATCCTGGAAAGCACTTATCGTGTTGCCTGCCATTTGGTACTGTGGGGTATGGATACAAGTTTCCGCGGCATTTGGTTCCGTTATTTGCTGTATGTGTTGGCGATGTTTCTAATTTTTTAAAGGGATTGATTACTCATGTGTAAGGCTTGACTGATTTCATGTCTGCTCCAGGTAGGCGCGCATATATATCTCCAGCTCCTGGCACGCTAACCTATATTGTTAGTGATTTTATTTCACTGATTCCCTTCCCTCTCCCAATTGCAAATTCTTCCACATGCTCCTGCAAACAGGACTTATTCTGAATTCTGCATGCCTTTACTCTCAAAGAGAGGGATGGGGGCTGTCTCATCAGTTGAATCCGGATACTACTCCCTGGTGACACGTTCGATGGCCCAGCCTTTTTGGCCCAACAATTTGTCTCTTAAATCAGGTACGTTTTAAACGGTCGTCGTTTACCAAAATAAGTCGGTTGGCTGAGCGATGGAAATGTAACAGTACCGTGAAAATTTGCCAACAAATTGGTTTCGTTCCGAATTTGGCTCACTTTTTCACAAATCTGCAGGCTGCAACCCATGTTACAGCGGGGGATGAAACCCCTGCGACTGAATAGGGAACCGCACTCCTGGTTGCAAGTAAACAGGTAGTAAAAAAGCAAACGTTGACTGCGAAGTGTTTCAGTTGCCTGCCAAACGTCACACAGAACACTACGCACGAGCCGCGCTTAATGGCACTGTTGATTCACTATCCAAATAGCGCAACCGAGCATATGACACTGAGCTGGTTTGCGATATATAACCTGAATGAATTGGGAGAATCATGTGCCTGTCTTCGCCATCCACTTCATCAATCTTGACGCGGTTTCTTCCTTTTACGCTTCACAACCTCCTAAGTATAGAATTTAGGGTCCAGCAATAACAGTCTAGCGTTTATCGAGACGGGTGCAGTTCGTGCCGAAGAGGGGTGATGTGCTCTGTAGCACATCTATTGCCAGAACACAGGACACCCAAACAGGAACACAAGTGAATCCATTGTTAGCAAAAAGTCGGCGACCAGATCTCAGGGCTCATCATGGTCGATTCTGCAAAAGTCATAGGTGCCTTTATGTGTGATGTGTGCTGGCTTAAAATCGTTTACATGTTTAAGTGATGCCCGAGATGTAATATGCGATGCCTGTTCAATTGAAATTGCTTGCATTTTTAATTTATGGGCAACGTGTGATGTCTGTTTACTACAACCTGTTTGCATGTTTGAACTAAGTGTGATGCATCATGTCCATTTGCTTGAATTCGCTTGCATGTACGCGTATGTTCGCGCATTCTAATTCTTAGATAGGCGCTGTATCGTGGCAATGGCTGGCAATCGCTCTTAAATGCTGTTGTCCTGTAAAAACTGTAGGTCGCTGGCTTAAAACAAGACCTGAAAAATCGAGTACGTAGCATCGACAAGAAATTTTGAATTCACTTCTATGATTGTTTCGATAACGGCATGTTGCCGAAATATCAACCCAACTATATCTCCATTCTCCCGGTTTTTCTGCAAGGACTAAGGCTAATACCACTATTTTATCTAAGTACGACATAATTGCAAGCTTACAAGCAAAGGCTAGTAGAAAAGGCTACGCAGACGTGACGTCACAAAGTTTGGCAACCTGCAGTATGGTTTTTGGTTGATACTACGAAAAGGTTGGTAGATACTAGTGAGGTGATTAAAAACGGAGATTTCGCCATTGAACTGGATGGCAACTCTGTTCTACATCTCTATTTTTATGTTATGTGAAAAGATGTTGTAATTTTGCATTTCACAACTTCTGAAGACAACTCAATACTAGGATCTGATTCCAAAAATATATCCCACTAAACTACGTTTTCTAGTTCCAGCACCCGCGCCATATTTAAATTGTTGAGTTAATAAATTAATGCCAAGTTAATAAATTGATGTCGCAAATAATGTTAATGTTAATTTGTTGAACAATGGTTGCGCAAATCTTTGCACTACAGTGCCTAAATGGAGTGAAATGTGAAAATAAGGTTATGATCTTCCTGGATGCTGGTTAATATGCAGAGCTATAATGTTGGATGGGTTAGATAAAAATGGTGCACAGAGGAGACTTCTTCGGAGTTGAGATATGGGATTCGACTTTTTAACTGGTAGAGATGACAAAACATGCCAGAACACGGCTCATTTACAGGAATATTCCGCTATCTTGAACTGAAATGGTACGCACTACATTTAAGCCCCCGGGGTTCACCACTCACTACCCCCATAAGGGCGGGCCAGCCCCGCATTTAACCTGACAACGCGCTCCCCGATGCTACAGGATGTGCATTCCAACTTCTCAATGCTCGTCCCAGGGTGCTGCGAGCCCGTCTAGCCCGCCGTATGCCCCTTCTATCCAATGTTGTTGTTGTTGTTGCATGTTGTACTCTTTTACACGGACTGTTTCGAAGCACTTCCGGCTCAAGTTCTTCGGGATAAATCACTGGTGAATGGGTAACCCCATCTGTCTGTCGGGGGAGGCTGGAAGCGCATCTCAGCAATAACTGTGTGGCTCTGGTGCAAGCCAGTGCCATTTCCCAGCTGACAATGTTTCATTGAATGTACTAGGTCAAAAAAATCGGTTTGTGGAAATATTTATGCTTAAACCATCCCGCAAAGAACAGCGTTTTCACACCGCCATAGCGTTGGTGCCATATGATTTAGTCCCATGATGACGTCGCAGCATTACTACCCAGAATGCAGTAATGCGGGGGCTTGTTCACAAACGTACTACGATATCGACTTTGTCCAAACTTTCATTCCAGAAAATGTCCATTCAAGAATGGGACGTTGAGAACTATAAGTAATACAAGGCCACGTAATATGGCAATCTGTATCATCTTTGTATCATGAGCTGTGGCGACTTCCTCAACGACCAACGAGAAGAAGCGAAAGCTGTCATCAGATTTATCAAGGAAGCATCCGAAAAGTTTATCAACGCTAACGCCGATGTGATATATGTTGGCATATTTTGGCAGAATTCTTTCTTTGATGCATGTTTCATTAAAAATAGCTGCTGACTCAGCATTGACGAGCTTTTTGATGCATCGTTCTAGTTTCCGGGCCATTGACTTGACGTCATCGCTTAGATTAATGATGGTTCGCACAAAATTACTCATATATTCATCACTCCTTCCATTCTAATTGCGTGTCCCCGTTCACTAACGGCAGTCTCATGGCAGGCCAATGCGAATACACCTTCAAAATAAATATGTCTCAAAAACACTGCCACGCCAAATGCTCATATGCATCATATATTTTGCGTGATTGACGGCGACAAGTTATTTAGATGCCTCTTTCGGTAAAAATTACAGCATATCGTGCAAATCTCTGCTTATTGTTAAGATTCTCTAGCCTTCAGAGCATTTGGCCGAATTATGGCCGGAGTGACATAACGGGAGAGTTTTGTCACCCACAGTTCGGAGTGCAAATGTGTGGATTCATCTAATGTTACGCTCAGATACTATGTAGTTGATAGTAATATCCCTTCTGCATGTGCGTTGTACGTACGTTTAAGTACCTATCCTCGCTGTATGTGTTGACCATCGCCCTGGTTCGCCGTTTTGCATAACTCAGATTGATAGGTAGAGGGGATGGGGGGGGGGGGGGTTGATGCGACCCTCCCCCGACGTTTCCAAGCTTATAAAGATAGAGTTTGCCGAGAACACCAGTATATCATTCTGAACACGATCTCACGATTGGCACTAGTTTTTATATTGTTAACAGGTCAAAGGCCGAATTTCCCAGAAAACCGCTCTTTGCAGCTTCACTTTGTCTGCGAGAACAAGCCTTGCGATGGCGCGAAACTTAAACTGGCGTGTGTCTTGTTCAATTCTGAATACATTCTGTACTGCAATTCTCCTGCCGCCCGCCGCCCGAGCCAGTCATAGATTGCCGTGGAATGCTCATTACAAACAGCCGCTGCTCCGAAACCAGAAAATCTAGGAACACGTTTTGTTATCAAAACGCGTCCCATAATCTCCGGCCTATCATCGCGGGGGTTAAACGTCATGTTATTACTGCGTTGGGCATCGGCAACGACTTTTTGTGAAACGATATTCCTCATTTCGCTAATAACTGAAGCCATAGCTGGCAAAACAGTAAAAACAATGCTTGCTTGCTTCCACATTTGCTTGTTCCCAGCTTGACCTCACGCTGACCCCGTCCCAAAAGGCCAAGCCCCTCGCAACAAATTGCGATCTTCCCGTGGGCTGGCGCCGAAAGGTGCGGCTTTCAAGGATCTTTGAAGCGGTGCTTATTACAAATGAACTTGACACGGGATGAGCGATGGAGTATGCAATAGGCGTATAACAGCGGGCCGTGTGTAGCAACGCAGCGTGCATAGCTGTTCGCGTGCGTACCTGAACCACTGGCGGGCTCCTGTCGACTTGAAGGAAACATGCGCTTAGACATGCGTGGGGAGAGTTTAGGGGCAGCATGGCCCAGTACACAAGTCTCGTGCGAAGGAGGCGCCAGCTACATTGCATGTACAAACAACACTTTTCGCGACATAGAATTGGGTTTTGCAGTCATAAATACAATACGGCATTTTCTCAGATCCACAACAAAGTGACATAAATGGGGCTTACGCGTGGAGCCGAATGACGAATTAGGAATAAAGATCGGGCTGCGATTTGAGGCGATGAGGTGCGTCTTGTCAACCGACCTTGACCAATGGCGGATCCAGAATGGAAGGGGGTGGGCGTGGGATGGGGCTATGCCTCCTGTCCCTTTGGGGCGAGTGGGCAACAAAATATTATGCTGAAGGGGCAGCAAAATCTTCATTTCGGATCCACATGACCTTCATTTTCAAAAGGACCCAAAGGTCGGTCGTTGTTCCCTCATATTCTGAAGCAGCCCAGCTGTCCAGCCTCAACGGACCCAGAAAAACTCCGGTAAGCTTAAACGGTGACGTCACCTAAGTCTGCCTGGTGACCTGACCTGAAGATGCCCACTGATCCAGCCAGCAGTTAACCGAACACCAGTCCTGCATCTGTGCACGTACCTGACCTGTAGAGAAAATGTTTATGAGTCTGCTGGACTGCGAATATTCTCTCGAAGGGGTCCGCACCACCCAAGTTGTGCTGCGCGACACGAACCTGAAAGAATGTCAGCGTTTCTCGCGCGTCCGTTCACACTGTGACATGTTGCAATGCTCTGAGGTTTTGCAAGCTACACACATGGTTCTATCTGATGATCCAAGTATTTATCTCCAAGATTAGAATCCCACTGGTCTTGATGCCACGTTATTTTTCTACGTTACGTGGTTTAATTAGAAGTTGGTACAATGAATACGAACCATTTTGGGCTGCCTCTTTTGTTTCCTTCAGGAAAATGCAATCCTGTTTTCACACGGCATTTTGAGTCGGCTAGCACTTATGTATTAATGCATATCATTGCATAAGGCTGAACTAGGGGCATGTCATTGTGGCAGTAGGGAGGCCATCGGCATCTATCACAACACGGCAACCAACAACCATGTACTTAACAAGCCTCTGGTGGTGCCCTTTCCGTAGCGAAGCCACCGCCAAACGTGTGTCTAGTTCTGCCACGCCTCAGTTATCGCAACGCAGTGCTCATTCTGCGACAACACTTGACACGATTCACGAAAACGCAATTATTTTCGGCGCGACGCATAGGACAGGATTCGAACCCACGCCCTCTCGATGACGGGCTAAGCGCGTGGCAGCCGCCCTTGCACACCTGGTAGTTGTTCTCGTTCTTGGTGTGGCAGTGCGCGGCCGACAGGATCAGGTTGGGCGATATGACGATCCCTCCGCAGCTGTGCTGGTAGCCGCGATTCACGGCGATCTCGATCTGCGCCTGTCAGCGGAGCGTCGCATTCGCGATGCTGGGACGTCGGCAATTTCAACGACGCTGCCGTAACGCCGACATTTTCAGCGGCGTTATATAACGCCGACATTTTCAACGGCGCTGTTATAACACCGGGAATTTCGTGCTGCGTGTAAGGCAATGGACTACACGCTTTACTTGCGCGCACATGATGTACATCGTTTTGTCGTTTTGCGGGGTTTTAAGACGCGACATTAGCACGGACCAGGGGGGTAGCTTTGCAAAATATTTTGGAGGCTGAGCTGCAAAAATGACTGAAACCAGCCTCCAAAATATGCAAAATACAGGTTTCCCCCCCCCCTTTTTTTTTGTCCGGTACGACCACAAGGTCAAGGGAAGGGGCTCCTCTATCATCAGAGAGTCCTCTGTCGTCCTCTGGTGTCTCTCCATTTGGAAGTGAAATTTCTTCCACTGCAGACCAGTATTTGGTGTATTGTTCCTGCCATTTGTATTAATTCGCGCACGATGATTGAGCCCGTTACTTCTCCGCTTGTCGCTAGGTGCTGGTCTTGAAAAGGCCGGGGATGTTTGATGCACACTTGGTGCGGGTGAAAAAACCCATGAGGCTGCTGTTTAGGAGTGGGACGTACCATCTTACTCAGCTGAGGGTAGTTAATGTCCAGTTTGTGAGCGGCTTCTTGCTGAAAGGAAAATGTTAAGCCGTCGTTGAAATTTAGTATCAAAGATTCAAATGTTCTTATGCGTTCGTTATAATTAGCTTTGGTTCAGGTAGAGAGGTTTTGTTTTCTTGTGGCATAAGCTCGGCGTCGGTGTAATTCGCCACCCAAGTTGCACTGCTTGAGTTCGATGGACAATTCCTCGCTGTCATTTTAAAACGTGCCGGCCTGCGGGGGGACCGTAGTCGTTCCACTTAATGGCACGACACAGTCGCACGCAAAAACGTCGTCACATGTAGGCCCTGCGGGTCATTAGAGCATAGAGAATATTAGGGCATTATGGTGATGGGCCCTCCCTTTTGCCAGATCACTTCCTTTCAGTGAACCATGCTGGAAACAATACTCAACATAAATGATGTTAAAAAAAATACTACAGAATAAGCACTGGTGGTACTACTAACATAACTGTTGCTGATAACATAATCTTCCAACACTTACTCATATTAGTAATAAAGACGCTATAGAATGCTTAAAATAAATTGCGTCTCTAAACTAATTCTATTGGGACGCCACGGTCATGCTGACAACACCAGCTGGTGTCGTCGGCGAGCGCCCACCTGCCACGGGTACGAGCCGGACGCCACGGGGGCGCCTCCAATCACCCTGGTCTGCTCTTGTCGTGGAGCCAGCAAGCGCACGTTGTCGCTGAGTCCGAAAGTCGGCCGGGTGCCGCACTCTTCAGGAAAGTCAAACGTGTACGACGGCTCCGCGGGCGTCGTGGGTGGCGTGGGTGGCGCCACCGTCGAAATTGTAGGTGGCGCGGTCGTCACAGACGGCGTGACGCCAGTATGCGGCGGCGTTGCCGTGGTAACCGGCGGACTGCTGGTGGGCTGCGGCCCTTGGTCGCTGAGCACGAACCGAGGGTCCAACGGGTCTGGGAACGACCAGAGAAGACCACATGGCTGAAATAGGCAGCACTGAGTCATGCTGGCAGTGTCAGCACAGTTAAGGGCCTAAGAACGGTCAGCAGGGGAAAACCAGTGGCGGGGAGCGCGAAGCTGTATAGCATTCGATACCGGGAAAGACCCTAGGTACATATGCTGAAATATACACAGGCTCTCTGCGTTGTACGGATACCCGTATATTCTTGGTCTCACTCTGGTGGGCGAGTCGAACATAGTTCGGTACACATTTACACCTCACGAAACATCGTTTCGGTCATAACGTAGTCACGAATGAAACATTGACGGGGTTCCTTTCCTTAGTAATGACAATCGATGTAGTCATCCGTGCAAATAGTCGATCAGCTGGTAACTTCCGGGGTCCCGACCCCAACGACCACCGTAATGGTCACACCCAGGGCTTTAGCTTCACCCAGGGCTTCAACTTCATGACCACCCAGGGCTTCAGCTACATGACTTCGCGATTTAATTGATAACATTTATAACGCTGAACCAAGGCGTGCGTCTGTTGAACGTTACGACGAAAGCCAACAATTCGAATTGCGAGAAGAACAGGACCTCCTCTTTAGACACGACTCTCCGAGCTATGATGGCCGCGAGCACCCTCGGCTCGCTTTGCGAGGCACGGACAGGTCCTGGTGGCTCACATTTACAGCTAGGGCCGATGCCGTCATCTATTGGTTGCTTGACGTCACCTCCGGTGGCGGCTTACGTCATCTCACCTTCTAGTACGCGGATCTGGTTTTCTTTGACGTCGATGGCATGACTTCCAGCCCCTTGCGTGAGGAGGATGAAGAACAAGCCGCCTAGCTTGCGCACAGGACGTCTCGTAGTAGTTCGAGCCCGGAGAGCCCACGGGGACTGCAGTACAGCAGCGAGGAGGGTGAGGAGTGGGGCTTCGGCCAATGACTTGTAGATGGCCGGTTAGATTCCCACCCGCGTCACATTTCGCTGGCACAACTGCATCAGGAATGGTGACATACACACACCGCTTTTATGTCTCGAGTTAAATGAAGCTTCTAGTATGGGCACATGGAACGGTGGGTTCTAGTCAGTGAAATGCAACAAAGAAGGGTAAACCTGATGCGTACAACTGCATACATGGACATCTGTTGCACACAATGGCTCATGTAAACGTGTCAGCTGTCGGGCCTTCACATCGATGAGACCATAGCCAAGAAAAATCACCAACGCTAATAGGCCCCTCAGTGTGGGGAAAAGGCCTTCCCCATTCCTCAACTCATTACGGGCGCTTTATCTGCTGAGCCTAATTCTTGCGCCATGGCCGCGACACTGTGACAGCAATGCATGGCAGCTTCCTGCTCCGATAAGGCACTAATCTATGTCCTCACTAACAATTTAAAACCAATTTACCTCTTGCAGCACACATCAATTGCGCTTGTGAACGCAAACACTCGTTTACCCAGAAATGACCTCTGGGGTGTTGTTTCCTAACATTTAAACCCATTTAACAACTCGGTTATTGCGGAGCATGGAGAACGAATCGAATACCAATGAGCCTCCATGCTGGACAGGCCTTCCCTACTTCGGTGATGCTCTGAATTTAGTTGTGCACTGAATTGAACGGTACATTGGCATTTAATCTAATATGCTGATACAAGGCCGCATTATTCAAGCATTCAACACGCATCGTTTACTCGTAACACCACGTGATATGCTTCATACACTGCACACTCATGAATTCCCCCAACAGGAATGGCACGACCCAGCCATGCCACATTCTCATTCGTGTTGGTAGCCGACGCTCAGGTCCTCCACGAGTGGAGAATCCGGAATTCGCGCGTGTCTAGTCAAGCGCTTGACGCACGCACTCGCCACGTGGTCGCAGCCGGTGCAGCCGATGCGGCAGACGCCGGTGTCGTTTCTGTGACTCCAGGCGCCGCAGCGTTTTCTGATGCAGTACACGGAGCAGTCCTGCAACGGGGCGGCCCAGGACCGGATATGGGTCAGACGGCTGGGGCGAGAGCGAGGAGCAGGACAGAGGGAAACGGGAGAGGGGGGCGGGAGGGGAACGGATGAAAGCACGAAAGGGAGGTAAAGGGAAAAGAGGAGGGAGGGGGATGGAAGGGACGGAGAGAGGGTGAGATGGAGGGAGAGGAGGAATATAGAGTGAGGGAGGGACGGAGGGAGGGAGGGAGGGAGGGAGGGGGTAGGGAGAGACGGAGGCAGGGAGGCAGAGGGGGAGTGAAGATAAGAAGGAGAGAGAGGGAGAGAGAGAGAGACAGAGAGAGAGAAAGAGAAAGAGAGAGACAGAGAGAGAGAGAGAGAGAGAGAGAGAGAGAGAGAGAGAGAGAGAGAGAGAGAGAGAGAGAGAGAGAGAGAGAGAGAGAGAGAGGGAGAGGGAGAGGGAGAGAGAGAGAGAGTGACAGTCAGCCGGGTCTGTCTTTGCCTGTCTCTCTCTCTCCCTCCCCCCCCCCCTCTCTCTCTCTCTCTCTCTCTCTCTCTCTCTCTCTCTCTCTCTCTCTCTCTCTCTCTCTGAGCACGGAGCACGGAGCTTTGAGCCGGAGCCGGTCCAGGGGTTTTATTCGGTGACCTCATGTGATAACAAATGAGCACTATCCCAATACCACGCCAATCTTACCAGCGTCAAATTACATCACACCGAACTCCATATTGAAACAAGTGAAAGCCGTCTCAACCGATCGCAAAAATCTGCACGATGGTTAAAAGTTTAGCTTTGGCTGTTTGTTCAAAATAGTTTTGCCCATTTTGATTTAACGACGACGTAATTAATTTTTTTATTTTGAAATTTTATTTGTAATTTTTTGTATTAAAAAAATTGTTTAAAATAATTAATTTTCAATAAGATTTTTAAAATAAAATTCAAAAAAAGAAGACATTAACGACACATTTTGTCAAACGCCATTTCGCGATTCGCCATTCGTTGATAGGATTGGAATGGGTTTCTCCGTGGCATATACACATTATAATTAATGGCAATAACACAAAATACAAAGCATCGTATGATGACAATGGAGCCAAGCGAAAGAAGCCGTTCGAGCGTTCTGTAGAGTTGTGAACAATGTTACAGACTGCAGAGTAGTTTCGCATTGGTCTCCATGCAAGCGTAGCTGTCTATGCCCAGGCTGTCACTACCTGCCTCGTGGTCAGTTAAAGATCACTTCGTCGCAAATAGTCATTTCATGCTCACCTTGGCGGTCACGTTACTGACAATTTGCACCGCCACGTTCAGCCCCATTTCTGGGATCATATGGAACGAGTCGATTACATGCCTGCAATAGGAGAAAACCACGTTAGGATACATCCATAACAATGCCGAGTCAATCTCAAGGGAATCCGCAAATTTCAATGACACCCATAGCATGTTGACGCATTTCATTGGTTTGCAAAATTTGACGTAGTTCATCTAACTTTCCGTGGTCTTTCCGACTATTATGGCAATTGGAGTAAGTTCAAATACTATAGGTTGTGGAAATCATTATTGCCGCGTCCAAACTGACTTGCGGCATGATATGTAACTATGTGTGTATACAAACATCGCAAAGATACCTTATTTATCATTGGGACCTGCCGTCTATGACAACTAAGCTGGGGCACTCCGGCTCTGATGGTCACAATTATTCATGTCTACAGAAGAGGTTCATGGCCTTCCTATTTTCCAAACGTTGAACAGCGGAATTGGAGCTCACCGAGGATTACTAGAGGCGTTGCTGAATTCCTTCGGTTAAAATAAATCTCCATGAAACATCCAAGGATTAAGTTAAGCAGATACTAGTTGAATAAAATGCGTAATTCCCGAATAAGTGAGTTGGTAGAGCAAACTGTGGTGAGCAGAGAGCGAATCCAATGTTTCGGGAAAAGCCGGCTATCTGATAGCTCTGTTATCAGCTTTATTGTCATCATTATAGCTCTACTATTTGGTAGTTCTGTTAAATAATAGAAAAATACCATCTTCGCCAGACCATCCAGAAATAGGCACGTTTTGCCTAAGACCACCAGATCACTCACCCGACACCCGGCTTCATCTTATGTTTTGCCTACGATAACCAGATCACTCACCCGACACCCGGCTTGATCTTATGTTTTGCCTAAGACTACCAGATCACTCACCCGACGCCCGGCTTGATTTTCCGCTTCACTCTGCGTCCAGGAGGGTGGTTGCCGGGCTCCGCTCCCAAAGGCCGTGACGTCACCTGATCCGACGAGAGACCTGTGATTAACGTCATGAAACGAGAACAGTCGCGTTACACCCTGATGACCTTGACATAGTGACGTAACAGTCCGATGGAGGACATGCGCATCACGGCGGGCACATTCGGGATTTCAATGCTGCTTCCGTGCGTGCTGCTGCCTGCCTTTCATCGCTATGCGCTCCAGCAGTGCTTTATGTCGACGGACACATGCGAAAAACGAATGAAATACAACGCTCATTCAGGTAAGACTGCAGACAGCAGTGACATCGGCGTGTCTAAAATGACACGCCGATGTCAACGCTGTCAATTTTTCAGTTTTGGACAATGCTAGTTTAATATAAACGGCATAAAATGGCTCATCCCGGCATGTATTCATCGCCTTTTCTACGTGGAATGTAACCAGAAATAGCCTGCATGAATAGCTCAAGACTTCGTTTTCACTGACAACCATTATGGAAATGTTTTCGGTAGAGCCCATAAGTCTCAAACGAAACATCACCACATAAATGAGTATATATGAGCTCACCTTCAAATGTGACGGGTACTTTGCGTCGTTCTTGACAAGCGGGCCTGTAAGAAAGAAGTTCAAAGTAAAAGCAAAGCTTCTGTCTTTTCATATCAGTTCAGATAAAACCACGTTCATACCTGCACATTTGTGTGCACATAAAACCACATGAATCACTTACACTAATTTCACAATGCTTATGGCCACATTGTACAATCAGTACATACCGCTTGTCATTGGCAAAGGCCTGATGTTCCGCGTCTGCACGGCAGACAAATAAAGGAAACTGACTTAGTCCCATGGATTATTTACTGCAGCCGAGCTGGGGACAGGACGCCGGCTGGGCACAGCTTGCTTCGTGAAAGGTGACGCTTCCTCACGCGTGGGACGAACGCTGGGACAGCCATATTTCGGGAGCGTCAAAAGATTGACACCGTGTCGTCCAGCGCCGTGGGACAGCCGCCAACGCAACCAGCGCTCTTGTGGAAGCTGCCGTTCTCTGCCGCTGAGATAAGGTCGCCTTTGGAGGGTATTGGCGGGAGTTCACTGACGTCCACAGTGAGGAGCTGTGGGTTACGTCAACCATTCAGCCTGTCCTTAACTCAGTTCGGCTACAGACGCAAATGTGCCCATTGGTTTTGAGGATCTTGTTCGGCGTCTTTCATTAAATGTGATGATAAGGGAGCGAGCTTTTCTTTTAGAAAAATACGACAGTTAACGAATTCCAAACTAAAAAATCTTGCATGTGATGGGTGATGGCAACGCAATAAATGATCATGTTCCAGTCTCGCGCCGCTGGAAGTCACGTTCTCTGTGGTGTAACTGCAGCTCAATACATCCAGGATTGTTTTGGGGCAGCTGGTGCTGTTGAGGGAGCTGATGTGATGGTATAGCCCCCTATGCTCCAGCATGTCTTACAGCATTGCCGTAAGACAGTGCTGCTGGAGAAAAATGTCACCGTTCTGCTCTCCGTGCAGGAACATGAGCGCCAGTAATGAAGATCTAACGAAGTAGTTCATACATATCCTGCCAGTCAGGTGTTCTCTGTCTCCCTCCAGATAGTTGCTCATCTCTCGTATGTCTGCGCTCCATTCGACTCAAAACTCTGCAGGAGTACGGCGGTAATGAGGAGTTCACCAATGCTTCTTGTCTCGATGATTCCGGCAGGATGCAGGGGAACTCCGTGACCATGGCGTGAGTGCTCTTCGTCCCATCGGAGCTGGCAATGTATAAGTCGCAGTGGTCAGCCCAGCTACAGGTGGGGCCAATCTTCATGCTCAAGACCTTTTCTTAACAAGTCAAACAAGAAAAGTTCCCTGGGATAATCTGGCTGGTTTCCCGACATAAACTTGACCGTTAACTAGCCAAATCGCAGTGCTTCGTCTCAGGTGCTCGTGTTGGCGTGCTCGTTAAGAGTTTTGACAAGCCCCGAACTTGCATGCTGAACTTTCGAACTTTCGTGCTTGTGGTGCAGTTTCTCAGCCAGCCCGAGCCTGGTCTGCTTTCTTTAAGCGCCACCAATGTGCCGTGGAATGCACAGTGCCAAGGTTAGAAGCGGCTTCGTGATGGCGCCCCCTGATACGAGGCTCGAGACCGATTTGAGACGAATGGCGCCAGTGTTCTTGATAACCTTGTGATGGGCAAAAAGTACTGAGTACTGAGGTACCAGTGTTCTCGATACCTTGTGATGGGCAAAAAGTACGCGGTTCTCAGGCCTTGGAGTCGCCATAAGCTCGCTTAGGATTTTCCTTGCCACCTTCTCCAGCCCACCATCGTTCTCGCTCTCGCTGGTCTTTTAGCTTTTGATAAACTGTCTGAAGCTGGTTCTAATCCAACCGCGTTGTCGCAGCTCTCGATGTGGAGCATGAGCTTCCCGTCACCGAAGCGGTCTGTGATGCTGTGCACGAAATGTCTTATTGACGCGGTGCCCGAAGCGGCGAGGTAAATGGAATACAGCTCCGGTGTCGTCCAGTCGGAACGAAATCTCCGTTTTGTGGGTGCGTTGCTCTTTCACTTCCACGCGAGTCCTCTGCATTGCCATCTTTTGGGTGAGCATTTCGTGCAGCGGCACTTGGTGGCTCGCACTCCCTGTCACGCAGCGTGAGCTTGCACAGGCAGCATGAATGTCAATTTGTACCTGCCGCGCTTCTGAACCGCTTTAACATTCGTCTCCCTCACTCTCCGTTCCGCCGCGAGTGTTGATACCGCCCCGTCTCCGCGGGGTACCCCGCGTGCCTCAGCCATGCGCCGGTTGGCGGGAGTCCCACCACAGCGTCTGCATAAACATCAAATGGGGTTCTCTGTTGGAAGGCAGGGGGGCGGGACTCCCAGATGGTCCCAGCCTTTTCTTGCCACTCGCCCCTCTTCTTTATCCTACAGCCATGAAGGGGTCATTGCAGTCCAAAGGAGCTTTATCAAAACCAAACCAAATCAAATCTATTTCATATCAGCCGAGCCCCACCAGTTGAGGGTCGATTGCAATGACAGGATAAGACGGTATGCGAAACACTACACATAATTGTCCATACAATATTTGTATGGAAGGTTACAATATAGCCTTCCCGACAAACTAGCTCAGGAAATACGCTTGGTGGGCTAAATCCGTTTGAATTTGCTGTCTTCCATCCACTGCTCCTGATATCCTCTTCTTGTACCGAATGGAATATTTTCAACATTTACTATCGTTTATGCCATATGCCCCCTGTTATATATATATATATATATATATATATATATATATATATCTTTTGGTACGGAGAACATAAATGAAGCATAACTAATTGAAGTAAGACGGATTGCTATTTTCATCTTCATACATGTAAGAAACACTCATAATGGGAACATCACAAAGACACAATGGGAACACTATTGTCACAATCACATCAGAAGTGCTCACCGCCCACCACCTAGTAGCTCAAGAGTTCTGCAAGAATTTGTCTGTCTGTTTAAGGCCGGAGAGAGTTTGTTAATGAATATGCTTTCCCAAATTTGAAGGCGTCTTCTGTCACTGCACGTCCGTAAAATGTCAGTGCTGTCTGTCAGTTGTTGTCGTGTCAATGTCATGTCGTGCTCCTGTCGCATGTGGTCCAGAGGTGCCCCGTCACGTAAGTGCATTGTCAGGCGTCGTGAGAGTGTCGTTGTGGTCACACCAATGTAGTGTATGGGACGAAGTTTGCAGCCTTCGATGTTGCATTGGAATTGATACACTACATTGGTGCATTTCAGTTTGTCGGGTTTGTCTGGGCTGTTTCTCATAAGAAAGTTCGATATTTTCTTATTACAATAGTAAATGACAATGTCTATTTTGTGGTCGTTTTTGCCTTTAACATGTTGAGAGATAATTTCCCGTAAAGCTTTTTTTTCGTCCTGTATATATATATATATATATATATATATATATATATATATATATATATACATATATATATATATGCCGATGTTAGCGCCCATTCATATATGCAATATATGATATACAATCATATCTATGCTATCATAATCATTTCTATCATATATGCAATATGTTCCTGTCAAATCATCATGTCAAATCATGCTATCTTTTTCTATCAGACATGATATGACATGACAAGAAATGACACCGGTAACACGCCTTTGCAGTACGGGACGAGCGAGGTGATCATAACTTGATTATCACCATGGAGATGAACCTAGCAGAAAATAAACGAATGGACCCTGCCCGAGGAAATTAAGTCCGCCTGCATAGACTGAGGCAGGCGTTTTCTATCTCAGCAGCATTTCTGTGTGCTCGACGTTAGAGATCGCCAGGGGGCGAGAAACTGTGATGACATCAAGATCAAAATGCATTATAACACCGCCTCCATCAAATCTTGCAGCCGCCAGAAAAAATAAGTACCACCAGAACACAACCCATCCCCTATTCACTGAGCATGTACGCATGTGTGTGTGTAACGTGCGGCGGCAGTACACAATGAGGAATGACATTCCGAGCACCATGGGGATCATGAGTTCGTCTCGTCCCAGCATCATGGGGATCATGAGTTCGTCTCGTCCCAGCATCATGAGGATCATGAGTTCGTCTCGTCCCGGCATCACGAGAATCATGGGTTCGACTCGTCCCAGCATCATGAGGATCATGAGTTCGTCTCGTCCCGCATCACGAGAATCATGGGTTCGACTCGTCCCAGTATCATGAGGATCATGAGTTCGTCTCGTCCCGGCATCACGAGGATCATGGGTTCGACTCGTCCCAGCATCATGAGGATCATGAGTTCGTCTCGTCCCGGCATCACGAGAATCATGGGTTCGACTCGTCCCGGCATGAGGATCATGGTTCGTCTCGTCCCGCATCATGAGGATCATGGGTTCGTCTCGCCCCAGCATCAGAGGATCATGGGTTTGACTTGTCCCAGTATCATGAGGATCATGAGTTCGTCTCGTCCCGGCATCACGAGGATAATGGGTTCGACTCGTCCCAGCATCATGAGGATCATGAGTTCGTCTCGTCCCGGCATCACGAGGATCATGGGTTCGACTCGTCCCAGCACCATGAGGATCATGAGTTCGTCTCGTCCCGGCATCACGAGAATCATGGGTTCGACTCGTCCCAGCATCATGAGGATCATGAGTTCGTCTCGTCCCGGCATCATGAGGATCATGGGTTTGACTTGTCCCAGCATCATGAGGAGCATGGGTTCGTCTCGCCCCAGCATCATGAGGATCTTGAGTTCGTCTCGTCCCAGTGTGTGTCATTGGGGCTTTACGACGCGCTCAGCTCCTGAGGCTATATGGCGTCGCCTGCCTCTCACCCTGGCAGGAAGGGCGGGCACCGCGGGGAATCGAACCCCGTACCTCTGGTTTCTCAGACGCGCAATGGTCAACGCAAACACGTTAACCACCACACTACCGGCACCCCAAGGTCTCGTCCCAGCACTACAAGGATCATGAGTTCGTCTCGTCCGTCCCGGTGGCTCAGTTAGTTAGAGCGCCTGCTTTCCGATCCACCCGCCCGTGGCGGGGTGGGTTCGAGTCACTTTAGGTGTTCGCTATTTGGCCTTGACCGAGAGTATGTACCAGCCGCTACCACCGGCCTGCGGCTGGTAGTAGCGGCCGAGCAAAAGGCCACTTAACGTCAGAGGACAGGGCGAAAATTGAGGAACATCAGCATCATGGGGATCAACACTGCGAATATCATGGATCATGAGGAAGGCAGTTACTGGTGTAACTTAGATCGTTTATCACGCCAAAGCCTTACACGCGCCAAGTTTTTTCCACTGTCATCGCGCTGACTATGGCAGATCTTTTTTGAAAGTTCCGAAATACTTGTCATAATAATAACTTGTCATACTTGTCACATAAATCAATTTTGATTGAGGCAAGTAAAGTGCGCATACGCAATTCCAAGTGGTACAGAATGATGTCACCTTTGTGGCAAGCAACAAGACCTTGGGCATCATCAGCATGATGTATAATGATGAGCTTCCTATCTACGTACAAGTTCAGATTGTCAAAAACCGTCTTAAAAAGTGTCCTAGTTTTCACTCGACGTTCCATCTGCCACGCTGCGGAGGAACTCACCTGTCCCATCGCCAGCACTGCGCGCGGCGGCAGCGGCGGCCAGCCAGCACAACAGCCCCAGTAGCGCTCTATTCATGACCTCGCACTGGTGGTGACAACCCGACACCCTGGCCCTCCACAGCTGGACTCCTCCAGGACGGTGCTGTCCGCGTGGTGTCGCGGATATTCGGCCGCCTCCGCGACGATGAAACGTAAACAGGGCAGATGCAACGGCGGCGGAGGCGGCGCTGGCTGGCCCGGCTCAGATCTGGGCCTGGTTTTCCAGTGCGACTGCGGTCGACCAGAGGCGGCGCCAGAGCCCCGGCCAGGGGGAGGCGGGCGGGGATGGGACTGTGCTGGTCCGTGCGGGTATTCTGGCGAATTTTTAGGCTGTGTGTGGTATGCACGTGAGTGGGGAGGAGGGCAGGATTCGTTGCGGTGCAGTTGCCGGGACGGAGGTCGCGGAAAGCGTGATGTGGGGAAGATGTTGACAGTGCGATGAGAGCTGCCTTTGATCCTGTACTAACTGCGAGTATCGTGACCTTGAGCACTGATGCAGGTGAAGGCCGAGGAAGGATCAATATCCTGTGATGAAGGCGGTCACGACTGACCTGACCTTCAGGTCAGTCATGAACTTAACATCTTCTTCAGGCTAACTTTAAATTCCTGCGCTGCAGAGAATGAAGGTCAGCGAATAAGCCGCGGACTTGTTGGAAGCCCAGTGTCACCTGCGCCATGCGCACCAAGTCGCTGCCAGAAGTAAAGGGTACGAACCGTGGCAAGAGAACCCTGACACGTGGCCAGAGGGAGAACTGCGGCAGTCGGTTATGCGGAGGGCGAACGCTTCCGGGTGTGGGGCTGCTGTGAACTGCACAGGCCGATCCTTGGAATTCCGCGCGCCGACGGAGTCTATCGGATCTGTAATGCAACGCAATGACGTCATGTGATGACGTCATCCGAGTCAGTGACGCTGTTAACATCGGCCAAGTCATCCGAGTCAGACGAGTCCGGCGGTGCCGCCTTCCAAGCTTGCTCAGCTGACTCTGCCCCTGCCAGTGAGGACGGCAGAACCGGCGCGGGATACACGCTGACGTCATCCAGCCCGCAGCCAATGAGCGAGGGCGTCGTGCAAAGGGATTGCCGGATGATGATTCTGCGCAGATACTGTGCCGGACTTTCCGCCGGTGCGGTTGTTGGGGGAAAGCAGGCTTATGTACAGGGAAAGCACCGAATAACGAACAGCGGGAAAAGCCAACCATTTTACGAGCTAATGACGACTAGCGCATCTGTTCGATGGCTCTCCATGCATGGAATGCACCGCTGGCGGGGGGGGGGGGGGGGGGGGGGGGGGCGAGGCAGATGCACCTTACAAACTTCTCCAGAATTTAACCTTCCACCTATATGTTGCTTTGAAAGAAGTGCCTTCAGTGCCTGGATATTCCATAATTCTTGCTCCGTGGCAAAACCAGTTTTCCACTATGACTACATGTTACGAGATTAATTAATCTCTGATAGAATCATGCACAACTGAGCGCCATTCGTTATACGAAGCGCACAGGCCCAGCTCGCTTGATCTTGCTATCGCAGGAGTGTGTGTGTTCTATTAAGTTTGGGGAGGTCCTGCTCCTCCTGAACTATGAGAGAGAATTGGGCCAACTTCGGGAGTCTCCCACTCCTGACCATATAGACCATATAGACAATATAGACCATACAGACCATATAGACACTTTGCAATTTTATGACTTGGCGAAGTAACCTGCGAAACACATACGAAACACACACAAACACACACACACGCACATATTTATATACATGTATTTTATGCGTATATATATATACATATATATATATATATATGTATATATATATATATATGTATATATATATATATATATATATATATATATATATATATATATAGTTTCGTAACAGTATATTATAATATGACATGACACGTAGTTGCAACAAATCGATATAGATACACACAAATACCCATACACACATACACACACACACACACACACACACAAACATATATATATATATATATATATATATATATATATATATGTTTGTGTGTGTGTGTGTGTGTGTGTATGTGTGTATGGGTATTTGTGTGTATCTATATCGATTTGTTGCAACTACGTGTCATGTCATATTATAATATACTGTTACGAAACTGTGCACCAGTATCATACTCTATAAACGCAAAGAACAAAGTAGATGCCGTTAAATGCACGTTGGCCCGTCCCGTATGTTGCACGCCGAAATTCCCGAACAAATCAAATGTAACATGCGACTGTGACGTGCCGGATATCCGACTTTAATGACACTGTCCTGATCGCCGCATTCTACCACTTATCCGGTTGCACGCCGGTAGAACTGACTGCGTTTGCCTTTTAAGTCCTACACATTGACGTGATCTGACTCTAAAGCAGGACAAAAGAACTCCATCTTGAAGAAGCTAACACAAAGGCATGATATTCAGCGGCAGCTGAGGGTGACGAACCAGGATTGTGCCCAACACGCGCGCCCCTGAAAGCCACAACATTTCCTGGAAATAGTACCGCATTAGGGGGATGTCCAGCGGCCGCTCAGTAAAACCACGGTCGTCATATAAACTAGACAGACACCCGACCCGCCGCCGTGTAAACATTCTGGGCTTCTTCTGCGCCTTACAGGGGTGTGCTCAGAAGGTATTTACCGGACGCATAGTTGCTATTGGAAATCCAAGGCCAGAAAAATAGTTATGGTCCTATATATATATATATATATATATATATATATATATATATATATATATATATATATATATGACTTGGCGATATATATATATATATATATATATATATATATATGTATATAAATGTGTGTGAGTGTGAGTGTGAGTGTGTGTGTGTGTGTGTGTGTGTGTGTGTGTGTGTGTGTGTCTACTAGACGTGCGGCACTCATTAACGCGCACCCCGGTGAGGGTCAACTTGACCCCCAAATGTTTTTTTCCAGATTTATTTTCAAACAGCGCGGCGTAGCCTCGCCAAACTTTGCATAGCAGTAGAGAGTTGAACAGCAGATCGCTTGATGCAGAAAATTAAATTAGATGTACCTTATAAGGTCGCTGACATGTGACAGGTCAAAGTCAGGTCATTGCTGTCGCCGATGGGCATTTTCAGGGAGTCGTTCAATGTGATGCAACAGAAGGGTGTTAGACGGAGTCATACATTTCTGAGGTAGTGCTTAGGAGATTAACCAATTTAATTTAGAATTGCAACAAATTCCATCGGTTTAGGGCTAGGTATGAAGGCCAGGCTGAGGTCAAAACTACCTTACTCTTTTGCTCGAGAGCGTGGTTTATGAGTTAGTTTCTGGTTCTTATTTCTGGTGTATGAACGATAGGGACCGCAGCAGACATATTACATGAACTTCCCAAAGGTTATAGTAGGCCACTGAATTAAAAGGTCCCTGTTCAACATCTTTTTTGTCGGAACATATCGCCTGGTGTAATTCCTGACGATTATCCGAATGGCAAGATAAGATAAATCTCGTAGGTATTTGATCACCTTCAGCTTCGAGACGGGACAATTGAAAGGCGCCAGGAGTGTTCACCTAATTGAACCGCTTACTAAATATCAACAGAACACTTAGGGAGAACCTTCGCGACCTAGCGTGATCGTAAAGAATGTCACAAGGTTCAACAACAAGCTGTTCGTTTCCTTCAATAGGGGCACCAATCTAAAAGATATTTTGGTGCACACAACAGACCAAACAGCTAGGTTAGCAAGCTGAAATGACACAAAGGGCTGGTGGCAAAGTTGTGTGCGCAATGTCATTTACAGACGAGAGAGAAAATTGCAGGGTCCGGTGGAGGGGACATGCACGCACGACATAGCAGTACGGTGTGTGTCATGCAACGTCATCTGTGGCATCTGGTGTTAATTTTGTAAATGTGTAGCGCATGTGAGAGAAAATGGGTTTACTCTTCGGGGATTCAAAATCCTTTGCACCTTAGCAGATGCAAAAAAAATCCGGGATGGAGGTGGGAGATCACTGCAATTGAGAGAGGCGAAACATTAATCATGCCAAGATACATGGGTTTCTAAAGCGCCTTTCATGGCATGGGAGGACCGATAAGAACTGCGCAGATGACATATATGTCACATATGACATATGACTCACATGTCTATATAGGCATTACGGGGAACAGTGGCGCAGCATATGCTAGGCACACGCATCCACTGTCATTTGGTAAATGGTGCATGAAACTTGATGTGCTGACGGAAACGAGTGTAACGAGCTAACACGGATGACACCATTTTTATACTTCGTGGACGAAGTTACACGAGGTTACGTGTTTACCGATAAAAAATTCCAGGACCATATCATATATCGTGTTTATAAATAATGGCTTTGCTGTCTTGCCCAAATGGCATCAAAGGGAGTGTTCCACATTTAGGGATATTGAAGCAAGCATCATATGTGATTACATAAGCTCACCTGTACATTTAAGTGGGGAGGGCTTCTTTTAACAATACAGTTTCTCTGTTTAGTAAATATGCTCCTCACAGCGTCACTGTTTGGTTATGTCACCGTATCTTGCATAACATCGATTGAGAGCCAATTGACGGCCGCTATGTCTTGAAATCGTGCTCACTAAAGTCAGATATGAAAACTCAAGAGTTTTAACTCAAGAGTTCAATAGGAGCCTTAATCGCCACACGACTAATGGAATGGCAGAATTTGAATAACGTTATTTTGGCGTCTTGAATGCCTGGATGACCTTGAAAAGTCTCCCTGACATAGTCTGCACGTCTTCGCGGGCTCGCAGCTCAGAAGCTAAAGGCGTTTAGGCTTTGCAAAGGATAGTGAATGCCGAGTGCCGAACTACGACGAATGATCTGCAACATGACTTTTTCAGCTAAAAACCCATTCAGATGTGACGCACTCACTTCGACAGCTAGTGTAGTGGCAACAAACGTCACGAAAATCTCCGGTAATGTTTAGATCAGTGTTCTACAGTATATATATATATATATATATATATATATATATATATATATATATATATATGTGGGTGTGGGGGGGGGGGGTGTATATGGGTGTGGGTGGGTGTGGGTGGGTGGGTGGGTGTGAGTACACACGTTATATAGATAAAGAAATACTTAGATAGGTGGACAGATAATAAGATCGCAACACAAATTTTACAGCCACGGTAACTTTAAGAGCATGCACCCACACGCGGTCCACGTAGGCATAATGGGGAGGCCATGGTTCCAAAAGTGCCCGAAGCCTGCATATCCAAACAGGGCTCCTGGAGCTCGAAAACGCTTTTTGCAAAGTTTTGAATGTCCGCCAGGCACCCGCAAAACTTTCTCTCCCTCCTTAGCTTTTCATGGAGACCATGCTTTCGAGAAAGAAACCGCACACAACAAAGACTCTTGGAACCGTAGGCAGGCTTGCGTTTTGGGTAGGTGTCCTGGTAGGTTCAAACAGCATCTCCATGCTTCTAAGAGTATCAAGCAATCTCAGAGGGTATTCAGACGTTACAAAGAATATCTTCTATCCCAAAAGAGGTGAGTGAAGTGAAGTGAAGGCCAGGAGACCAGAAGACCCTGGAGTGAAGACCAGGTTCCGAAACGGACAGCAAACACTTTTGCTGCCCGTTTGTCGGGAGAGCAAACGCAAGACGCCAAGCTCCAAACGGTTAGTAAAGCAAACTTATTTCGTAAGCAATATTCTGAGGTACGCAATGCTCTCTTGGCCAGCTGCCAGCTGATTTTTCCACTTCAGCCGGGAAATGTAGCACGTCCTCTCCGGGACGTGTACTCGTTCCGTTTGACTCCGAGCTCAGCACCCTTTCCCCGGCCATCGGGACCGCGGGAGCCGGGCACCGCGCTGCGCACGCTGCCTCATTGCTACCGCTCCCAGACTGGAGTCGCAAGGCACAGACTGAAGAGCCTGGGACGGTCCAGAGACCTTTACCGATCCAAGCAGAGAAGCGTTTGTGTGTGTTTGTGTGTGTGTTTATGTGTGTGTGTGTGTGTGTGTGTGTGTGTGTGTGTGTGTGTGTGTGTGTGTGTGTGTGTGTGTGTGTGTGTGTGTGTGTGTGTGTGTGTGTGTGTGTGTGTGTGTGTGTGTGTGTGTGTGTGTGTGTGTGTGTGTGTGTGTGTGTGTGTGTGTGTGTGTGTGTGTGTGTGTGTGTGTGTGTGTGTGTGTGTGTGTGTGTGTGTGTGTGTGTGTGTGTGTGTGTGTGTGAGCGACATTACTATTTACTTAAAAGGAGTGTCCCATCTTTGATGCGTGTTTGAAAAGCATACTCTTATGGAGCATCAGGGCCAGTTACGTCTCAGAACAGCACTGGGTAGCGCCTCTGCAGCACCGTGAATAATACTAATAAGGATAAAACATAATAAGAATATTATTTAATTACTTTTAAGTCCCAATTACGCACTTAACACTCTGTAACAGCATTGCGCAGTGCTACCACGCTTCTTCCCTGCAGTTGCAACAACAGTCGTCATGACAACGACCTTGCGCACTTCTGTTGGTGCGAATGAAAAAACGTTTGTCATTGGCTCAGCCGGCTAGCATCTGTTACCGAGAGATTCTTCGGTTGTAGTTTGAACCAGTGCGTCACATGGATCATGTGATACTTCCATTCCCAAAGCGAAAGTGCACTTTGAAAAGAGCCACTAAGGTAAACGCCGTAGGCCAGAAATCAAGCCCATCGTGCAACGTTTCGTGAATTTGCCGGATCATGGCTTCTTGTTCGCATATATTTTTATCTAGGCGAAATTTGTCAAGCTTTCGTGGAATTTATTGCACAGATATTTTTACACGTGAGTGTGTTGCAAACATTGCAGAGCACACATGTCGGAAAAAGCAAGGCAAATTGAGTGTATTACTTTCGTAGTGATGAGCACGAAGTCCATTGGGATTTCTCCCGCAGTGTCGGTCACCACAAACAGACGTTCCGGGCTATTCGAAAGGATTTTTTTCTTTAAAAACTGGGATTTCTGGTCAAATTGCATACGTATGATGTACCAATATGTGAAAAGTGCAGAATATATGGGATTCTCCCTTCAACGCAGACAAGACCCGTCTCGCAGCAAATCTATGGCACCATTTCTTGCCAATCAGTCGAGGAGCTCCAGCCGCCGGCATAAGGCAATGATCATTTCTTGGGCTAAACTAACTGCTGTGGTTGGGGCCCTCGGTTCGTATGGACCAGGACCTGTGCTCATCGGGCATCCGCAACAGTCCGAAAGACCGCCGGTTGCCACGGTAACGCCAACGCCCTAGAAAGAGGGGAGGATTGAAAGCTATCCAACGAAATGGAACTGCGCATTTTTGACAGCATGGTATATTGGTGCTGAGACGGTTTACACTGTGCACTGCTGTCTCGCGCCCAAAAGCATTGGCCTTCCAAATATCCAACTGACGCTGTTGTCCATCTGGCCATGGCATAAACCGGTGTCACGGTCCTCTTGTCACGGCTCGTGCCCTTTGCTCCTAGCCGGGACTTGGTGCGTATGATGCAGGCGTCACTGGACTTATAGCAAGCCCGCGGCTTATTCGCTGAGCTTCAACCCCAATCCCAATTTAATCCCCAAAGCATGGCAGTTATGATCGCATGGATAGCAAAATAGTCCGTGTTAATATCCGTGTCAATATTCGTGTTAATACCAATCCGCGTAAGAAATAAAGAATAATGATCCGTGTTCAACGTCACGATGCTGGCAGGTAGTGCAGGATCAAAGCCGCCTTTCATCGCACTTTCCACACCTCCCCGGGTCTCGCCTTCAGCGACCTGCGTTCCGGTACTTGCACAGCAACAAATGCTCCTTTCCTCCCCCCCCCCGCCCCACTGACGTGCATATCACCCACAGCCGAAAGTTTCACCAGAATACCCGCACGGACCAGCACAGTCTCATACCTGCCCGCCTCCCCGTGTTCGGAGCCCTGGCGCCGCCTCTGTCCGGCCGAAATTACGCTGGGAAATCCTGAATAGGCCACCATTGCCAACGCCGTTGCGTCTGCCCTGTATGCATTTCACCGCCGCGGAGGGGGCCGAAGACCCGCAACACCCCGCGGACAGTACCGTCCTGGAGGAGCCCAGCTGTGAAGGACCAGGGTGTCGGACTGTTGCCACCAGCACGAGGTCATGAAGAAAGCGCTACTGGGGCTGTAGCGGCTGGCCGCTGCCGCCGCCGCCGCCGCGCGCAGTGCTGGCGATAGGACAGGTTAGGTTCCTCCGCAGCGTGGCAGATGGGACGTCAGATGGAAACTAAGACACTTTTTAAGACGCTTTTTGACGATCTGAACTTGTACGTAGATAGGAAGCTCATTATCGTACATCGTGCTGATGATACCCAAGGTCTTGTTGCTTGCCACAAAGGTGACATCATTCTTCACCGCCTGGAATCGCGTATGTGCACCTTATTTTTCTCAGCCAAAAATCAGATGAAAATTAACTGCAGCAAAGCTCACCTCATCGTTGTCGGAGCTTGGCAACTGCTTCGGAACCTTCCAAAAAGATTTGTCATAGTCAACGTGATGGCAGTGGAAAAACCTCGTGCGTGAAAAGCTAATGCGTGATAAGAGATCTGAGTCATCAAGAGATCAAAGTCAGACCATGGTCAAAGTGGAATGACCATGGAATGCAGGTCAAAGTCAGACCATGGTTTCAGTGAAGACAATTTCTAGGAAATCGTCCAACCTGATACAATAGCGGAGAGATTGACGAAGCCATACATCTCTGAGGGGCTTTCCTAGGCGCCACAAATATTGAAAAAGCAAATTACGTTGATCTAAGGTCAGGTATGAAGATCAGCCATGGTCAAAACCAAGCTGATTTATTACTCTAGGGCTTACTGTATTGCGGCGCTCATTTATTAATTTGCGGCGCTCATTTCGAATTCACTGACGGCAGGAGCCGCATTATACGTCTTCCATTGACTTTTTAGAGGTCAGAACAGGTCATTGACCTAGGAGCACCGGGATCGACATTTTGTTTCAGGGACATGCTGCCTTGCGTAATCTTTGTCGCTTTTTCAAATGCAAAACTCAGAGCAGTCTTCTATGATTCCGGTCACCATCACCTTCAAAAGGTCAGACAAGGTCACTGACCTCAAAGGGACTTGTGACCTCTTGTATGTACATATATATGTATGTATATGCAAGCAAAATATGGTGTGGTGGGAATCGAACCGGCCACCTACAAGTCATTAGCCGAAGCCCCACTCCTCACCCTCCTCGCTGCCGTCCCCGTGACTTCTCCGGGCTCGAACTACGAGACGTCTGTGCGCAAGCTAGGCAGCGCACTCTTCGTCCTGCTCACAGTCGGTGCTGGAAGTCAAGCCGACATCAAGGATACCCAGGTCCACCGGCTGGAAGGTGTAAATGACGTCAGCAACCTATAGATGAAGTCACCGGCCATCGCCGGAAAGGGTGGGGGGCGTGACGTACTCTGTTGTGTGGCGTCCGGCTACGGTAGCTGGTTGAAGAGGCCGTAATTGTGAATGTGAGTCACCAAGACCTGTCCATGTTAGCTGTGTTGCTGCTCGCTTTGCGAGACAACGATGTTCGCAGCTATTGCGGCTAGGAAACTCAGTCCAGGGTGGAAAATCCTGTTCCACTCTCGAGCCGTTGCTGGAGAACGGACCGCAAAAGTCATGGCCTGAATTGGCTATCTTGCGGTTTAACCGTGCAGAATGTCACCAAAACGGAAATGGACTCGGTCGTATTCGACGCTTGGTTGCGTTTATGACTTAATCACTGCCCAGTGAGTGTAAATCTGCACCCACCCATATTTGACACGCCAACCAGGGTAACGGCAAAAACACACGGGTATCTCCACAGCTCTTAAATGCAGAGCATGCGCATTTTATACTGTGAGTCCCCAGGGTCTTTCCCTGTATTGAATGCTAGACAGCTTCGCACCACCCGCCCACTAATTTTCCCCTGCTGACCGTTCTTAGGCCCTTGACTGTGCTGACACTGCCAGCAGGACTCAGTGCTGCCTATTTCAGGCATGTGGTCCTCTCTGGTCGATCCCAGACCCGTTGGACCCTCGGTTCGTGCTCACCAACCAAGCGCAGAAGCCCACCGCCAGCCCGCCGATTGCCACGACAACGCCGCCGGCCGGAACGACGCCTGTTGCCACGGCAACGCCATGCGGAGGTGTCGCATGTACTTAGTAGTCCGGGTTACGCTAACATCAGTGTTTTGGGTTGGTTTACGATAAATGCCTTATGCTAGCGATTTTGAGGTAACATGTGGTGTGATTGTGCGGGGTGTGCGCCCTCGCCCTCGCTGTCTTCCGAGCTCTACATCTGGCTGGGTGCCGGGGGGCGTCACGTGACCGCGGGTCTCCCGATTCGCAGGGAGTTAAGGGTCGGCCGCTGAGGCAGCGCCAGGAACCCGACGTTTGCAGGCGCTAGTCGGTTTTTGGACGAGTCCGGGTGGATACACGTTACGTTCTCTTACAAGCTATTTCGGCCATCATGCCCGAAACCGCCGCGGCCAGTGGCGACGCTGTGACAACGGCTGCTGCGAGTGTCCCAGCGCCAGTGATTACTACGACCGGAGTGGACAGAGGGGCCGCGGTGACTGGCAGAGCCTTATTCGACGCGCGACTCATCCCCCAGTACGATGACGCGGCCGACGTCGTAGAGTGGTTCACGGGGCGGCCGTGCTCTGCCGTCATCGGGAGCGGACTTGCCCAGCATTCTGCCGGCGCAACTCACGGGTGGCGCGTTTGCCGTCTGGCTGCAGATGCCGGGGAGGCGCGTGCATCGAGTGAGATGATGCGCAGATGGCGCCGTGCCTGACTCTCTATGACGCATTTGCGATGGATCGGTTTGCCGCGTACGACGCACATACCAGCCGACGGCTGCTGCCTGGAGAGTCGCCTGACGTGTTCCTGGCGGACCTATGGCGTCTCGCAGCTATGTGCAATGGGGTTCCGGAGAACGTGCTCACGTGCGCTTTTGTTCTCGGCATGCCCGACGAGGTGCGGAGGACTGTTGGCACTGGCTCCCGGGCGGAGGCTTTGAGTTTGGCGGGCATCCTGGTGCGAGCCCGGGCAGTGCTGAGCGACGAACGTGTCGGTGCGGCAGCGGCAGCGGC
>NW_023596805.1:6476824-6571824 GCF_011947565.3 Pollicipes pollicipes | reverse complement strand
GAAGGCAGTGTGGCGGCCTGCACCAAAAGATCAATGAAGTCTCTGCGGCCGTGAAGTCGGCAGTGCTGCCGCGGTTAAACAGCGTGCAGGCCCAGTTGCGACACCTTAAGTTGCAGCGGCCAGTCTGCCCGCCACCGGTCTGTCCGAAGCCGGTTTGCCCGAAGCCAGTCTGCACGCCACCGGTCCACTGCCAGCCGCCGGTCCACGGCGAGCCGCCGGTCTACGGCAAGCCGCTGGTCCACAGCCAGCCACTGACCCGCGACTGCAGCGACCTGCCGACTGGCTCCCCCAGCGGAGTGTACCGGGTGCGGGTGAGTGATCTGCGTAAACCGGTGCCGACGTACTGTGACACGTCCAGGAACGGCGGCAAGTGGACCGTCATCCAGCGGCGCGCCGATGTCACACCCAGGCAGAACTTTTATCTCAACTGGCAGTCCTACAAGATTGGATTTGGAAAGCTCGATGGCGAATTCTTGGTGGGCAATGAGCAACCTGTTTCGGCTAACCTCGCAGGGTGGCCGACGGTACAAGCTGCTCATTATCTTGGAAGACTTTGATGGCGGAATAAGGAACGCATCATACCAGAACTTCAAGGTCGGGCCAGAGCGGGATGGTTACCGCCTTCACGTGAGCGGCTACACGGGAAACGCCGGCGATAGTTTTGGTTTTCACAACAGTGCGCGTTTCTCCTACACACGATAGAAATAACCAACACTCGCGGAGAGCGGGAAATTGTGCTCAGAGATTCAAGGGTGCCTGGTGGTACAAGGTCCTGCCACGAATCCAACCTGAACGGACGATACCTTTCCGGACCGCATAAATCGTTCGCCGATGGCATCGAGTGGAAGCGTTGGAAAGGATTTTATTATTCCCTGAAATCAGTGGAAATGAAGATCAGGCCAGTATAGAAGTAAGGGCTTCAAGTCACTAACTCGCTGAATGATATTTGCTTAGCCGGACGGCATTTGTGATGGAAAGCAAAGAGGGTCCGTGCTTGAAATGCTTGCATGAGGCTTATAGAAACTGGTATAATCAAATTGTCTGTGGTTCTGGAACCCGGCGGAGGAAACAAGCAAACATGCGTATCACTTTCTGCGGAAGATTTGTAAACCTGTGCCGAATATTCCCACATCATGTTATATTTACATGGTTATATGGACGATCAAAATAAGCGTATCCATCCATACTGGACTGATACACCATGCAGCGTGACACCTGTTTGATTCTCCAACCAACGCTCGAGTCATACGTGAAAGATCTTTCCTGCCGCGAGAATATAGCAGTCGCGTAGGCGGCAGGGCGCATGGCCCCTCCCTTAGATCCTGAGATCCTTGCTGGCCAGAGGAGTCCGAATGGCTGCCTTTATGTCGCATTTGGAATCCCCGCCCGTAGGGGTCGCGACCCCAGATATTGGTAAGAGGGCTTCTTGGATGATTAAGTACCTTTTGACTGACGATAAGGACACGCTTTAGTACTCGTGACATGTTGGGTCCCCCTATTGCTCCCAGAGATCACCGCACCGAGCGACCGGTGAATGACTTCCCTGTCGGTCTTGAGCCCTGTGAACCCGTTTTCGAAGTAAGTGGCAATGCTGGGGCGATTTGCATTGGTCGGGGCCCCTGAAACAGAAGGGGGCGTGTTTGGTTAGTGGTTACAGTGCCTGGCAAGTTTAGTCCAGGTCAGGTCGTTGTATTCATGAATCATTTCAACAAGCGGCTTTTGTTTGATTCGGTAGCATTAATATGATAATTCACGTTGTCAATCTTCCAGTCGTTTACACATGAGAGTCAAAAACCAAATAATGAGTCAGAATCTAAATCCGCAGCGCATGTTACACAACGGCAGGCGAGCAATGATTACACTTGGGGACCATCTAATCATCTCCAGAATGGAAATGTGCAATACGAAAAAGTTGTGTGCCACGACGGAAGCCCGCGATTCATTAAGGGCCCCGAATACAGCGAAGCTCTCTCGGAGGGTGGCCCAGGTCAGTAATACTCATTAACCTAGCGCTTTTGAAACAGTCGCCGCCATTTAATCACTGGACGAGCATCGATGGACGATCTTCTGCCCAACAAAGTTTATCACCCTTGAGCTTGCTTTAGCTTAGAAGCTTCAGCCCCCCACCCAAACGAGAGGCAGTGCATAAGATGGGAAAAACATGGGAATGAGTGAGAAGCTTACGAATCTTGGGCCCGTAAGGAGGTGACTAATTTTATCCAAGCAGAAAAGGATGGAGCAGCTGCACTTTTTGACAGCATGAATATGTGACTTTGCCAATGGAAAATTACTTTCCTTAGCGACCACCACTATCTTACCAACGACGGAGGATTTAATTTGTGTTCCGCAACGTCAATATGAAAAGATGAGGGTTTTTCAAGGATTGTGGAGTGCGAAAAGGATGATAATTGTTTTAGCGGGGTTCGTTTGAAACGAGTTAGATGTGAAGCAGGACTGAATAACTTGGACGGTTTTTGCCCGTGAAGATCTCAAAACGTATAGTTGACGTGGGTGAGCGGAGTCTGGCACCAGGGTGTCGTCGGGCTGGGACCCTGAACGTCCGTGAGGGAGGTAGAGAGAGAGAGAGAGAGAGGAGAGAGAAGAGAGAGAGGAGAGAGAGAGAGAGAGAGAGGAGAGAGAGAGAGAGAGAGAGAGAGAGAGAGAGAGAGAGAGAGAGAGAGAGAGGAGAGAGAGAGAGAGAGAGAGAAGAGAGAGAGAGAGAGAGAGAGAGAGAGAGAGAGAGAGAGAGAGAGAGAGAGAGAGAATGGTAGAGTGGCATGGTTGCCTACAATCAGGTTGGAAGTGTGGTGTGATTGTGCGGGGTGTGCGTTCCTCGCCCTCTCTGTCTTCCGAGCTCTACATCTGACTGAGTGCCGGGGGGCGTCACGTGGCCGCGGGTCTCCCAATTCGCCGGGGGTCAAGGGTCGGCCGCTGAGGCGGCGGCAGGGACCCGACACTCACAGGCGCTAGTCAGTTTTTGGACGAGTCCGGGCAAATGCACGCTACGTTCTACATACATGACCCTTGTGGCATAAGGACTAACACGGATAAGCCTACGGATTGTCGGGTAAAGGATTCTTAAAGATGGTACGGAGCTTTTGCTTCCGAAAGTTGTTATGACTACGGACGGCGTTTCAAGCAGATTTGGGACTAAAATTCCGTGAATGGGCGGTTTGAGCCCACAAAAGCACACTTTGCATAATAATTAGAGAAGCAACAAGTGGCCGTTGAGCAGAGGGTGAACTAGAGGTGCCGATTACATTTCTAATTGTTTAGAATTCCAAAATTTCTCAAAAGTACAACGTTGAAAACTGGACGGACAGGGGCAAAAACCTTTCGACTGCCCGTCCAAGTCCAGCTCCGCATGGCTTTTCGGTGCAAGACCGCTACAGCTGATGTTTTCCGCTTCAGATGCGTGGCCGCCCGGCCGACCAAACAGCCGATGCTCCTCTACCTCGCTATGTAATCTCCAGCTCTTTGATTTTGGGAACTTGGCCGCCACGAGCGTGTAGGAGGCGCTGTAACAAGTCGTCTTTAGCACACCCTAACAACCAAACTAACATATATAAAACAAACAAAAAATACGCCGACCAACGTCAGGGTTTTTCGTTTCTAGAATCATAAAATCTAAGAATGTCATCTGACTCATTCTGAGCAACCTTTTGTTCTTGACGTCACTGTCAAATGCAGGTTTGATTGTTAGCAAGCCCACTTATATCGCCACATCATTTGCCTCTGCGCATGTGACTCCAAACCGTAAAGTTAAGTCTCAAAGTTGTTGCATTAAAACGTGGAAAATGTGGTTTGATAATAGCCGTTTAATGCCGAAATGTAGCTTAATGTTCCGCGAGCATCATTTCCCCTTCACGCTGCTATTCAGTTTATGTTGACTCCTGCCAGCGTCCGTTCTGAGGACGCGTCTTATGGTTGTTAGGTGTAGGATACTTACAACATAGACTAACTGCTCAAAGTGTTGCACTTAAACTCGTTAGAGACGGTTTTTACAAAGAGTGACTTGACACGAAATAAAAGATAATGACGCACGAGCAGGCTCACTTTACCCCCAAATGTGTTTTGATTTCAGTGTCATTTGACTCTCGTGTGACGTCATTTGGCACGTGGCGTTCTTGGCACATCTGCTCTATTACTCCGTCTCGGTCGTCGCGCAAGTAGATATGGCTTCATGTCACTCAAACCGATTCATTTTACTCTTACCGAGGGGGAATTTTTTGCACACGTTGACACCTGCCGAGGGCACCCTAAGGCAGAGTCATATGACGCTGGCAAGCCACACCCGCACGTATCTATCAATCACCGTGCGGTACAGGCGCGTGATTGAATCACATCATGATCACTCAGTCAGCCGCCGGATGCCCCTCGTCATCGTTAGGGTCGCGTCGCTTTGCACCCTGTGGTGGCGTAATGTGAAGTCAGTGGAGGAGCGCGGGAGAGGACAGCGGAGCAGCGGTAAACCACGCCGCAGTGTGAAATGACACTGCCGCCCGAATCTTTGATGCTATGAAATGACATCAAGCTGAGTAGAGCGTTTGCGAATATGCCGACGCAAAAAAGCGTCAGTGTCATTTTTGACATTTCTTGACTCCAAAATTACAAGAAATTCAATCTGATCTCACCTGGACCTAGGGTCAGGCGGCTTTGGCATTTTGGCATTTCCCAAGCAGGGTATTGATATCAGAATTAAAAGACTGTGTCAATGTAAAATTATACTGGCACACTATTGAACGTGAAAGTTCCGACTGGGTACGCCGGTTTACGCGTGCAAAGACCCTGGAAATAGCACATAAATACTTTCAGTCATCAGTCAAATTACATCGATGATCTGAGTGCACTTTGCTCAGTGCAGGACAGGACACTAGTTGCGGGGTCAGGAAAATGTAGCATCTGTCACAACGTAAAACGTTAGACAATGCAACAGAATGTGAAGAACGTCACAGAAAATACTGCTTTGTGAAACGTGTGCCATCTACGCCTTTCAAAATACATGGGATGCTACAAAGTGGAAGGAAGAACGCAGCAGGTAAGATAATGGCGGTCGATTTCTGTCATTACAGCTGCACACATTTCGCGTAAGTTTTTTAAGATAACAAAGAGTTTCGATTGGCGACTCATCACGTTATCTACATTGACAGATCCAAGACCTTTTTGGAGTGAACTACATTCAGAAAACTTCGCGTGGATCTGCATAATTGCTCGCACACTAGCCCTCCAGAGTTTCACCGCCTGGGGGACGGCGGGGGGGGGAGGGGGCACAGCGACCACTGTGTCCCCTGCACCGGCCAGCAGCTTCCCCCCCCCCCCCTCCTTCCCGTCCTCTCCTCTCGGCAGCACTGCTCGGACGCTGCCACAGTGACACGCTCGTCTGCTGCGCCAGGCGTGCGGTGGGGTTTTCCCGCCACGACCGCTGTCAGCGGTATGACGCGATGCCCACCGCATCCGGGCGGCCGCGGCACACTCCAGCGGTCGGGCACCGGCCAGGTGTAGAACACACCCGTCGTGCGGTGCTGTGGTTAGGGTTCGGGCTTTCGCAATGCCAGAGGAGGGCAACGTTTCTGTTTGTTGGCATGCATAGGCGTTTCGCAGTGTTGGCCGAGAAAGCCTATTGAGATGTGATTATTCTGAGCATTTGCTTCGCAGCTGAGCCGATCGCAGTAAGATAACTGCTGCTTTTATGCACATGATAGTATCTCTTCCTAACGTTCCCTCGAAAAACTACTCCATTTTATTTAATTAGATTCAAGAACCAGACTTGTAGCAATTGATTTTTCTTGGCCGCTCAGTTGTAGTGTTTTTGGTAGTAGACATCGTAGATGAGCTTTTTTATCTCAGAACACACGCCGCGGGAGTCCATATTTCGGATCTATCAATGTCAACTGTTCCCTCTGCGACGATTCACTGTAGGCGTGCTCCTGCACAGTTGCAACGTCCTGGCTTCCTACCAGTCATATCCGCGCACTTCATCTCCCGGTATGTGCACCGTCACCATTTTGTTCAAACAAAAGGCTCGTGACCAGATTTGCCACTACTACGACGTCACTCGACCCACTGTGTGCGGCCGTCGCCAGTGGCCCTGTCGCCAACAACTGAACGAGACGTGACGGGCGCTGCCGTCGCCGACACCCGAGCGGTGGGCGCTGACGTCGCCGACACCTGAGCGGTGGGCGCTGACGTCGCCGACACCCGAGCGGTGGGCGCTGACGTCGCCGACACCCGAGCGGTGGGCGCTGACGTCGCCGACACCCGAGCGGTGGGCGCTGACGTCGCCGACACCTGAGCGGTTCCCTCGACCCTCAGCCGCCGAAGATTGTCCGCGCACCACTTAGGTGTCTTGAAAGACGAAGCAACGAAATCCTGACCGATGACGCCGCACGCAGTCTGGTGCCGCAGATTAGTGATTAGCAGTTAGTGTGTGCGGCGTTCACAACGGTTGTCCGCACCGCATTTTGTATACACGGACAGTGTGCGTACACATATTTTTTTGTTTATTTAATTTATATTTATTTTCACTTTGAGCATGTAGCGGCCAGGAGTAACGTCAATTATAAGAAGCGGATAATGGATCAGGTATGGTTGCGTTAGCTTTGTTTGATTCTCGATAGTTATTTCGCATACAGTGAAAGAAAAGCGTACAGCTAGATAGTCAGGTTTCATGTAAATAACGCAAGTTTAAAAGTATTTGCAAAGAACATTGCGTGCTTCAAGGAATGTTGTCAGCATCCAGGATAAATTTCTATCTATAGCAGTTTCTAGCCTTTAGTTTATGCACGCATGTAAATCACTTGGATGCAAAAGTGTATGCCATGTCACCTCGACGACGCAGAGGATAATACCGGCAGCTACACGCAGTAAAGTAACGAAACCAACACGTGATTCCAACATGTCTATTAGTGGAGCGCACATAGACAGCCCGTCACGTAATGCCTTTGTTTCTCCTGGATATCGTCGTACTCCCATTCCCGACACAGGCTCATTTTCCGGAACGGAGAACCAGCCACGGCTCGGCAATCTGAAAGATAAAAATGACGTCACGGTCATAAACGAGGTAGAAAATGAACGTTAAAAACGAACAAGCGAAAGTGAATGTCGATGAATCCTTGCACTGCAGCAGCCACAAATATTGTTTTGATCCGGGTACATAGTGGCAGATCCACATGGAGATGTGTTTCACCACACTAAAATTATCCATATCGAGGCTACTCACTCCCATCGAACCGAACGTTGGCATCAAAAACGAGTGCGGGAGTCAACGTCCAGTCTTGTCCATTGGTCAAATGCGACTACTTCAAAAAGATAAATTAAACTGCTAGCCATTACCCATGTCATAATGCGGGCAGTGATTCCGAGCTAGTCAGCAAGTGTCAGCATGAGCAGACGTTCTCAAGATATCTAAAAAAAGCATTTTCATAGTCGACAAGCTGCGGGTGAGAACATCCCCTCTCAGCATCAAACTCTGCCGCCGACGAGGCAAGTCTCCTCCTCGCCCAAAACAATCCTCAGCGGCACCAAACAATTCAAGCCTGAAGAGTGACGCCAGCACCAACACCAGGCTGGTGGCGATGTTGAGGCCCTCGTGAGCCCCCCTCGAGCCTCTTAAGAGCCTCCCGCGGGATGCATGGGCACGTTGCCTTGCATCCCGTTACGCCTCTATAAGAGATGCACGTTCACGCCGCGTCGAACCTGTATGACTCTGCAAGCATCTTCGAGCACGTCGTTTTCCAGTCACTTATGGAGAGCAGCGACTGCCACGATCTTATAAGCACACAACGACACTAGCAACTGACGGGAATCGAACTCGGGTTTCATACAGAGCCCCGATGTTCTGTCGGTTGCGCCGCCATCGCGGCGCGGCAACACGTACCTCGAAGGGGCTGGTCTCCCCCTCGTAATAGACGGCGGTTTGCAGGCGAATGGGCTTCATGCCCATCATGTTGGCGAAGAAGTTACCGACCTTCTGCGCGACCCGTCGCAGAAAGGACAGCGCTGGCTTGTGGTATCCCATGTGCTGTGGAGATGTCGCCGGCATCAGGAGCGCAGGGAGCGTTCACATACCGAGGGATCGAGGGAGGGGGAGACAAGGACAGTTGAAGCTCAAGAAATGCTTGGGAATATTTTATTTTTGACCCATTCGTTTTCCCTGATCATACACTTCCTACTAAATGTACAGGCACTAGCAGCCGTTGCTACAATTAATTCTCTGATTGCAACGGTGCGTCTGATTCATACCCTGATTTTGTAGGTGCCGGGGTCGACGTCCGCGGGAATGTTCCAGGTGCAGGTGACCTCCGAGTGCCCCAGCACGCTGTTGGTGCGCGTCCACTTGAAACTGGAAAAGCAGCAACGTCATATGGAAAACTCGAATCGCAAGCACGAGCTACGCGTGCACACGCGCGCGAACACCAACGCCTGACGTGTAGCAGATCACGAACGCAAGGATGCGTTAGAACGAGTCACGTGTAAACTCACGTGAAGGCCAACGACTAGCATTCAACAGATAATGAACAGGAAAATACTTTAACACGATTCGCGTGCAAAACAAAAACCTGAGGGTTGCTTGCTGGGGCCGAATGCCGACAAACGCGAGCAGAGGAACGAGGCCGACGACATGGAAGCAATCCCAGCGAAACCGACGACATGGAAACATTCCCAGCGAGACCGACGGCATGGAGACAATCCCTCTTCGCTGTGAATGAGCGCTACCGTGGATGCTTCCGGCACGCGTTTTCCCCACCACATTCAGTGATGGGACGTGGTATTTTACCGCCATCACCGGCAGCAGAAGACGAACATCCAACCGCGACGCACATACGTCGGGATACTCATCTGGTCCCTCGAATGGCACATTCTCTTACATGCCTCGCTATGTGCCTGATTTACAGCTCTTGACTCAGCTTGGCTGAGTCAAGATTACACACCAAGATGACCAAGGCGCTGGCAAATGGGGGACTCACAATGTTTCCCAGGAGGCGTCGGTAGCGACCACACCCCAGCTGCCGTCCTGCTGCTGTTTGAGAACCTCCAGGAACGATTTGCCCGTCATCGGATTATTCCGCGGATGTCCCGATATCTGTTGGGTAGGAAAGAAACGAGATACATGACGTGGTAATGTGTGTTAGTGCATTATGATAATGTGTATTATCAACCAACTTTCTGTAAGCAGCCCAAAAAGCTGCGTACAGAGAATTGGTTGACTGCATTGAACAAAGACCAGCGTAACAAACACCTTCATAGTGCATTAATAAGGTTTACATTGAAGGAATAACGTGTACATTTGATTATGAGGTCCACATTACATCAATAAGGTTTACATTTAAGTAACGGGTTAACATTTATGTAAAAGTTTGTACATTTATGTAATTTTTCACACGTGATTAGTAAGCTTACATTCCTTGCTATGCGTCTGCGTGATATCTCAAACGCTATTTATAAGTATGCTCCGTTGTTGTCTACACTCCTCGGATAACTGAAAACTTGCTTTGGGAAAATGTGTGTTTCTGCCATATTTTGCTTTCTTTCCAATTGTGATGGTTTGCAGCATAATTTTGATCTCAATACTCATGATGTCATGACTGATATCTTGTGACAGAAATTGTGTATCATTTGAAGCGTTACACAGGAGTGTATGAGCCTTGACAGCGTCGCAAGCCCTTGCGTCCAGGTTTAGGCTCGATTGCCAAAGGTTCTTGAAATCTGCCCGGATGAACCTTGTCTTCCGTCTCTCTGCGGACTCACAAATTTGGCGGCCACTGATTGGCCCGGGAACGCGTTGGCTGGCGGCTGCTGGGTGACGTCACCAAAGCTCTGGCCCAGGGGCGCTGCGTCGAAGACCACTGGCGGAACGAAGCTCATCTGCCTGGAGAGCATGTCCGGAGGCTGCGCCTCGTCTGACACTGGAGTTCCCTGAAGGCACAGAGGCTCACAAATCATGCCGGGGTTATGTCCTCGTCCGCGGAAGCGTAAGGCCATGGAAGTTTCTTGCTGGGGGGGGGGGGGGGGGCGGGGTGCGGTAGGGGCTCACAAAATCTTACCCCGTCGATTGTATGCTATTTAACACAAGGACTATCTGGGAAAGGGGGGCGGTTCGGGGGGTTCACAAAGTTTGTTGGCAGTCCGTGAGACAGAAAGCAAGGCGGGGAACAACGCCAATGCTTTGTGGCCCCAAAATAACCGTCCGAAATAGATAAGGTTGCAAGTACAACAGCCAGTTACAGTGAAAGCACAATGCGTGATACTTACAGCTGATGATGTCCTGTGTGATAAGGTTTGCAGACTAACACCAATCAACCAAAAGAACATGATATCATCGCAGTTTCAAGTGTACAACATGATCGCAAATGAGAGAGAGCCGTTTCTCAACGGAGCATCACAAACTGGCCCCATTACCTGAATCATCTTGCTGGCCAGCTCCTGGAACTTCTGCAAATAGGCCTGATGCGTGTGGAGGGCCGTACACGGTGGGACGCGCCTTCGTAGCGCTGTTTTCTGTAAACAAGAGAAGGGCGGATGCTGTGAGGACAGACTGAGATCCTGGGCAAAATGGGGCAGTAGGTTTGTATGTAATGTGCATGTATGCAGTGTCTAGTGTGGAGGTTTAGTGCTGAAGATGGATGTTGTGCCTTCCACAGGAGGCTTCAGCTGGGAATGATGCTGAACTGGCCATGTAGCGTGCGAGTCTTGCGTGGAGAGAGCTGTGACATCACGATGCGCTCGGGAGTTCGAAGCGGGGTCCGCACCTTCGTGGTGGTCACTGCTGGTTAAAGTCCCAGACACAGTCCAGCGCTGAACAACGCGCACAGCCGCAGTAACCAATGCACGCAAGCATGACCCATTGCACAAGGGAAGCGAGAAGGCGTTGCGTGGTAGCGAGATGTTTTCTACTTAGAACGTCGACGCTGCCGCTTGAATTCTCAGTAAGTCTCAGCCAGCTTATCTGGCTCTCCTCGAATGTGAGAACAAAGTGCGGGCATGTGTTCAACAGAGGGTCTGGCGGAGTGACTGACGCCTTACGCTCATCTAGGGTGAGGTGAACTGGGTGAACTGGGTGAATTTCTGTAGGGTGAACTGTCGGTGAAACGGGCGCCGACAGAAAAATCTGAGTCTCACTTAGTACTCCTTGTTGGTTGGTGTGGGCGAGGCAGACGTTGGACAAAACCCTGAACGATATCATGTGGTAGTCCTCGAAGGTGGTGATGCGGAACAGGTGTCGGACATTGGACCTGGATCATCTTACGTGGTACTCCCCGAGGGTGGTGACGTGAATTAAGTTCGGACAAAGAAGTTGACGTTTCTTATATTGCACTTCTTCAAGGTGGTGACGTAGAACAGGTGTGGGGCATGGAACCCTGACTTCCTTACGTAGTACTCCTCGAAGGTGGTGACGTAGAACAGGTGCCGGGCATGGGACCTGGACCATCTCACGTGGTACTCCTCGAAGGTGGTGACGTAGAACAGGTGCCGGGCATGGGACCTGGACCATCTCACGTGGTACTCCTCGAAGGTGGTGACGTAGAACAGGTGCCGGGCATGGGACCTGGACCATCTCACGTGGTACTCCTCGAAGGTGGTGACGTAGAACAGGTGCCGGGCATGGGACCTGGACCATCCTCACGTGGTACTCCTCGAAGGTGGTGACGTAGAACAGGTGCCGGGCATGGGACCTGGACCATCTCACGTGGTACTCCTCGAAGGTGGTGACGTAGAACAGGCCGCCGGGCATGGGACCTGGACCATCTCACGTGTACTCCTCGAAGGTGGTGACGTAGAACAGGTGCCGGGCATGGGACCTGGACCATCTCACGTGGTACTCCTCGAAGGTGGTGACGTAGAACAGGCGCCGGGCATGGGACCTGGACCATCTTACGTGGTACTCCTCGAAGGTGGTGACGTAGAACAGGCGCCGGGCATGGGACCTGGACCATCTCACGTGGTTACTCCCGAAGGTGGTGACGTAGAACAGGTGTGCCGGGCATGGGACCTGGACCATCTTACGTAGTACTCCTCGAAGGTGGTGACGTAGAACAGGTGCCGGGCATGGGACCTGGACCATCTCACGTGGTACTCTCCTCGAAGTGTGTGACGTAGAACAGGTGCCGGGCATGGGACCTGGACCATCTCACGTGGTGCTCCTCGAAGGTGGTGACGTAGAACAGGTGCCGGGCATGGACCTGACCATCTCACGTGGTACTCCTCGAAGTGGTGACGTAGAACAGTGCCGGGCATGGGACCTGGACCATCTCACGTTGGTACTCCTCGAAGTGGTGACGTAAACAGGCGCCGGCATGGACCCTGACCATCTCACGTGGTACTCCTCGAAGGTGGTGACGTAGAACAGGTGCCGGCATGGGACCTGGACCATCTCACGTGGTACTCCTCGAAGGTGGTGACGTAGAACAGGTGCCGGCATGGGACCTGACCATCTCACGTGGTACTCCTCGAAGGTGGTGACGTAGAACAGTGCCGGCATGGGACCTGGACATCTCACGTGGTACTCCTCGAAGGTGGTGACGTAGAACAGGTGCCGGGCATGGGACCTGGACCATCTCACGTGGTACTCCTCGAAGGTGGTGACGTAAAGAACAGGCGCCGGGCATGGGACCTGGACCATCTCACGTGGTACTCCTCGAAGGTGGTGACGTAGAACAGGCGCCGGGCATGGGACCTGGACCACTCACTGTACTCCCTCGAAGGTGGTGACGTAGAACAGGTGCCGGGCATGGGACCTGGACCATCTCACGTAGTACTCCTCAAGGTGGTGACGTAGAACAGGTGCCGGGCATGGGACCTGGACCATTCACGTGTACTCCTCGAAGGTGGTGACGTAGAACAGGTGCCGGCATGGACCTGGACATCTAACGTGGTACTCCTCGAAGGTAGGTGACGTAGAACAGTGCCGGGCATGGGACCTGGACCATCTCACCGTGGTAACTTCCTCGGAAGGTGGTGACGTAGAACAGGTGCCGCGGCATGGGACCTGGACCATCTCACGTGGTACTCCTCGAAGGTGGTTGACGTAGAAACACAGGTGCCGGGCATGGGACCTGGACCATCATTCACGTGGTACTCCTCGAAGGTGGTGACGTAGAAACAGGGTGCGCTGGGCATGGGACCATGGACCATCTTACGGTTGTAACTCCCTCGAAGGTGGTGAACGTAGAACAGGTGCCGGGCATGGACCTGGACCATCTTACGTGGTACTCCTCGAAGGTAGTGACGTAGAACAGGTGCCGGGCATGGACCTGGACCATCTCACGTGGTACTCCTCGAAGGTGGTGACGTAGAACAGGTGCCGGACATGGGACCTGGACCCATCTCACTTGGTACTCCTCGAAGGTGGTGACGTAGAACAGGTGCCGGACATAAGACCTGGACCTCTTACGTGGTACTCCTCGAAGGTGGTGACGTAGAAACAGGTGCCGGACATAAGACCTGGACCATCTTACGTAGTACTCCTCGAAGGTGGTGACGTAGAACAGGCGCCGGGCATGGGACCTGGACCATCTCACGTGGTACTCCTCGAAGGTGGTGACGTAGAACAGGTGCCGGGCATGGGACCTGGACCATCTTACGTGGTACTCCTCGAAGGTGGTGACGTAGAACAGGTGCCGGGCATGGGACCTGGACCATCTTACGTGGTACTCCTCGAAGGTGGTGACGTAGAACAGGTGCCGGACATAAGACCTGGACCATCTTACGTAGTACTCCTCGAAGGTGGTGACGTAGAACAGGCGCCGGGCATGGGACCTGGACCATCTCACGTGGTACTCCTCGAAGGTGGTGACGTAGAACAGGTGCCGGGCATGGGACCTGGACCATCTTACGTGGTACTCCTCGAAGGTGGTGACGTAGAACAGGTGCCGGGCATGGGACCTGGACCATCTTACGTGGTACTCCTCGAAGGTGGTGACGTAGAACAGGCGCCGGGCATGGGACCTCTGGACCATCTCACGTGTACTCCTCGAAGGTGGTGACGTAGAACAGGTGCCGGCATGGGACCTGGACCATCTTACGTGGTACCCTCGAATGGGTGACGTAAACAGTGCCGGCATGGGACCTGGACCATCTTACGTGGTACTCCTCGAATGGTGACGTAGACAGTGCCGGGCATGGGAACCTGGACCCTTACGTGGTACTTCCTCGAAGGTGGTGACGTAGAACAGGTGCCGGGCATGGACCTGGACCATCTTACGTGTACTCACTCCTCGAAGGTGGTGACGTAGAACAGGTGCCGGGCATGGGACCTGGACCATCTTACGTGGTACTCCTCGAAGGTGGTGACGTAGAACAGGTGCCGGGCATGGGACCTGGACCATCTCACGTGGTACTCCTCGAAGGTGGTGACGTAGAACAGGCACCGGGCATGGGACCTGGACCATCTTACGTAGTACTTTTCGAAGATGGTGACGTAGAACAGGTGCCGGACATAAGACCTGGACCATCTTACGTAGTACTACTCGAAGGTGGTGACGTAGAACAGGTGCCGGGCATGGGACCTGGACCATCTTACGTGTACTCCTCGAAGGTGGTGACGTAGAACAGGTTCCGGCATGGACCTGGACCATCTTACGTGGTACTCCTCGAGGTGGTGACGTAGAACAGGTGCCGGGCATGGGACCTGGACCATCTCACGTGGTACTCCTCGAAGTGGTGACGTAGAACAGGCACCGGCAGGGACCTGGACCATCTTACGTATTACTTTTCGAAGATGGTGACGTAGAACAGTTGCCGGACATAAGACCTGGACCATCTTACGTAGTACTACTCGAAGGTTTGTGACGTAGAACAGTGCCGGGCATGGACCTGGACCATCTTACGTGGGTACTCCTCTAAGGTGGTGACGTAGTCGGAGTAGGTGTTGGACAGGCCTGCGATCGCCACCTGGACCGTCTCACCGGCCTCCGCGAACGTGGCGGCCACCTGAGGTCAAACGACACACGTGGGAAAGCGTCGGACATTCCCTCCACTCTGTCGGCTCCCACGATCGCAGAGCTAACCGGACGGCGGGGTCGACGGTCGAAGGTCGACGGTCGACGGTCGACGGAGGTCGACGGCGTACAGTGGTAAAGTCGTTTAAGCACTAACTGCCTTTTCTATGGATGTTTTGCCATTGCATACCTGGTTTCATGAGCATTTACATTTCAGCCAATTTGCCCGCCGGAATTGCAGGACCATCCCGACATGGAAGGGGCTCCAACAAACAATATGTCGCGGCTCTTCCGCCTAGATAGCCGATCTGGACTTCAGGGCCCGCGTCCGCAGCCACCTCGCGGCGCGGTGGCGCGCACGCGTGTGACCTTGCATGAAAACAGGGGACCCGCAAATAGCATCTATCACCCTCCCTAGCTACCTCCAACACTACACCAGTGGCTAGGTTTGGATGACGCAGGCATCGCTGGTCCACTGTACGGAAGACGTGCGGTTCGTTCGCCCATTATATGCCCTTATGAGATTCGCTCGCACTAGTCGTTGGCAACTGACCAGAAGCTTAAGCTGACACAAGACGGCGGTGCAATGGCAGTGCGCATGCGTTAGAGTGTAGCTTTAATTGATATTGTCCCCAGCTCCCAAATCGTCATTGCTACACCACCTAAGATCGCACACTGAACTAGAGTTCCTCGATACAGTCGGTTCGGATCTTGGCAACATCCCACCTAGCAAAGACAATGGTCTCCAACAGTTAGCGGAGTTGCTATCATCTTCGAGTGGCTTTTTTTATTCAGTGGCCAGCTTGTGAGTCTCCTCAATCCTACTCCTCTCCAGCACTCCTGTTGCCTTAGGACCGCATATTTGCCGCGTGGTGAGCAGGGAAGTTTCCGCTCCTCTGATTTGTCTGAAATCGACTGACCGCGTCCCTGATTCGTCTGCCCGCCATGGTCGTCAGCTCCCCGGCATGCCGATGATGATGACGTCACCGAAGCGCAAGCTGAACCGGTACCACGCTTGTTTCCAGTCGTACGGGAACCCGATCTGGCGGCAGTAAAAACTGTGACAACTCCGACAATTGCACAGCACTGAACAGAGCTGTGCGAACCGATCAGACGTGTTGAAAATGATGACGTCACGAAGGTGCATGGGCTGAACGGAGACGCGAGATACGTGTCACAGGAAAACTCGGTGCGAAGCTGTAGACAAAGTTGCGACGCTGCGTAAGGGATATCGGTTTTGTGATAGACGAAACACCCGAGCTCATTTCGCGAGGACTAGAGAATAAGATGCAACGACGTTGTGCAGTGAGGGCCCACAATATAAAGCAACCGTACGGATGTGAGCTGGGAGCGCCTGGTAGGTCGACGGTTGGTTATGCTTGCATCAAGTCGCAGGAAATAATTTACAGCACATCAAATATGTTTTGCAGGTTTCCAACCAAACGCCGCTTCCAGTAATGATCAAAGCGGTCACACTCAGCAATTCGGCGATGGATGCATTGCCTTTGTGCAATGTATAGACTTTCGTATGAAACCTCACACCGAAAAAATATAAGTTAACTCTTCCTTCCGAAATGAGGTAATACCTTTCTTTGTTGGTATCTTTGATTTTCATGCTTGTAATACAAAGATAATTGCTTTTCAGTGGCTGGTATTTTTGCAAATTGATATTCATCACACCCCACCGCACAATTAGCAAATACAGCCACTATACGGACCATGGAAGAAATGTACGCATCCGATTGAGGTTCGCCGTTTTGCGTCTAGTGGCGTATTAATGCGTCATTTATCTAGAAAGGAAAAATAAGTCTTAGGGGCAAAAAGCCCGCGAAGGAGCCCGTGAATAAGGTCGTTAAAGTGAAAAAGCGAGCAAGCGAGCGAGAGGGAGAGAGAGAGAGAGAGAGAGTGGAAAAGAGAAGAGAAGAGAGAGAGGGAGATAGAGAGAGAGAGAGAGAGAGAGAGAGAGAGAAGAGAGATAGAGAGAGAGAGAGAGAGAGAGAGGAGGATAGAGAGAGAGAGAGAGGAGAGAGAGAGAGAGAGAGAGAGAGAAGAGAGAGGAGAGAGAGAGAGAGAGAGAGGAGAGAGAGAGAGGAGAAGAGCGAGAGAGAGAGAGAGAGAGAGAGAGAGAGAGAGAGAGCACGCAACAAGTCTATCACAAGGTAACATGCTCCATGATCATGGAAATTGCATTACGTGTGATCACTGGCGATCCTCTTTCCCCGCGCTATAAGACCTTTTCAGTTCAAACCCATTAACCCGCACAGCCCAACAAAGACGCTGTCTATCCACTCAATCACATATTGCTATCATTAATAATACTCTACGTGCGCGGCTTCGCCGAGTAAATTTCACGTATGTGTACTTGAAGCCATAACAATGTCAATAACGATCAATCATGCGCAATTCCTATGCCGCTTGGTACAGTAATTACTAAGTCGTAGAGTAAGCACGCGCGCACGTTCGACAAGCAGGCTTGCCTCGCGCGCGGAGGGCGGATGTTCGACCAGTGACGTCATTTGCCGCCGAAAACACAGCTCCGTTGCTAACGATACTGGACATGCGACAGGCCATTACCCTGGGGAGCCTTGCACCCGTCCGCGTGTGAAAAACGGCGCCTTCAAGCCCTAAACCCGGTGTCTCGAACCAGATCGAAGCAACATTCGACGACGGGTGCAGTTAGGGGCATTGAACATGTTGGCATCCGGTTATTACAGCCATAGGCGGGTCTGTGACGTCCGCCTGCTTCATCATCAATCATGCTGTTGCAAATGGTAGCGGAATGACAGGTGGCAAGGTGACCTTGGAATGCTTCCTGCCTAGATGCGAACGCACAGACGTTGAAAGGTTTAACCAATTTTCTGGCAGTTCTCCGATAGTTATGTAGTTTCATAGTCACAAGTCTATGTCGCCCATCATGGTATCATTACGCGTTGTCCTCTTAATCTTTCATTTCAAAGTTCTTTATTTTTCACGTCACTCTCTCATAATCCAAATAAAATAACTCTTGTTCCCAAAACACTTCTTCCAAAGCCTTTTCCCAATGAATCTTATTTGCTATACTCTCTTGTGCACACAGCCTCTTATGGTCCCATTTTCTAATTCACATGGTTTGTATTGCTAGCTTTTCTATTCCCATCAGGGACGTTTATTTCCGTTTGGTATTTAAACAACCCAAATATTGGCGGGTTTATTCCCATACGGGATCTAAATGGTTGAAGCTACTTCAGGGCATCCCAATTCCTTCTGCTAAAATGACCGCAGAGGTCGACGCGCCCGAAATTCGGCGCTCTCATCTCATTAGGCTGCAAACAAAGGCGGGTCGTTTCATATCTACACGCATTGAACTACCTCGTTACAACGACCTTTACGGTCCCTTAAATCGTCTTGCTACACTTATATCGTGGGTCAAGCCATCTCGTAATGCCATACCTGAATAGAAGTTACGAAATATTTTCATGCATTTAATTAGCAAATCTATCTCATATGACAGGCTTTCAATTATCTATCATCTCACCTTTACCTATTCCAAATTAAAAGGACTGACTACACCCATTCAGTGATATCCCCCAGTGAAAGCTTGACATGCCGAGGAGAAGGAGTGCTATCGACGTTCAATACAGTGGGATGACCGCCATTTTCATTCCGTACCTCCCAGCCTCCGTGTATTTGCAGCGTCCGTGTGTGTCATTCTGAGCGTATCTCATGCTCCGTTATTCCCATATCTGCTACTTCCAGCTTTTCACTTTCCTATTCTCTGTTACTTCTACCACCCGTTATTTCCATCATCCGCTATTTCCATCCTCCCCGTCATCCTTTCTTACCCGCTATTCCCATCCCCTTTTATTCTCATTATTCGCAATTCCTGTTCTCTCCGCTGTTCCCATCCTCCGTGATTCCCATTCTCCACTTTTTCCACCGTCCCGTATTTTATTCTCGCATGTTTCCGTAGCCATAGATTCGAGTGGAAGACACGGCAGACACGTGTGCCAAGGCGGGCCCTCACCTCGCCCGTGGGCAGCAGGATCGGCTTCGGGTGATGGCACTGCTTCAGCTCTTCGGACGGCTTTCTTGATCATGTTACGAATCGCATCCCAGAAGAGGTTGCCTGCGCAACATAACGCGCATATGCTGGTCAAACGTCCAAGTCAAGGTCAAGTCGCGGGCGGCCGCCCGCCCCGTCACCTGACAGGGTGGGGGAACGCGCCCGGTCACCCAGCGTGGTTGTTTCGACGGGTCCTTTAAATCCACAAAATACGCCTCTTGTTCATACCGCATGTCCGGTTGGAGCGATGCGTTCAGGAGGGTCATTCACGACCAACGATAAACGGTGTGTTAATCGAGAAGAAGACCCATGTATGAAAGGATCGGCTGCCATCGCTTGCTGGTTCCTGATGGGTCCAAATCAAGAAAAGAAAGAAGCATCAATAACTTGAGGATCATAAGTGGTTGAGAGTCTTGCGGTCCATGCCGTGATCGAGAGGGTACACTACGCTATCCTATCTTCTTCACAACACTTTCCCCGCTGCCACCGAAGGCACATGTACCACCTGGTTCCCGCCTGGGACCCACCTGAGACCCGCCTGAGACCCGCCTGGGACCCGCCGGAGACCCACCTGGTTCCCGCCTGGGACCCGCCTGAGACCCACCGGAGACCCACCTGGGACCCGCCCGGGACCCGCCTGCATCACGCCTGAGACCCGCCTGAGACCCGCCTGGAACCCACCGGAGACCCACCTGGGACCCGCCCGGGACCCGCCTGCATCACGCCTGAGACCCGCCTGAGATTCGCTCGGGACACGCCTGAGACCCGCTCGGGACCCGCCTGGGACTCGCCTGAGACCCGCCTGAGACCCGTCTGAGACTCGCCTAAGACCCACCCGCGCCTGCCCAGTACTGACCTGACGTGTCCGACTGAGTGAAGTCAAAGGCTCCTGGCCCGTCAGTGGTGCCGGCGGCAAAGCTGAAGCCCATGGCTGGCTTGCACGTCTTCACCTGCGGAGAAACTTGCAAATCAAGAAGCAGAGACACCTGTGTCAATCGGCTCAAAAGATCCTGTCCTAAAGCTGCCGGAACCATGTCGGTGCGCGCAGGGGTACGGCGAAAGGCCAAGTGGCAAATGCGGAACAAGGTTTATGTATCCCAGTATCCTTTTAATGAGAAATACGCAAAGCAGCCCTGAGCTCCAAAAAAAAACCGTGATGAGCCCACTGACAGCCATTCTTCATGCCGAGCCGGTACGGCGATGTCTCCTTGGGAAGCGAACGGCTGCGGTGATTACTGGCGTCCGCACGCTGCAGCTGGTGACGCTAAACTTTACTAATTTCCGAATAAAGGTGCTTGAGGACTAGTGCACTGGCTGAGATCCCGCAGACGCCGAAGACCAGTCGAGGAGGTCGAGAACCGTCGCCTAACGAGCGAGAGGTCCTGGGTTCAAGACTCAGTGCTGACAGTTTTGCAGTTCCCGTCACAGCCGGCTTGTGAATGCAGTCCTCGTGGCGCTGCACACTATGTGGGTGGTAAAATACATTGAAAAGAAGCATTTCTTATGGCCGATCTTTTAAGTCGAATGGTAACTGCACATGTGACACGCGAAAACCACTGAGGTCGGCGCACGAAGTTCCCGGTGGACCCAAACAGAACGGAAGACAGAGGGGGCCATGGCCACTTAAGACGATAAAAACCATGTATTGTTTTTACAGACACTTTTCTCTACATTTTTGAGCACCTGACACTACCTTAGAAACATGCCTCCAACGTGTGTGTTAGATTCGTCCTCGGTAAAAACCGATACAAAAGGACAAGATGCGACCGGAATGAGACCACAGATGCTAATCCGTCATTGCCCTGCATCCTTTTCGTCGACAGAAGATCGTTACCACGAAAAGCAGCAAACAAGGAGGGCTGACCGGAGTGGAAGAATGGCTGACAAGGTTATAGATGATGGCAACGTGCGAAGTTCACGTCGTGTTACAGGCATCAATACGCATGCGCCATTCACGTGGGTTATATGGGTGCCACTGAATGCGCCCATGTGCCGCTAAATAGCATGTGAAAAGTGCGAGACGTGCGGTGACGAAGCTGCCGTGTAGTGAGCTTGCCGCAGTGTGGATGTGCGATTAAAACGTCATTTTTCATGCTGTATGCGCGGCGTGCTGTCTATCAGTGAAGTGGACCTATAAGCATGTGTAGGCCCTGGAGGCATATTTTTTCGTGTGGTGCTGCTCCCGATGAGTTCCAAAAGCAGATACAAGACGGACGCAACGAACATTTGCAAAGGATTGTTTTTTTAGGATGTGACTCTACTAAATCGGACCGGAGGTGTTTTAGCCTTTCTTGTGACATCACTGCGTTCGATTGCTTGTTTACCTAGCTGACACAGCTTCTGCTGGGTATAAAATGGTAATCTAGTTTGCTCTGTACGACACTGGTAGGCACCTGCCAGCCACTGATCTTTCCACAGAGACAGAACTTTGCAAATGGGAGCGAGCGGAACGGGTCGGGACATTCAGTACGACACAACACGTAACCCCACCGTCCCCTGAGTGTTTTAGCGCATTCTGGTGTCATCACTTAGGGGGAGCAGAGGGGCAAGTCAAACGCGGGATAGACCTGGCTCTCCAATACGATGCAAAACTTAAACAAGCAGCAATACTCCCTTGCTCGCAAAAGCTTAAGACGTGATTTCTGGCCCATCGTTAACATGGGGTAGGCCCTGGGCACCTGAGGTTAAAAGCAATAGCTTATGTCAATGCTGTAAAACAAAAAAGTAAGGAATTTTTCACCATAAAAAGCGCCTTTATTGGAAAATAATCTGCATTGCGAGCGGCCCACATCTTTGCAAGCAGCTCTCAACGAGTGGGCACTATCACCACTCTTACGGTTTGACGCTTGCCTTGATTAACTGCATTCGTGCGTCTCTATTTTCAGAAAATTGTGTATTTCGTGCGAGAATTATGGTGCTCAAGAACAGCTCGAGTACCTAGCTAGTCTTATCAACACAGCAGTGTGTAGGACCACTTACCTGTGACAACACATCTGGGCTCACAGCTGGGCCCAGATCCATCGCGTAATGGCTGACTGCACTTCTTGTGCAATTACGACAGCATATTGACAATATACAGCAATGCAATCTTAGGTCTTATTCAAAACATGATATGATAAGGACAGACAGCGGTGGTGGCAAGGGATACGCTTGGACAAGTGTGCTCTTTAACGTTAATTCCAACGGCTAGCTCACACGTGTGCTATAGCTCTTTTGGACTATTTCCATCTCCTAGTCGGATGCGTCATCGTTCGACGGCTTATACCACATTGGTTCGAAGCGCCCTTCTAGTCAGTCAAACATGTCATATTTACTTCAGTCATGCCAGTGCGGCGCTGGTGCTATACAGCTGAGTTTATATATAGGAGCTTGGTGCGTTCACTTCGACTCAATGGCAGGACACAATGCGCGCGACGCCATCAGGCGTTCTTTTTTACCTTTTATCTACGTGAATCTTAGGAACAAAGGCACATGCCTTACTCCCAGACTGTTCATGTGAATGCACGCGCCGGCATTTCTGACGAACCGATTGTGGAGCCGCAGCACGGTACCCCGCTACCAGCAGCATAACGAGTCGATTGGGGAGCCACAGCACGGTACCCGCTACCAGCAGCATAACGAGCCGATCGTGGAGCCGTAGCACGGTACCCGCTACCAGCAGCATAACGAGCCGATTGGGGAGCCGCGGCACGGTACCCGCTACCAGCAGCATAACGAGCCGATTATGGAGCCGCAGCACGGTACCCGCTACCAGCAGCATAACGAGCCGATTGGGGAGCCGCGGCACGGTACCCGCTACCAGCAGCATAACGAGCCGATTGGGGAGCCGTAGCACGGTATCCGCTACCAGCAGCACAACGAGCCGATTGGGGAGCCACAGCACGGTACCCGCTACCAGCAGCATAACGAGTCGATTGGGAAGCCGTAGCACGGTACCCGCTACCAGCAGCATAACGAGTCGATTGGGGAGCCGTAGCACGGTACCCGCTACCAGCAGCATAACGAGTCGATTGTGGAGCCGTAGCACGGTACCCGCAGCCAGCGGCATGACGAGCCGATTGTGGAGCCGCAGCACGGTATCCGCACCAGCAGCATGCGTCTTTGGGCGCCAACCATGTTTGACTGCGTCAAACTCTGCCAAGGGCACATAAGCCATCGACAACTTCCTATGCCCGGGGGCACACAAACCATTGGAAAGCTGATCCGGCTGGGGAACATAAACCACACACAACGGCGTTCTCATTCTGGGAACACATAAGCCACAAACATCGAACCCCTTGAACAGGGACTGGAGTGTCCATAGTTCAAGCCACATCAATCACTTCGGACTTCACTTCAGTTCAGCCACGTTTGCAGGCAGCCGGCGCCACACCCGCCGATCCTCCCCTCCACCTTCATCCATTCAGCCCTCGCCGACCCTGGCTAGGGGCGCGGCGCCCGCGCCCCCAGCGACGCCTTCTTCCCCACGTTGATCGCGGCCACCGCCTGCAGCATCGCCAGCCTCGCGCGCCGCTTCTGCCGCCAGCCGCGCAGCCTCTTCACGTTGTGCAGCTGCACCTCGACGACGAACGCCGCCAGCGCGAGCACGTAGCCCAGCGCCAGCAGCGCCAGCGGCCCCTGCAGGTGCTGGAGACTGAGCGGTCGCCGCTCGACCGTCGGCCCGCAGAGGGTGGCGTCGCGGCGGCACGCCGCCACGTTGGCGCGGAGCGCGCGGAGGCGCAGCGAGAAGAGCGCGTCGGAGAGCCATTTGCGCATGATGCCGGAGTCGGTGAGCCGCTGGACGAGCGCACCCATCCTGCGGCCGTACGGCGCGTTCCTCTGCACCGGGACGGCCAGCCCGGACGGCATGAACGTGTCGCGGCTGACGACGAGGTCCTCCGGCCAGAGCGCGCCGCGCTTCTCCAGGATGGTCTCGCACAGCATGTACTCGAAGTACTCGTCCTCGAATACGTGCGCCAACGCGTGGCCCTCCGCGTGTGCGTGGAAGGACGCCCGCAAGCTGGGCACCTTGACCACCTTCCGACGGAGGGCGACGTACTGAGCGCCCCGTCGCTCCGCCAGCCACTCTAGGAACATCTTGTTGCTGCGCGAGACGGCGAGGCGTAGGGGGCTCGCCGCCAGCTGCGCCACCGTCTCCACCGGCACGCCCGGAGCGCCGTTGATGAGGAAGGACGTCAGGTTGCTGGTGTACATACAGGCCACGATGAAGGCCGTCAGCAGCCAGATGCCGGTCAGTAGGCGGTTCCGCGCGCAGCGCACCACGCGCCCCGAGCTCTGCGCGACGATCACCTTGTACGCATCGAGCAGCGCCAGGTCGAGCCGTCGTCGCCGCTGCAGCGCCGACACAGCGCCCACCAGCAGCACCGACGCCAGCACCAGCGCCCAGAGTCGTGGCGAGAACGGCGCTAGGATCGTCATGTACGGCGGCAGCGGGGGCGGCCGGTGCGTCACGAAGATCGAGTGCACCACCGTGAACTCACGGAGGAAGTCGACGGCGCTGGCGCGCTCGGCGGTGACGGAGATGCCGCCGACGGCAAGGTCAGCGGCGCCGTACACCACACTCGAGAGCAGGCCGCTCCAGGTGCCGTTCGGCGCGCGGCTCGCCCACGAGCGCCGCGGGTGCTCGCGCAGCTCGAAGCGGAAGTTGAGCTTGGCGGCGAGCACGTCGACCAGGTTCGTCTCGGGCCGGTCGTACGGCGCGGTGCAGAGGCCGCCGGCAGCCTTGTGCGGGCAGAAGACGTACGGGTAGTAGTTGAGGAAGCGCACGCGCAGCATCACGCCGCGTAGGTCCTCAGTCTGCGCCAGTCCAGGCGCAGCGACCACAAGGCCGGTCGGCGCCCAGCGCGCCACGCGCCGCACGTCCACGCGCGCGGCGGCGAACGTGACACGCCGCCACACGCGCCAGCCGCCGCCGCCGTGACTGATGCACAGCGGGAACGGCACCTTGTCGAAGAGTTCGGCCGCGAGAACGGTGCGACAAGACAGCCCGGCCGGCGGCACCACCAACGCCTCGGAGCCGGCCCAATGCGGCGGGTACGCCTCGGTCGGTACCTCCAAACAGGCCGCGTCGCCGGCCCAGAGCAGCACTGCGCCGCCCGGCCGCCGCCACAGCGCTGACGCCAGCTCCGCGTGGCAGGACGCGCACGCCGCCCCCACGGTGCAGCCGCGCCGGCAGGGCAGCGCCGGCAGGAGGAGGTCGGCCGCTTGGCGCGACCCGTTGCCGCAGGGCAGCACGTGCAGCGGCGTGGACGGGAGCTCGCCGGCGGTGGTCAGCGCCCGCACCACGCTCGCCACGGCCGAGACGCGCTCGGCCAGCCGGGCGGCGCCAGCGACCGGCAGCAGGGGCAGCAACGTCAACAGCAGGACGGCGACGCCGCCGCCGGCTGTCGCGACGGAGGCACGAGATCCGGGCGGCGCCCTCCGGAACCTCATGCCGAGGGATGGCGGCGGTGACGGCATCGCGACGGTGGTCATCCCAGCCAAAGACGACTCCCTCATCGTTATGCGCAGCGCCGGCAGCCGCTGGAAGTGGGGATCTTGAATGTGCAGATGAGGGTGATGTCTGAAAGCGCCATTGGGCCGCTGGCGGGGTCACGCGCTGCACGTCGATCTCCGGACGGGCGGATCGCTCTTCGCGGTGATGTCGTTGCTGCGTCACCGGCGACGTGAAGTTGCGATCATGGACGTTGCAAATGCCTTAAAGGAGAATGCTCTTGCGCGGCCAACCTCTGCCGCAAAGTAGGAAGGCGCTCCAAGGATGCGCCCAGTCCAATGAGCAGAGTCCAGTGGCACTTATCTACCATTCAGGGCTAGTAAAAACCTTTTGGCTCCACATGGCGTCTCGATTTGCTGCTTGCGCGTTCCGATTAGTTCGAAGTCATGTTGCCTCGGAGTTTGGTGGCTCACTTGATTGATATTTTGTTCATTTGGCTTGCTCCAGTGCAAGGGCGACCCAGTAAGATCCAACACTTAGCAATCCGCTCTGTCCTTCTCAATGCCCTTTGACAACATTCACATGTCCGGTTGGTGGCCCGCTTTTTCCGTTTGATACAGACAATGGTTGCTCGATGGCTACTTGACGGCTACTTGATGGCTACTGAATGGCTATTTGATGGCTTCTTGATGACTACTTGATGGCTACTTAATGTAGAGGTGCCACCTAACCCACCTGATCCACCTCGCTCACTATCTATTCCAGCTGGTCCACCTGCCCAGTCCTCTGCGTCTACCAGCCCACGCTGTCCGCCGGTACTGACAGCCGCCGACTGTCAGGCACCGCCTCGCCGCACCGGCGCATTGGACGTGGCGTCTGCCTTTTGTGGCCGTCAGCTGTTGTGGCGCGAGAACGTGCGCAGATGGCGCCAACGGGCACGCGACAACGACCAAAGAAATAGGTGTGCGGCGGGCTAGTCTTAAAAGGCGCCGGAACTATTACGGCGAATAGGGGAGGTAGTAAGTTGCTGGACGTTCAACAGCTGAGCTGCGATGTGTATCTCAGCATTGCACTGAGCTTTGTGTATCGAGGACTGCTGTCACCCAGACCATGACACACGTTTCTTAGCTGCATGCAACGTAGCGATAGTGGGGCTTTGTAAATCTGTGGAGAGGCCTTGCTCTCCCCCCACACCCCCATTCGTCTCGGCTTTTAGGTATGCAGAGTAGATTATGTGCATTCTACACGTTATTTCATGCCAAATTATGAAGGACATGCACAGTTTGCACAACCCAAAGCACCAATATCTCGCAAAAACAAATACTAAGGTTTAAAAATTGTCCACATTGTGCACACTTCTGCTTTTTGGCCGGTGCATAACGTTAGTAATTTGTACTCAGAAATGAAAGCATGAGAAGTAAATGTCTTCATTGAATCTCAAAACACACAGGCTCAGAATCTTGAAAAAGGCAATCGAAGTAATGTTTTTAGCATACGGTCATAGGCATACATAAGGTCTCTGCCATGATTGTAGGCCTTGAGCAATAAGAGCAAATGTGATCAACTGCATGCAAATGATAACAAATAAGGCATTGAAGATGAGCCAAAATGAACAGCATGTCTTCAACCTCAAACCATTTAAGGGCGTTTTCACTTGTTTCAACGGTAGTTATTGGCATGCAATTGGTCATCTTGCTTCCTATCACGAAGTAAAGTTTCCGGAAAGAGTATCTGTCCATGGGAAAATAAGATAGTGCGTATTTTCGTGGCGACTGGTGACGCTGCCCCATCGTTCATCTCACCAACGACAAATGCTTGAACACAAACCTTCCTCGGCACTGTCATCAAAGCCACAACACATTGAGAGCCACGCGACGTGACTAGAGACACTTCATGAGTCCGAGAGGCACTGAGCTGGCAGCAATCGATTTTCAATGCACCAGGATCTTCCGCCAGTTTTGTCACGTGGGGTGCGCATGGCAAACATATACAACCGTGGGCAGCAGGCGCGGCGGGGGCGGAGACAAAGAGACAAAAAAGAGGCAGGGGGCGCGGCGGGGGCGGAGACAAAGAGACAAAAAAGAGGCGGGGGCGTGGCAAGGCAGCCGACGGGCCTAAACAGGAGTATGCCATCATTATTTTTTGTGGACATCGGCTGACACAGGATCACAAGGTCACAGGACTAGCCAAATGTACCGGTAACATGTTCGTGCTCAACTCATTGATGAGCGGGATGAGACGACGAGGCCGCATTATTTATGGTCCGTTTGTCCACAACACGCTAATTGAAAAGACCATAGGCACGGTAAAATGTTTTACGAGGCCTGCAGGACGTGCCATGTTTTATTGCTGTGTTTGATTGTTGTTGTTTCTTGTCATTTGCGTTTGTGCGTTCGCTGTTGTGTCTAGTTCTTTTCGTTTGTCTTGCTCACTACGGGAACACTCCTCACCGGTGAATATGAACGAGGACGATAGAGGGGCGGTGATGGGGTGTACGGCAGCCTGATGTTTAGCATTGATATTTTTAGCATTCAGCATTTAGAATGATATGTGCTTAGCATTGAATGTCGGTCACGCTTAGACCATTGTAAGTAAACTTCAGAATACTCCGCAGCTAAGAAACAGCCTAGCGGCTCTCCGCCGAGGAGATTTAACTGTTGGACAGGGGCCGATGTTAGCTGTTAGTGGCGCAGTCAGGAGTTCGGCTAGGAGGGGCCAAATCGGGATATTTAAGACTGCTTCATTTTAGATCCCTTTCTTTATCGCTTGTGGGATCTGTTTCTTTATGTTTTTTATGCGCATATGCTTTTATGTTTCAGAACCCCTACGAGCTTTTCACGCTGCCAAAGACGATCCCAGCGCAAAAGGCTGATCACAAGCATTTCAAGCCCAAGCTGGTGCTAATGCCACTTTCGGTCAACGTTCGCAAGCACCGGAAATACTGTCCTGCGCATTCCCCTCCGTTTCCCTAACATTGCTTCTGCCGGCCAACAAGACAACAATAGGCTTCACTGCTGAGGCATCGCTGCGTTCCTATGTTTCAGCTCCCATTCATGCGCACGCCCAGTGAAATGAATTATTTAGTGGACACGCCTTTGTAGAGTGCGCCGTTTACTGGTGCGTGGCCTCCTGGTTTATGCAGAAGTTTTCCGCGCTCAACACCCGAGGCTATTGTACGACGGGCCATCTATCATCTTGTCCTAGATGACAAATGCCACGCTTTTGCCACGGCGGCGGCCAGCCAAAAGCGCCGGCGGCGGCGGCGGCGGCCAGCCAAAATTTGGCCGGAGATCTGGCCGGAAATTTGGCCGGCGGCGGCCAGCCAAAAGCGTCTGACCGTGTCCGCTCTGATGCACTCTGGCATTCACGATGCACGGTGGGATGTGTGCTGTGGCATTGTAGGAGGTCTCGGTACAGTACCGGAGGACGCTTTTTTGGCGGTTATCTTTCTCCGTGTACAACTTTCCTGGCCATTCGCTGCTCACACGGATGCGGAAAAGCTTGGCCAGAGATTAGGTTTACGGAACTGGAAAGGATAGCACATCTCAGTTTTCAGACCCGGCTATAAGAAGTCAAAAAAATGACGATTGGATGTCGCTGTATGACACAATTGGCGCATAGCGCCGGGCCGTAGTTCAATGAAGCTTCATCCTCCTCACCCTCTGTGTTGAGCCATTCCCTTCCCCTCCCCATCCCCTCCGTTGGGCCAGCTTCGACACAGGCCACGTGACAGGTCATCTGTGCGGGCGGAGAAAGTCCAAAAACGGGTCATTATTTCCCCCAAGCTATATGGAGACGTTCTATCTCTCGTTTTGCGCGAAACCGCGCCGTACTGCTATCGTTAGAAAACGGACGCATTATTACGGGGTTTGAAAACAACGAGAATGATATCCTAGAAAAAGAACACCTACGCAGACCCACTGGGAGCTTGTCTAAATCCGAGTAACGTTAAAGAGAGTGTTCCGCATTGATGTGGGGCTCTGAACTGAAACAGCCATCCTGAGGACTTTTTAGTGCTGTTCACAATTCTGCCTGTCTAAGACCTAAGCTCCTCTAGTTTTTGAGCTCTACGCCCGCCAAAATGGGGAACGGCATACTGGGGAGAGCATTTCAAAGTCACCCAGACATTCATGACTTCGTAATAACGTCATTCAGATCCTGCCATTCCATATGTCATGCAGTGTTCACAGTAAAAAAATTGTCGAGGCGCTCATATCTGGCGTTCATGAGCGCGATTTTCAGATATAACGGCCGTCAACTGGCTCTCAATCAATGTTGTGCAATGTACAATGATGTAATCAAACCATGACGCATAAAGGATCATTTTTACTGAACAGAGAATTCCGGGGTCTAGAGCGGTCTTTTCCGCTTAAAAAGCATACAGGTACTTATTAGTGAGTTTGTTTCATTATATCTGCACTAGTAGTTATAAAGCATACCAGTAGTTACAAGTGAGCTTGTTTCATCAGATCTGACACTTGATTCAATGTCTTCAAATGTTAAACATTCCCTTTGACATTCCTTTTGGCGGCTGGCCGCTTTCTTTTGAACTTAAATGGAATTAAAATCCATCGGATCTCAGACAAAATTAAGGTCTGGCAAAAGACATTTGCAACACGAAAATGCCATTTTATCTCGTCTTATCTATTGCACATCAAGCGCTATTGCCTGATTCAGTCCGACCAGCCAATAAACAATACACATTGGTGAGACCTTGAAATCTGACTTTGACCTCTTAAAAAATATCTAACTCAGTTCCCCTCCGACCTCTAACAAGTGAAAGGCCACGCCATGGCCAGTGATAACAGCGTTGACAACTGCATGCGAATGATGTAAATTTCCCTCGAGTAGCTTTGACACAGGGACATGGCCCTGGTAGCTTACCTTGACCCAGTTCCCTTCCGGCATCTGAAAGGTGACATGTTGGTTTGACATGTCGATGTACTGGTGTATGTGGTCTACCGGTCCCGACACCCCATGGTTCGACTTGTCGAAGAACAGTCCCTGTTGAACAAAAGAGAGAGGGTACAGTTAATGCTTATGGACGCCATGGCTGACGACATCTGTCCCGTGTCGCGCTCTTATGGACGCCATGGCTGACGATACCTGTCCCTTGTCACCCCCTAGGCTAGCAGGTGCTGAGCGCACCTGATACGAATGAATGAAGAAGGGGAAGTCCGTAATACCAATGAAGTAATGCGTAGAATGAGTGAACGCAGCCGAACGAGCAGTTACTATCCTAATTAATGCATGCATCACCTTACTTACCTATCTTTTGCGTTTTTTTCAAGCGATACATTGAAACACCAGTCACCGATTGTGTTCTTTAGACGCTGACTTGCTGTAAAGAAACCCCGATTTTCGAGTGCGCCTTTTGCACAGAGCAAAAACTTGGCACGAGTTTGCGACAACACGGTATGTCACCGTGTTTAGTGATCGCCACTTTATACATTTTTGTCTCGTGAAGAGGAGCCAGAGAGATGTTTTCCAGTTGGTAGCACAGGCCGAAGCGCAGCAGGTGACTGTGACACGTTCGTCACGGGTCTCAGGCTCTGGGTGCTGGACTGGCAGTGCAGAGCAGCGCAGAAGGCGACTACAGTGGTGTCGGCACGCCTCGTTCGACCCAGGGCTGTATGACCATTGTTCAGCCGCGACTCGCTTGTCAGGTCCTATGGAGCCTTAGCAACTGAGGCCAGACATTTTTCAGCACAAGACGCTCTTTGCACATGCTAAATGAACCGAGCACTGTCTCCTGGGGTTACAACATGGACACTATGGTAAATGTTCGGCGCGCTATGAACGCTCTCGCAATACTTCAGATGACATGGGCATGGAGCGCAGTGTAAAAGACATGGACCACATCAAACTTCATTTGGCCGGCTACTGCGTGCTCTCCACCATGTCATAGTACTCACATGGGCCATGTCGTACTGCTTGTGACCGATGATCTGCGCGCTTTCCACCATGTCTCAGTACTCACATGGGCCATGTCGTACTGCTTGTGACCGATGATCTGCGTGCTCTCCACCATGTTGTTTCCTGGCCCGGAAGCGATGCACGTCTCCACGCGGCCCCCGCACGTGCTCGTGTCCGCGTCGCAAGGCAGACCTGCGACACGTGGCCACGGACTCGGATCAGCCACGCGCGCAGCTGGTCGTCTTGGAGAATGTAAGCAATGATGTTTGGGCTATCGGACGACGTAACAGTATCGCACCTAGTCAGATTTGAACCCGCCAGTCGCCGCCCGATGGAGGGCGATCGCTCAACTGACTCGGCCAGCCTCCGCACAGTTAAGGTGAGGAACTGCTTTCGGAGTGGTGCGTTAATCTGGCAAGAGAATGTGGTGGCAGGACTGGATGCATTGACGCGTGTAGAAAAATGTATTTGGGTCTGGCGTTGTATCTTTGATGGGATGGGTGCGCTTGTCGTGGACTTTGTGATGGGCGCGCTTGCATCATTCCCGCCGTCCATTGTTATCGAGGCTTGGACTACAAAGAAGGTATGCTGTTTTGCGTGATCCCGACCACGGTAGCGCAAAGGGAAAAGACACTCGCACTATCCACAAATGTCAGATATCCATCGATCCAAGCAAGCTGCAAAAAGTCACGCACGAATTCCAAGACCACACGTAGCTTCCAGAATATTCAAGAATATTCTGGCTCCTCTCTCGCTGGTGCCTGCAAAAAAGCTCGTTAGCCATGGCACATATGCAGACCTGTGTCGATGCACTTGGCTCCCCGCGTGTTCGGCGAAACGTCTCCCAGATTGGAGGAGCCGAACGCAGCCACAAACGGCCCCGTGCCAGGCAGCGCCCCGCCATTCATCATTGACTCGAACATCTGTCAGAGAGTGTACAGCGGCGCGTCAGTGCGCAGAAGCTCTCAGATACAGCGCCCGCCACCTAGCGGCGACCTCACACATTGTCTGCAGGAGCACTGGCATAAGGCGCACGGCGGCGCAAACGTAAACGGGTCAGAGCGCTGAGTGTTTGAAAGCCCAGCGGCATCGACGCGTTTTTTAAACGTAAGGGAATGCGACGCACCCCGCTGTCTCTGTGAAGTGACTGCAGAGGTCATTGAAACGTTCGGAGGTATGCCACCACCAGGATTCGAAGCCAGATCTCCCACGTATGAGCGGAAGGTGCTGACAACTCGGCTACCACGCCCCAAAACGATGCGCGTCAGCTGCAGTGATGCTAAAACAATGCACCGTGTCATAACACATCATTATTATTGGTTGAGTAGTCTGCAAACTGGGTGAATAACCCCAATAGCACCATCAAATTCACGAACAGCCTGCAAGGGTGTGTTTTACTGCGGCATAAAACCACGCGCCAAAAACACGTCGGTGTACAAAAGCGCACGGAGACGCCCAGATGCCATTCCTTAACCAGCGAACGCGGGCGAATTTCATGGTTCCTACCGGGCAGCAAAAGCGTGTGTTTGCCATAAAACCGATGCAGACTCTACGTACATAGTGGCATCATCACAGGGCGACTTATTCGTAGATTCACTCTCCAGTGGTTAGAAGGATAATTTGTCTGCGCTGCGTTCGGTTTCACATATATTACTCTACCTGAACGTCAGACTGGCACTTTGAAGCGCTGACGTTCAACAAGTGCCCACTGGACACGATGGAGAATGACCAACTGATCACTATGAACATTCCGAACACTTCGGACTGCACCTGCTCCGCGTAGCCCTTGTTGTCTCCCGAGATGTACTGGTTTGTGTTGTTCATGCTGGTGCCATGAACAGCGAACCAGTTAATCAGACCTGCGAACCGATCACTGAGTATCACTGATCACCACTTTATTCTCTGATCCTCGTCCAAAAGCCGGCACAGCCAATGCAGCGCGAAAGAACGTGATCTCTAGGGCATTTGTCCTCCACACATATCGGGGTTTTGGTACCAAGCATTCTCAGGTAGTCACGGTCACTGTAATGGCCAGATCCAAAGACAGTGCAAGCAATGAATAAGCACAGAAATGCACGAGCAATGTAAATAAATGCCGCCATTGTCGCAGTATTTTCAACACCAGCTAAAAACATGTTCGAACAGTATCATGATTTAAATATAAATATCATGGCAATCATCGAAATAATGCATGGTGGTGCATTTCTCAACTGGGGCTGAAGCAGAAAATGGGCAACATATTTTCAGTTTTGTTTCTTACATGTCAACCTTAAGATCATCGATGACGTAACAGAACATTGCATGACGACATTTGATGATGAGAGGTGAGAAGTGATACATTTAGATAAAACTGTCGATTTCAAAGACTAGTTTTGGTCCACTTGTGACGTTTCACCATGAGTCTAGCGGTGCTCTGGCAAAGCAAGAGAAATGCAAGCCCTTTCCCCTCCATTTTTCGATGAATCTGCGTTCGTGTGGCGATGTAATTATTTGACTCTATACATTTGACTCTATACATTTGACTCTATACATTTGACTCTATACATTTGTAACCACGGCAAACCGAGCTGTGGTCAAGTCACAGCCCATGGAATGTTGTGATGACTCTTGCTAAATTATGTTGGCCTGGAAGTTGTATAAGAGACGTCACATAAATAGAAACAAAATCGTCTCTCGGTTAATGCATGTTTTAAGTACGTTACATGTTATTGTTCATGCCAGAGCGATTGCGCAAGTTCCAGATAGTTCTTCTCAAAAACTGCGTTTATTCTGATACGATGTTAGCGTACTTGTCACAACTTGCAGTGGGACATGACAGGCGGTAGCCGATGAGGCGGTGGCGAATCCACGAGGCGGTGGCGAATCTGGCAGCCTCCAAGTCTTAAGCAACACTGGTCAGTTCCGGCCTTAAGGCCATCTATTTAATTTTACGACGATGACCAATAATTTCCCGTCAATGATTGCTGGTTCACATGATCACAAGCCAAGCCACTGCCTACCTTTCGGTGAGTCGTCGGCATTAAAGATCTTCAGCAGGAACATTTCTTTGTCGGTATCATACTCATACCTGAAAACAAAGGCATCAATGGCAACCGGACGGAGAATCCTGTGCACTCCTCCTCTTGCAACGGTGTTACTCAAATAAACTATGGTCACTCACCAGTTCACAAGCAACACCAAACCATGGTCGGTGGTCCACTCGCAGCCAGGTGCAGTGCTACGGAACAAGGGATGCGATGGTCTTCAATATCAATCAGATGACGTAGTTTTAAAGACAGAACATGCCGCAATGCTTTATTTTAAGCACTTGCATTCCGAATCAAACTGAAGGTTTGGGTTTGCTATATTCGAATATATCTAAATCTTTCCAATTCTCGAACCCGAAAACGACGACTCGAACCTTGAAAACAAGGATTGGAATAATAAAAATCACAATAAATCCTCAGCATGATGAATACTGACGGAAAAATTGGAAATCATTTCAATACATTTGAGCGTGTTCGATGTCGAATCAAAATCGGAATCCGAATCTAAACCCACCTCCCACAAGATTCTGAGCCCAAAATGGTGTGAATCCTCAGTTCTAGTTGTGAAACTTGGCGGGGGTTTGGATGGAAAGAACTGGATTTTATCTACTTTATCTAGATTCTGCAACTGAATTGCAGAATCTAGATAGCGCAGATAAAGTAGACAAACCTAGGATTGCGCTTAAAATACACTTTATCCAAAAGACGTTCAAAACGGAGGACCCGTACACTACGTCTGGCGTGGGGATGCGCGAGCGCCCACAGTGATATTTAAAAATTAAATCTCGTAATGAATGGCGTGCTTTCTCATTGATTCCATATGTTCAAAACGTGATAGACGTTGGTGCTTTACCATAGATAATTCTGAAGATAGTGATGGGTATTTTGGCAGACTTAGAACCGCCTGAGCCCTTACGGCAATCATTGGTGTGGAGCGCGCCCGATCACGGGCATTCCGGATCTCCAGGGATACGTTGATTTTGTTGAATCAAAACTTTTTTCCTTTATTAAGAAGTTGATACCATCGACTCACATTGAACCAGCGCGGGGTTCGGCGCAGCAGAACCGTAGTTATTGTAGTAAGGAAGGAAGGTTCTTCTGTTTCGGTGACTTTGATGTCCCAGCGCAAAGTCGAAAGACACCTGGGGCCTCCGCAGATCCTAAGACGACAGGTATGCTAGGTATTGTTCTTTCAGCATTACACATCTTTCCACATTACGTCGCTAATAGATTTTCATTTCGTTAAGGTGGTTTTTGGATCTCGGGTTGAATTGCAAATAACTACATGTTTCGAAATGCTTCCCCGCTTGTGGCTCTTTGCCAGCTTCCTTCGCGTTCTTAATAATGCTTTCATCCGAACGGGGTGGCTACGTGCGTAATCACTGTGGCACAATCATTAGCCCACATCTTCAAATCAATAACTTATCGAAACAGCTAAGCCCGATGGCCTAACAAGCTAAAAGCGCTTCCTTTACGTTACCAACTTGTCCAATTGCGGGCGTGACTCATGGGGACTCGACAACTCATCCTAGCCTTGCGCTCAATATCCAGGGAGAAGCGACCGACGGTAATTCAAGCTTCGCTGGGGGCTTTGAACTGACTTAAATGCACTATGTGGACTTCTCAGGAGTTGTAGATCCAGCATGCCAAGATGTGAGATGGAGTAATCCAGGCAGCTGAGAGGCTACCCTGATGACAGAGCCTGTTCAGACGTCACATCCTAGTAAAGGATATATGAACATCAGTTATTGATTCGTTGGATGGAATATGCATGCAGGCATCATAAATATCATGCAGACATCATAAATTACAAATGTTCTACAGTTGTACCAAGCTTTGCATTTGGCCACGCTGACTGAAAAAGAGAAAAGGACCCTTAAGTCTGTAAAATTTGCCAATAGTTGTGCAGGAGCTGAAGAACCAACCACGTCGATGACTTTAATCCATGTGCCGCAGATGACTTGTGGACTAGATGACAATCCCGTGTACAAGAAAACGTTGAAAACTGCCTTTGAACCTCTTTGAAAATGTCATTCTATGCTACCAAAATATACTACTCCACGTTAAAGTACAACGCGGAAGGCGTAGTGCGCAGCATGCCAAAAGTTAACGAGTTGGGTGACAAAAGTTGATCTCTCCGCGACTCACAGGCAGGCGCGCAGCCAGAACCGTGTCAAGGGGGGCACGGGGCTAACAAAGGGCCCCCTGTTAGCAAAAGATCCCCGCAAAAACTCGCCGGATAGGTCCATTGGTTGACGATGACATGATACACACACATAAACATACATACATATATATATATATATATATATATATATATATATATATATATATATATATATATATGTGTGTGTGTGTGTGTGTGTGTGTGTATGTGTATGTGTGTGTGTGTATGTGTGTGTGTGTGTGCGTGTGTGTGTGTGTGTGTGTGTGTGTGTGTGTGTGTGTGTGTGTGTGTGTGTGTGTGTGTGTGTGTGTGTTATAGGTTTTTGCCCTCCATAACTGGAATAGAAGCCAGACGATACAGCGGGATTAATTTTGCCCGCAGCCAATAAGCTAAAAGATCATATGTTAAGCGACTGCATGGAATAAATCGCTATCGCTCTTCATTTTAAGACGGTCCAGTGGACTCGTCTTAAACCCATAGAACTCAGAAACTTTGTTAGAATTTTGTCCTGTGTTGAACAGAGATATCAGGAACCCCACGATTCTAGACCGAAGATAAAAATGGCTGAACAATTTGCATTAACACAGTAGTAGCCAGCGGGCAATTATACGAAGCTCTGCAGGACATTCTGCGGGATCAAAATTGACATTGCCTTCGAGGCCAACAGAAAAAGAGAGCGTTTGGAACGTTTCAAATAGACGAGTTTTAAATAGTAAAAAGCTAGTTCTACCCAATTGTAGGTATTCATGGAGCGTTGACTGGTCTCGCTAGTCGCGTTCTGTATGTCGGATATATATATATATATATATATATATATATATATATATATATAATAACCAGCAATCTCGGGTGACTAGGACAGCGATAACCCGGGTTGCGCTTTCCTTAAAACCGAGCGGCGTCGGCCATTGCAAGTTACGCCAAGCGGCGGGCAACGTGCGTGCAACAACGACCATCGTAAAACAATGTTTCCGAATGTATTTCAAAACGGATTCCTGCAGTTCAAAGAGCAGAAGGGGCAGATTGCTTTTACAACGTTGAGGCTGTCCTCTGGCCAGATAAACAGAGCAACACGAAAAATAGAGATTCTACCTTTATTGTTCCAGCTGCACCACCAGATTCCAGCACTACTACGAGGTCTTGTAAAGGCCATCCGTGATTACCATCATGCCATGATGTTATTACCATTATCATGCCACGATGGGCCTCGCGGCAGGTAGCTTCTTTTTACTGCGGACAAATTCCGGGATTTGCGTAGTGAATGGCTGTGCTGTTCTGTTCATGGTTGAGGAATATGCTTTGATCGCCGCAAGTAACCTGCAAGCAGTGTGACGCTGTCACGGCTTGTTTACTTAGTAGTTATTCATTTGTACTTCACGATGGTAGCACGATTTGTCTGTTTGACGGTGTTCGCTAACCTGTTTCACGATTTATACCTTGTTAGTCTCTTCGGAATTGGTCATAACCATTCACTTTATCAGATAACCACTCCGCTGCGCCTCATAAGGCGTTTCTACCGTCTCGTTCCGCGTGCACTAGATCTGCGCGCAGTGGAACGCTCTGCAGTGCGCCCTCGCGAGATCGGATGTCGCCCGCCTGCGCCCCGTGATTTAAATAGACTGACGCATACTGCGTAGCATCAGACGAGGTCCGACCACGACCAGGGTCGCGACTCTGCACTGTTTACTCAGTGCTAGCGAGTCCGACCATCGTGTGGCCAAATATAGATGACCTTCTATTTTCAATGGACAACGAGAAGAAGAACGTGGGTCTACTAAGTGATGCGTTACAGCGATGTGTAACGATCACGCTACAGTTTTTACCTTAACGAACAACGAGAGGAAGAACGCGGATCTACCAAGTGAAGCGTTACAGCATTGCGTAACGATCACACCACAGTCCTTTCCTTAATGAACAACGAGAAGAAGTGCGCGGATCTACCAAGTGAAGCGTTACAGCAGTGTGTAACGATCACACCACAGTCCTTACTTTAATGGACAACGAGAAGAAGAACGCGGATCTACCAAGCGAAGCATTACAGCAGTGTGCAACCATCACACTCGTCTTTACTTTAATGGACAACGAGAAGAAGAACGAGGATTTACCGGGTGAAGCGTTACAGCAGTGTATAGCGATCACACTACAGTCCTTCCTTTAATATGAACGAAAAACAAGCATCAATGAGCCCGTATGAATGTGGGAACGCTAGTTGTGGAATCCCAGTAAAGTCACGTGTGCGACTCGGGATATTAGGATGAAAGCATCTTTTTCGAGAATGCCCGTATATTCTCGGTGAGCCTGTGCCTTCGTCGCCATTTGCAATGGCTGCCACCCGACCAGTTAATGAGGGGGATTTACCCCCTCAGCAAAAATTACCCGCGAATCAATACTGGGAATAAGCGAATCAACAGTCCCCACTACATGCAACGTATATGATTAATGTAAACAAGTATTCGTCGGAGAGAGACGCACTTATCCCAAGAAGCGTTTCTTTTATAGATCGATTATTGTTGCGCACAATTACTGTCTGCGAACAGAAGAGAAGGTAAAGAGGCCATGTGTCAACAACCATGACGACGTTATGGGCGAGCGCGTAACTTAGAAAAATGCAGGAATTTCACCTTGAATTGTCAAGTCATTCACGGCGCTTGCTGTCTTCATGGTAGTTTGGTTTGGGATTATCGTGATGGTCGCAGCCTTATCATGCAGGTGAGGAAATAGTTGTGCATGGCTAAATTGCAGGGACTGAGTGGCATTTACCGCTCATTACGCAGACGGCATAATCAACTAGATTAAAACGAAACAAATGCGAAAATAATCCGCGAAACTTGTGTACGGTCTTATAGCCGTAGTTTTTCCTGTAGGATATACTACACCTGACCTATCCTTTATACCGTCTGCATTGTCGTCGGATCACTTGCCCGTCCAACTCCATCTTCGATCAGAGTACGGGCGGAGGGCGACAACGCGGGAATGCGGAGGTGGACAGATATCACAGTGGAGCTAGACTATACCTTGCGGTACGCCAGTGCTGGGGCCACTTACTTGTCCCGCTCCTCCTGCGGGTTGTAGAGGTAGGCAGTCGGCGAGCGGTTAATATTGGCGTCAAGCAGGTCGCCGCGGGTCCAGGTCATGTAGCCCGGCGACAGGTTGTTGTGCGCTCGTCGAATGCTCTGCAGGAATCGGTAATGGTTACGGCACGTGGGTTAGGTGCCATGGTGTGAGGCTGCACATGACGTGATTGGGGTTAATAGGTGGTAACAACCAGTGGCAGACGAAGTTGGCGGCTTTGCTACCTCATAGAAAATAACCCGTATTTAATGCTCTACTTACCCTCCCACAACTGAATTCAATGCTCTTGCCCGACCCGCAAGGAAACGGCTGATTTTTGTACACATATGTCTATGGGTATTCTCGTGGTGACATCCCCACCAGCGGATATAACAGCTCTTTTCTGGAGATGCTTGTTTTTGTGCATCACCACACGGAACATGTGCAGATGTTTACGTACATTGGAATGTTCACGACACAACCAACCCCGTGCGTGCACACCCATGACTCTTAGTAGGCATTTGCACTGGTTAGGCTAATCCTTCCATCACAGCCGCAATTTCGTAAACTGGGTTTGGGTTGAGCAGTGAAAAATGACACAAGCTACCTCCAAAATACGCCAACAAACGTGTTTTCCCACGGATTTGGCCCACCTTCCTCTCAAAGTTGGGGGATGTACAGCCTAGATGGAAGGATGCAGTCCCCCCAACTGAATATAAAATTACACCCGTGCTCTCCATGAGCATTCTGCACACGCCCTGCCTCACCTCCACTATACCGGCCACCTGAGCGTCGAACGTCTCCTGAATCCAGCCCAGATTGGTGATCTGGAAGAGCACGTACTCCAGGAAGCCTGCCGGACCACTGTGGGTGTGCGTCGCAGACAGCAGTATGTTTTCTGCCCCATAGATGTCGCCAAACTCAGCCTTCAGCCGCTTTGCCACCTGGAGGACAGCCGGGCGATGCTCAGCAACGGAGAAGGAACAATCTCAACGACGAAAGTTGTCATCATATGACAGGGCCTCAATGCATTTAAAATGCAGCGTTCGAGCTTAAATGTTGATATTGACTGATGTTTCTCGTACCCAGCTAACCAACGTCTCTGTCCGGAAAAGTGATACTTCGTGATCGTGAAACACAGCAAACTCCATCGTCATCGGTCTTGCAGAGCAAAGGCGCAAATAAGAGGATGGAACAAGGGCTTGGGCCTCTCGGTAAGCAAACGCATGACACCAGGAGGCGATGAAAAACGAGAAACGAGATCGCCATCGAGGCGCTTAATCCACGCTGATTTTCGGAGCACACAACGCCGAACACCGGATGCCCGGGCAACAACAAGGCGACGTTTTGAGGGTGCGCGGCAGGTGCTCCCTATCGAGGCACAAGTGGCAGCTCCTATCGGAGCATCGTCAAGATGGGGCCATCTGTTCACGAGACTTCTTCGTCCGCTGGGCACAGCTCGACAAAAGTTAACCACCTCCTCACCTAACGCGACACGCGAGTCCTCACGCGGGGAAGTAATACACTACAAGTTCGAGTCATGCCGCTACGTGACGCTGCGACCGCGCCACGCAGCTATAATGGGATTTGGAACAAGCCGACTCCGCGGGCTCCAGCTCAGAGAAACTGAACACCACAAGCGACGGCGGCGCGCAGCGGGCGGAGGCGCAGTGACTGTGGTGGTGACGTCGGAGGAGGAGGTACACTCGTGACGTCGTGCCAGGCAGGAGCCCGAGAACCGGCGAGCTGAGAACTTCTCGGCCATCAGGTACGTTGGGGGAGCGTGGCGGACGCCGCCGAGGGCACCCGGGCCCTCGGGGTTCGACCTTGTGTCATGTTGTGCTGGTCGGGTGACTCATAAGGCGGTGACGTCCGCCCCTCGTTCGGTAGCTGCAGAGCGCTGGGGTGAGACTGTGTCGTCAGGAGGCAACACACCCAGTCATCACAGCCAGGAGGTGTTTGTCTTGGCGCCATCTGGGATAAGGGCGCAGGCCTAGGCTGTGCAAGGTTATTTTGTGAACTTGTCGCGACGCTGACAAAAATAATTTGAGTCAACACGTCATAACACGACGCCGTTTTTGGATGAGGTGCGGGCTTGTGGCATGTCGGGCTGTGCATACAACAAATTACCATTCCACCTACCGAGTGCTCTCTGCTGCATCTCCATTCCCAATATGTACTTTTAATCCAAACACAGTGTTCGGGAAGATTATTTGAAGTACGCCAGGTTGGACTGTGATTGACCAGCACGTTGGATCTTCTGCGTAGCCAAGGAGCGGGCGAAGGTCCGGTCTACCCCGTGGACCCGAATGTTTTTATTCATCACTGTAGGTGACTGCGAAGCGTGGTGAATTCTCCCTGAGCTCCTCTCTCCTCAAGACATCGTAGTTGCGATCCTACATTCGAGCCAGACAGCAAAGTGCCGCGTGGCGCTGATCCCCCTGCCTCGAGGAGCCGAGGCCGGCCTGTTCCCGGGTGATGCCACCGCCGGCTGCCCCGTCGCGCGCGCGCCGGCGGACCGTCCCGTGGGACCCGTCGTCGACGCTGAATCTAGGTTAGTGCCGCGCTGGACGGGCGGAGTCGCGCCTCCGGGGACTGGCTCGGAGTGCTCCGCCCGGCGTCCGGTGCACGTCCGTCATCTGGCTGACGACATCGCTCTCAGACAGGCGGCTCCTTGACCAAGCTATGCGCGACTGTCGAGTCGGCATCACGTGCCCCACGCCGCTGTGGGCGAGGTCTTTCCTTAGTTACGTCGGGGCTTTCCGTAGACTTCGGAGGCAGCAAACACTCGCCGCGCCGCGGAAAGGCTGGTGCTGGTGCTGGTGCTGCGCCGATCGAAGCCGGTGACGCGCTGGGCGTGCGACGCTGGTGTTGCACTGAGGTCCTCGGTAAATATTTGCACTGCCGGACGCAGATCGCGGAGACGGACCTTTGCACGGCTGAAAACTTGGCGCCCGAGTTCAAGCGGACCGTTCCGCGGGGTTGTTGCTTGAGCCGCGCCGACACACGGAAGTCACGGATTAAGCAGCGAGCGACCACACCGGCGAGCGACGGCGACCGCAAACCGAGCTAGTCCGCCTTCGCGGCCCGGTGGCCGCGGGGCCCGTGCTGATCGTGCACGACCAAGGTCATGTCGCTGGGAGGGCCGTACTATTACTGGCATCTACCCGTGGCTCATTGATCGCGGGATCCCATGGCGCCGCAGCCGAGTCATCCGCGTGGTAACCCACTTCCCGGCCCAGCGACTGCAAACGGCAAATATCGGCGCACGAGGGCGCGGCGCTGCGATAGCTTAGCAACGCCGGGTGGCGAGCGTCACTCGCCTGATAACGAACGTCTGTGATGGTAACCAGGCCCACGGTATGGTTGACTGCTTTGGAAAGTCCTCACCGGCATTTTTGACTCATTCGTCCGCGCTAAAACCTCAGAGTGTCAGCACGTCATCAGCCTAAAGTCGAAGACTGGTTCGTCATTGTCAACTCCGGTGACATCTCTCCGCGAAGGATTCCGTTCAGCCTCTGCTGAATCAAATTGTCACATTCAGTCGACGCAACGACTTCGCTCGTGTTATGACAATGATGCACCTCGTCTCTGCAGTGTAAACACCGTCTGTTCGAAGCATTGGTGCCTCGACGTGCTACCGCATGCAGCGCTTACCACCGAGAGCCGTGCGACCATACCATGCGACGCCCCTATCCGTCCACACTGCACATCCCGGATGGTCTACCGCAAGGGTGAGCGATCGCCCCCATTTATTCTGCGCAGGCGCCGGCGGGTCTGCAGACGGCCTGCGCGGCCGCCCCGTCTTTTCGACGTCACAAAGGCGAACGACTCGCACCGCAGATCAGACGGGACACAGCCGTAAATGGGGAAGGGCGGACCCGAGATGCCGTCCCGGCAAAAAAGACGGGAGTTAATGAGGGCGTCGGGGCGGGCTAATGTCACGGAGGAGTGCCGTCGGCGCCCGTCTGTGGGCGGAAGGCAACGCTATGTTGGGTGACTGCGGAAACTTTTTCGTCGCGATATCCCCCTCTGCAGCTGCATTCCCCCGGATATCTGGTCACAGTTGAAAATCAATGTTTTGTCATCAGGGCATCATCACTTTATCTACCCCACCACGACATTCTGTAATAACATTACTGGCCCTAAATGTTGTTGTTATATTACTGTAAGCTCCACTTCACTTCACTCTATCTTGTATCAATCTTAAGTTAATTTTACTTCATCGTTGTGTTACTTTGATCTTATTTCACTCTGAGCTCTACTCTACTTAACTCTAATATTATATCTTTGTAAATATAATATTACTAAGGCCCCTCGTAGTTCTCCACAGCTTCAGAAGATTCCGACCGTTTTCCTGCCAGCTCCGCCAGTGAGACCGAACACAGGCGTTCTCACCGCGTCCTCCCTCTCCCCTCGTCCTCGTTCTCTCATTCCGCCGCCACGGTCGGCCAGTATTTGGGCCCGGACGCGTTGCAGGCCCATCCCATCTCACACATCATGAGGCGTGACGTCATGCATCAGGATCGCTGGGCATCGCCCCAGGCGGCGCCGCCCCGAGCAGCTGGGGAGGAGCGTCTGCTAGCCATCCGCCCGGGGCAGCGACCGGAGCTGTTTTGCACCTCCCCCCCCCCCCCTCCGCCCCCGCCTGGCGCAGGGTTGCATCAGCCGACGCGGCGGCCAGGCTACTTCCGGGACCGAGGGGAGGGGAGGGTCGCTGCGTCGGACGCAGATGGCCCCGGAGGGCTTTTCGGGCGGGAACGGCTCCAGCGACAATCTCTGGAGGATCGGTGTGTAGGTGGTAATGATTGGTTGATCGATGACGTGTCTCAGCTTCAAGGTCAGACAGACCCAGGCAGAAGATGCTCTGGCGCAAAAATGGAAGCCTCTTCAGTTACGGTCGCACCCTGCGAGGTCTCCCAGACCTGCGCTATGGTACGTTATCTTGCTGTTCCGCACCAAGAACCACGCAAAAAGCGGTAGAATCCTGGATCCGCCCCTGGCGCAGCGTCGCTGTGGGAGCGTACCCAAAACTGAGGCCGGACGCTGCGCAGAACACGTCTTCATTCCTGCGCGTTAGGGCGCGCTGACGTCGCCGTGCGACCGTCGGGCGATCGCGGTACGACCGTCAGGCGATCGCCGTACGACCGTCGGGCGATCGCCGTGCGACCGTCGGGCGATCGCCGTACGACCGTCAGGCGATCGCCGTACGACCGTCGGGCGATCGCCGTGCGACCGTCGGGCGATCGCCGTACGACCGTCGGGCGATCGCCGTACGACCGTCGGGCGATCGCCGCGCGACCGTCAGGCGATCGCCGTACGACCGTCAGGCGATCGCCGTACGACCGTCGGGCGATCGCCGTACGACCGTCGGGCGATCGCCGTACGACCGTCAGGCGATCGCCGTACGACCGTCGGGCGATCGCCGTACGACCGTCGGGCGATCGCCGTGCGACCGTCAGGCGAGGGCCCAGGACAAGACACAAAAATCGTGACTGAACACAACAGCACATAAGATAGGACAGCCACAGGACGTAACATAACAATCACAACTTAACAACACAACAAACATAACGACCGCGCATGACAACATAATCACATGCAATAACGTAACAGTAAACCTGACCATAGCATAACATAGCCACATGACATAGCATAACATAACAACAGGACACAACACAACGTAGCAGAATCCCAACCCACATCGGCATGACTTGAGCACCTGGGTGCATATTTAATGGGTGCATATTTATTTTCATTTACCGCTCACGCCCGTAAAAATTTCGGGGGAAATCTCGCCTCAACCGCTCATGATGCAGGATATCTCGGACCGGTATGTGCAGTGAGGTGCACCGAAAAAAACGCCGACCGGACTCCGGTCTCTGGGAGCTGGTCAGACCTGTTGGCGGCAATGACCTGGCCGTCGTCATAATCCGGTCGTGCTCTCGGTCGGCGCCGTTCCGCGGCGGTGACCAGCTATCGCCCAAGCCAGTTATTTACCGAGGGCTGGAATCGCCATAGCGGTTTGGGCACCACAATCTGCCTCAAGTCTCATGGCACGCTTCTGGTTTATTTCGGGCGGATCGACGTTTTTGTCAGTGAGCCTCCTCCCACACACCACTGACTGGTCGAGCCGAGAGCAAGGAGCGGAGCAGGGACATGCAAGGGTCGGATTAATGCTGGCTGGCAGTCGGCTGTTTCCACCACAGTGTCGGCATGGTTGCGATTTATTTTGTTAAGTGATTGCCAATGTCGTCACTGCAAAGGTTGCTGAAGAAGTCGATGTAAAAGTAATAATATTTCGTACTTAAGCATTTGCAGCTCAACGTGCTGACATTTCGTAAAATAAATTCCGGGTTCTTTAGGAACAAAAGTTTTTTTGTATTTTCAAGCGTATTTTTAGAAGGCGCAATTCACGCGAGAAGATAAGGCATCTTTGAGTTCACCCCAGATGAATGTAGGCTTTTCACTCGCTGTGGCCAGTCACGAAGACCGGGATCATGGGCACGTGCGCGACGGAACGGTCACCGTGAAAGCCTTAATTTTACTTGTGCCTCTGCATCACGAGCTGTATGCTTTGGGTTTGGTGACCCAAACGGGCAACAAGAAAAAGTGTCGGCACTGGCATGGCAGCATACTTATATGCCTCATACCTTCGGTGATTAAAGGCGCAAAGCCGGCTTGGGTTCTTCGGTAAGCCGGGACATTAGGCAGGTTTTAGGAATATCGATGCAAAGCGTGCGGCGTAGCTGGTTTGCGACTGTGAGCAACGTTTTAGCTGGTTTGTTTGCTATCCTGCCCTCAGACGAAGGTGGCGTAAACGCGTGACTGTTGCCGTTGACTTGTTTGCCCCGGGACCGGTGTTTTATTTTCTTTGCGTCTACTCTTCCGCTACATTTGCATCCGCTGACCTTGAGTATGAAATTGTTCAGGGTTCGATGTTTGCAATATATTCGTGGGATTTGATGGCCATTTTTGTTTTGAACATGATGCCATGGTTGCACCAAAAGCGACAGATATCATCAGTACCTTATACGCCATGCACTTTACATGGTGCTCTCCATTGACCGTGGACTAATTGTATACCATGTCCTAAGCAACATTTTCCTATCGTCATAACGGGCCACAGCACATCCAAACCCGAAGAAACACAAAACCGCCTTCCAAGAGGCAGTGGCTGGCATCGCCTCTGGCAGTGCGAGACCTGCGAGTCTCCTAGCGTCGCCTCTGGCCGGCGAGCGGCCGACGCTCGCGGTCTTTGACCCGGTGATCGGTGCAACACACCCCCCAGAGGACAGTTGGCCAAACTGGCCCCGTTTCTCGGCCGTATCACGTGATCAGCAAGCCAGCCCCAGGGAGGCAGGGCGGGCCGGTGGCAAGGCTCTGTCGCGCTGTCGCTACCGTCGACCCTTCAGCTGCGTCCACTCAGTCATCCCAGTCAATCATTCTGGTCAACCATTCCCTCGACCATTACGCTCAAACACTCCCTCAACCATTCCACTCAGCGGTTTCACTCGATCATTCCAGTCAACCGTTCTACTTAAGAATTATAATCAAGCATGCCACTCAACCATTCCACAAACATTTTATTTAGCCATTCCGCACCACCATTCCAGTCAATCATTCCAATCAACCATTCTACACCATTCTAATCAAACAAGCCACTCAATCATTCCACTCAGCCATGCTATTCGCCATTCCACTGAAGCATTCCACTCAACCATTCAACCCTCCAGTATTTTGTGTCATTACACCGGAGTCTCGGCGACTTAGGGCGCAAACGCGCACAACGAAAATCTGCCAGTCTGAAATCATGTGTCGCTTGGAGCAATAGGAAAACAGAGATTTGGCTGGCAGCGTACCTGCCTGCTAACGAGAATGACAACCTTCTGATAATAGTTTGCAGAAGTGCGCACTATAGTCCAACTTGAATAGCTGCCACCGGGAAGGGAACCCGTGGCTGAGTTTGCAGAAGTGCGCACTATGGTCCAACTCGAATAGCTGCCACCGGGAAGGGAACCCGTACGTGATGGTGGTGATCCGTAGAGTTAAAGTAGATGAGGTGCGAGGGAGGAGTAAAAACACCGCCGGCCTGTTTTGACCAGTACACCCTAGGACGCCTGGGCTCCACGCGAGCCATCGCCCACTTCAATTACCCGCCGTTGCCTCCTTGGGTACACTTCCGCCTCGGACCGACCCGACCCGATCGTTACGATCTTCCCCGGCCGGCGACAAACAGCCGCGCACCGCTCGGGTTCAGAGAAGCGTTTCGTGGTGCCGGCCCCGCGCCGCCCCGAAGTGGGGCAGCGGGAGGGCTGGGACGGCGGCCGGCGTCTTGGTGGCGGAGAAGCGCCGGCCGCTGGAGACGTGGAGTGATTGGATTCCAGCCCCGAGCCGTCTCGCCACCCGCCCGCTCGGCGTCGCCGATACTGTACATCGATCTCGAGGGACGCCTCTCTGACCTGAGACCTGAGACCTGAGACTTGAGGCCTCAGACCTGAGGCCTGAGACCTGACGTTCAGAAGCAGGATCGCTACGCGAGCCCCTCCCCCTCCCCCTCCCCCCATCAGCTGGGTGCGGACAAGTGCCCGGTGCGTGTTCATACCGAGCACGTTCGTCGATTTATTAGATTCCATGCCCCGTCAAGCGGAACGAGGCGCTGAGCAAAGTACGACGCGCTGGTACTGTGTCGGAATTTTGTACGCAGACTAGACAGTGGTTGAGAGGGGAGCATTAAACGTGTAATATGCGATTATTTGGAGTCAGAAAATTGGTATCGATGGTGTATTTCGTATTGTGTATTTCTTACTGTATGCCTTTTCATTGGTACATGTATAATTGTCATTTACTGTACCTGTGACGCTTGCTCCCAACAGCAGCTCCTGCGGAGGACATCGGGATAGCTGATGATGAGAATGGTAGCGATGGTCTTCTCGTGCCAAACTGGGACATCGTTTCTACGGTTTTTTTCTTCGCCGCTGCTCCTCATTTTCCAAGCAAGGGGCGCTGTTCGCCAGCGGAGAGACGCTCACCACTACACCGGCGTTCACGGCGGTACGGTAAACGCCGGTCTGGTTTCTCATAAGTGTGAGATACGGTAGGTTCGGGACGCAACAACCAGGTGGGTTCGAGTCCCACCTGTGGCGCCGCATTTCCGCGGCAAGCCCGACAGCCGCCACCCGGCGGGCATGGCCAGATGAGCTACGCTGACTTGACCGTAGCGTCTCCCGGGGATCTGAGTGGCGTTAGTTCCGCCAGCGTCATGCCGGGCGCGCCCGTGCATTGTTGGGCTAGGTCGGCACGAAAGCTGAGTGTAGGGCTCGCAGCGGGCAGCCAGTGGGGTTGTGGTGACGGTCCAGAGGCAGATGCGGGTTGTGGCCGCAATCAAGAGACAGACGTGTGTTGTGGTGACGGTCCAGAGGCAGGCGCGGGTTGTGGTGACGATCCAGAGGCAGATGTGGGTCCTGGTGAGGGTCCAGAGGCGGATGCGGGTTGTGGTGATAATCCAGAGACAGACGTGGCTTGTGGTGACGATCCAGAGGCAGGTGCGGGTTGTGGTGACGATCCAGATGCGGATGTGGGTCGTGGTGAGGGTCCAGAAGCAGGTGCGGGTTGTGGTGACAATTCAGAGACAGACGTGGCTTGTGGTGACGATCTAGGGGCAGATGTGGCTTGTGGTGACGATCCAGGGGCAGATGTGGCTTGTGGTGACGATCCAGGGGCAGATGTGGCTTGTGGTGACGAACCAGGGGCAGGTGCGGGTTGTGGTGACGATCCAGAGGCAGATTCGGGTTGTGGTGAGGATCCAGAGGCGGATGAGGGTTGTGGTGACAATTCAGAGACAGACGTGGCTTGTGGTGACGATCTAGGGGCAGATGTGGCTTGTGGTGACGATCCAGGGGCAGATGTGGCTTGTGGTGACGATCCAGGGGCAGATGTGACTTGTGGTGACGATCCAGGGGCAGATGTGGGTCGTGGTGAGGGTCCAGAGGCAGGTGTGGGCCGTGGTGACGATCCAGAGGCAGATGTAGGTCGTCGTGACGGTCCAGAGGCAGATGTGGGTTGTGGTGACGATCCAAAGGCAGATGTTGGTTCCATCTCTTATGTGTACCGGGCAGGGCGGGCAGTGCAGCTCATCATTGGTAACAGCAGCGGATGTGTGATGAAATATCAGCAGGAACCCTTCGGAATCAGGGTAAAGAGTGGGAAGAACTTGATCCGTGAAACAGCGCGGGGCTCCCGACGTGCTCTGACTGGACAACAAGCCAGTCCGGAAGCAACTGAGTGGTAGAGGCTCTATTTTCACGCGCAGTATTGTACCCAATGGATTTCTTGGTGTACCGTGACACGTTATCACATTTGTTTACAGCCGTCTGACGCTCGCTTTTTCAATATGGTGTCCGCCTAGACAATCTTCTTCATCTGAGTTCTGTCTTCGAAATCCTGTCCCATTCAAGTATTGAGAGGCCAAGACTATCAGGAATCACGGATGACTTCCTGACGAGTGGCCCACTTGCTGGCTGGTGGTTGCGTATGTTCCGCGTCACCTAGTAGTAAAGCATCTGACCGACACGTAATCTTTGTAGACTGGAATGTGATATCATGCGGACCCGTACACAATCTGTCATATTTACTCGAAAACAACGTGTAGTTAGGCGGCTTGAGCGGAGCGCAGCGATCTCGCCAGTAATTTGTACCACTTGGGTGAGGCTAGAGCGGCGCAGTTTTAGGTCAGCGTTCCCGGACATGCTGCTTCATTGAGTAAGGATGTCAGGACCGTTATGGCTGCCGGTGTAGCGGATGATCTTTCATCTAGATGTTACTGCTAGATTTGTGCACATGATGGCTCCGTCCGTCTTTTCCGGAAGATTTTTCTTGGTGAGATACACGTAAAATCCGTACCCTCAGCTTTGCCTTGCGCACCTGGCATGCCGTAATGTTTTCGATGTTGGATTTAGTTTAAGCCTGGAGATCGTTTTTTAGCTTTTTTGGCAATCGGCCCACGTGAGCCAAAGTGAAAACAGAGCCAAGTGAAAACTTAACTGTCCGGAGCAGATCTGCGGCATGATGGTGCTACCAGCCGAGCACGTGGCGTGTTTCAAGACGTTTATTAAATGGAATAGAGGAATAAGTCTGGTCTTCACTCTCCATTTATGAATCGACACACTTAATAACCGAGAGGTTTTATGTGGCCGTGTGGTCAGAACTGAGCGTTTGGAACAGACTGAGAACGTTTGGAACAGAACTCACCGCCATCCTGACGAACTGCGCTCACCTCCATCTTGACGATCTGGGCGGTCATGCCGCAGTCAAGGTTGACGAAGACGGAGCACTTGCCAGAGCCTCTGTAGTTGACGTCGTCGCAGACGATGTAGGCGCGGGAATATAGCCGAATGTGGATGCCGTGGTTTACCATGGCCATGTTGGCGTACCCCATCTGCCGGAGACGTGTAATGCGTCGGAGGCAATACCGGCAACAGATGCCACAGATGCAAACATGTGGGCGGAACTGGGCGAGGAGAGTGTCGTCTACCATGCCCAGGGTGGAGATTTTCGCACCTTGTCCCACTTGTCTCATTGCAAAACATTTTTGCAGTAAATTAAAAACAAAACATCTTATCTCAGCGCAAAACAAAGTGGTCAATGCAATGGCAGTCATCAAATTGCAACCAAATTGTTCGCAACAACACAAGTGCCGGTCCCTGACTCCATGTGGCCTACCTTCGTCACTTCACTTCCTTGCCCCCCCCCCCTTTTCACGGGCGCCACCCCTCACAGAGCCCACGAAGCACCATGAACATTCGGACGCACGCACCGAGCATTCCATTTCATTTACCGAACATTCTGCGCTCTTTCTACCAATATGATGCAACTTATCCGCGTAGAACCTATCCGCATAGGGCGGACGGGCACCGCCTTCCCACGCAACCCCCTTTCCTGTCCCCTATCCACGCCCCTTTCCTGTCCCCGACCACGAAGCCGTTTGTCCTCCGACTGCGCCTCGGCGGGCGCCGGCGGCGGGCGCCGGAGCAGGGCGCCGGTGCCGGGCGCCGATGCCGGGCGCCGGAGCCGGGCGCCGGAACCGGGCTCCGGCGGCGGCGCGCTGTGGGCGTAGCGTTCGCGTCCGTCAGCTGCCGCCGTGTTTTGCTTTCACCGCAACGGAACCACCGCCGTCCCGGCGGCGAACGCTGGGCCTGGGAACGGGTCCAGAGGCGGCCAGTGGCACGGAGATTCCGACTTTCCGACGCGTGCGTGCGGCGAACGCGACCAACCAAAAACGTCCACAGGGCGGCGGACGCAAAACCATCCACGGGCGATCAACCCCGGCGTGACTGGAACCACGAATGACTGCGGTGTGTCTGGAGGTCGCGCCTGCTGGCTAGTTCGACCGGACGCGACCGGCGATGGGGGCTAAAGGCGACTTCGGGAGATCCGCGGACCGTTCCGGGTGCAGGGAGAGGCAGCGCGCTGCCTCGCATGAAGCTCGAAGCGACCGAGGGGTTTAGCGGCGCGAATCTTGGGCAACCCAGTGGGTTTGACTTGTCATGCAAATATTTGCCCTGCTCTGCAATGGCAGGATTTCATCGGGTCTGTGTATGGATACGTGGAGGGAATATATCTTCTGCGCACACAAGACCAAGTTAAAATGCACGCACATCACACGCACTCAGGGATCTCACTAACGCTATGTTTGTGAACGGCCATCTGCCGCAAAGGCGCGTAACAATCCAGTAATGGGGCGATCACAATACGTTACGAAAATCGCGTTGCGGTTGCGTTGCGTACCAGTGCGTCGCGTTTACGAAAGCGTTATCCCCTTTCACCAGTGCTTCTTCCTGCAGTTTTCCGCGGGGCTGCGAGAGGCCTCAGTCGGGGAAGCTAACACCCAAGTCACGTCCAGCGTCGTCGCATGTCAGCCTCGATGGACAGCTGTCGAGTGCCGTGACGTGCGCGCGTGTGTCCCGTGACGTGCGCGCGTGTGTCCCGTGACGCCTGCGCACACACTCGGACCGCGGCCCGATTTCCCTCGTCAAACCACAGAGCGCTGGTACGCATGACAGAGTTCTTTAGTGACTTCAGTATTAAACTTGACCTCGGAAGGATCCGAGGTAGCGCATATCCCGAAAGCACGTTACTCTGCGCTTATAGTGGGCGTACAGTGGTTCTTAAGTCGTTGCCAGCGTTCGCGATTTCCCGCAGGCTTGGCGAATTTTACGCGAACGACGGGCCACGCCGGAATGCTCTCTCTTGATCCAAAGCCTCTCGCTGCGTGCGTCCGTACAGGTCACGACCTCGCCCGTCCCCTGAGGCGTCTGGGCTGACCTTGCGTCCGCCGGCTGCCGGCGACGGGCGCCGTCAAGACACCGCCGCCGGCCACGCGGCTCACCCGCCTCCCGTCCTGTCGCCCTCCTCCCGCTCTGATCGCCGGTCCGTGCTGGAGGCACCGGCTCGGCCCCGCGAGGTGCCACGGGCCGCGGAGTGAGTTCTGAGCGGCGACGCCCCGCGGGCCACCGCGGCGCATGTCGGGAACGTGTCGAACGCTCGGATGTTCGTCGACGGCGTCACTGGCGCTTTGCAACGCACTCAGCTGCTGAGGCTATGTGGCGTCGCCTGCCTCCCCTCCTGCCAGGCAGGGCGGACACCGCCGGCAGTCGAGGTTCGGATGTTTGCCCGCACTACGTGCTGCTGCCCCTTTTTGTCCCCTTTGCTGGTGGCTGATACCCTTGTCAAGTTTAGCTTAGCAAGGTAAAGTAGCTGAGCAAGTAAGAACAGGAGTATGCATCTGCCCTCAACGCGTACCGTTATTAGTGTCCTGTGCCTGGCGCCAGTGCTACCCACGTCCTCTATCAGTGTCCTCTCTCCCCATCCTCTCCCCCCGTCCTCTCAATGGCGATTCCGAGCCTGCCATCCCGTGATCAAGAGATACAATAGGTGGATTTGTATGTGACACATTTCACAGCTATGACCCTTGGCGTACAGCAATCACTTGCGCCAGTTGGAAGGAAAACATCCAGGCAGGGCTGGACGCGAACCCACAACCTCTCGGCTGGTAATTCAGCGCGCTTCACCTGAAACGCGGCAATCGTGGTGCAGCGCTGTCCCCAAAAGTGGGAGCCAACGCGGGACGTCCCATCGCCACAGCTTTAGGGTTAAACTCGTCCCAAGAAACGGGTGAAAGATGTGATACACGATGAACCACGTATATTCGCTGCTGTGCAATACAACACGTCTCGTTTTAACGTGGCGCGGCCGTACTCATACGTCTACAAGCCGGCGTCGCCCTGCTCAGCCAGGAGACCGCGTCGGTTATGTGGGGGGGGGGGGGGGGGGAAGGGGGCGGGGCTGCCTCTCCCGTCGCCGCCAGCTGACGCGTCGCCGCATCAGACAGGCGGCATGACAGGCGGCATGACAGGCGGCATCTGCCGGGCCGGAGGAGGCTGCAGCTGGCGCTGCGGTGTTCTTTGGGGCGCTGCCCGGACTTGTGACCGTGAGTGGAGCGCAACCAATGCAAATCCCCCGAGGGGAGGCGATAGCTAGATTTTCCTCAGATATAGAGGTTTTGTTGCAGGGCAGGGTGTTTTTAACGAGCGTTTCCTGCTGATTTCCTGCTGATTTGGGCTTTATGTCGGGGTGGAGGAGACAAGCGCTGGGTGGGAGCTCGCATTCCCGAAAGAGACACAAGACATGCTCCGCTGCTGTTAGTTTTTGAACGCCTAGAATCGCTGATGTTTCTCGACGACGGTGCTCATATGGCAGCTCCTTTGATGATCGGAGGCAGTGGGGTGTGGAAACGCCGGTAACTTAACCATGGCTCGTAAGGCAAGGTTCGCATGCAATCCAATGTTATGACGACATTGTCCGTGTCGTCTGCTCATATGCTTGGGGTATAGTCTTGTACTGCTGAAGATAGGATCCTAAGGACAAGCCCTGTACCTGGGGTCGTATCATCAATAAGTGTTAATGAGTCACAGGTTTAGCTGCAGTTCCCTTCTAACAGCGTCCCTGGTCTCGCACCACATACCGAGCATGTTCAGCGCAGCTCATATGCCACACTTATGCACGCTCTTGCCAATTTTAGCGGCATTTCACACCACGGATGTCTTTGTTTTCCCAGACACATGTCATGGCATTACCACCGTCGCTGCCAGTCCCGAAACCAATGGCCGGCATTTCCACCCGGACATGTCGTGCACACGAACGGAGCGCCCCGAGTATGTCCTCCGCAATCCGTAACGGACATAACGGATAGAACGGCTCCACGTCGGAGCCGCTTGGCACCTGAGCCACTCATGCAGCGGTGGTGTGTTGTGTAAGCCTCGCTCCACCCCCATGGTTCAGCGCCCCATTCCTCTCGGTGAGCGCGCTTGATGGTGCCCCTGGCGTCCGCCCAGGCAAGTCACCGCCGCGTGCTGATGTGCGTCGCGTGCAGAAGGCGGCTGTGGCTTCGCGCGGTAGAGAGATGGGTAGGGCCCGTGGGCAGGCAGGCAGTTCCTTACAAAGCTTTGGAGGGATTGAATACTTAAGGTTTTTAATGGGATTTGACCTGCCAAAGAGGTTTTTGTTACTTCTGTTTGTTTTGCAATGTGCAGGAGATTCCAATTTTAACAAGCTTTTGACCAGAAAAGTAGACCAATGCTAAAAACCTTATCATATTTGCATTTGATCATCACCGTAACACTACTGACTAGGGTGTTACCGTAACACCATCAGCTGATGCCGCTCGTGTTCTTCTGTGCCAGTGTTAAGGCCAAAATATAGCATAATTATTACAGTGCAATCTGTTATGTTATTCATGCCTCTCCACAATACAACATTTCCGCAGGACCAACAAAATTTCAGTCATGAGCGTCGTTGTTCCCGACGAAATCACCATTTTTAGAATGATTCCCTTATAACTCAGAAACGGCTCGGTCATTACCGGTGGTATTGCCTCAGTTGAGGTCCGCTGGAATCACCGCAGGTCAGGCATAAATGCTCTGGGTGTGGCTACTGGCTGTGCCCATTTGACTGTGGACCAGTCATTACGGAGCCATTGCCAATGCTGTGGCTTCCCATGCCCTTTTACAGAATCTGGCACACGGGCTTCGAAAATGGCCGCTATCCGTGCAGTGAATGACGAACAGGTTCGATAAGTCGTTGCCGGTGCCATTCTTGAACCTAGCCCGGCATTCCGCGTCAGGAAAGGCTTTAACGAAAAGTTGTGTATGGATTGTAGGCATAAAGCGTTTTGGCGGGAGTTGCCTCTTAACGCCTAAATATTTCTGCAAAATGATCGCAGTAGCATGAACATGATGGGAAGCGTGCACCATGCAGTGCTACACGCATTGGCATGGGTGTGCTGCGAAGCGTGCACCACACAGTACTACACGCATTGGCACGAGTGTGATGGGAAACGTGCACCATACAGTGCTACACGAATTCACATGAGCGTGATGGGAAGTGTGCACTACACAGTGCTATATTTATCGTGTCATACGTGTATGTCATAGCAGTGCGGCTGAAGAAAAATCGCAAAAGCGGTCATCTTTGGTGGGTTTACTCACTGAAGTCTTCATTTAGTGGTGGGTGTCATCTGGCAGCATGATTTATAGACAGCGCTTCGGCGTGATGAATGATTGTACAGAAATCCATCGTTAGAAAATCATCCGTTACAGTGATCAAACACCGGCCAGTTGACCTATTACCGACAGGATCACAGCAATAACTTCTCAGATACATATGGAGCAGCTGTTTCTGCAGCGCACGTCCGTCGAGCCCTCCAAAACATAGTTCTCTCGACTAGGCAAGGCGTGATCTAGCAAGACCTCTCTCGATAGGGCATGGCCTGAGCACAGCGGCTCGTCAACGACTCAGGCCGCGGTCAGTGACAACTCAGGCCGCGGTCAGTGACAACTCAGGCCGCGGTCAGTGACGACTCAGGCCGCGGTCAGTAACAACTCAGGCCGCGGTCAGCGGCGACTCAGGCCGCGGTCAATGACGAAGCCATCGCGGCACCGCCGCCCGCACTCGCGTGCCAAGGTGTGCTCGGTCGCGCTGCGTCTCGGCCCCCGCTGACGCTACTCTAATTTTGATTACGGATTACACGTGAAAGCGAGTGTCCTGGCCCGGCGCTAACTCCCTGAAGCGCTAACTCCCTGAAGCACTAACTCCCTGAAAGTGTTAACTCCCTGAAGCGCTAACTCCCCGAAGTGCTTAGTATATAGAGGTCTGAACCGGACAAAACCCTCGCCATAGTTGTCGTTGCTTGATGTTAAGGAGTCTGAACTCCCTCAATGTTCTTGCTGTAGTCGTTTTCGTTCGTGTTTCATGGTTCGAGGGAGCTTTTAAAGCTTTGTCAATAATTGTTTTCGTTTGCAACTTCCCGGGGGTTTCATAAAACGCAGGCTCACGGAACATACCCCTAACCGTTTGTCGGCTCGGGCATTGTTCCAAACCACCCTATCAGCCGGCATGAGCAGCGCGGCGCGCGTGCGGTAGCGTGCCCATGTTCCAATGTGACGGAACTGTGACGGACCGTGACGACGTGCTGGGCATACGCCCAGCAGCACGTGACAGCAGTGATACCCTGACGCCTCATTACAGGGCGAGCCGGTCGATATGGCTGGGTGGACTTGTCCGTCAAATCGTTTGCCTACCTCAATCAGGGAAGGTGGTTTTTAGGTCCAGAAGAAGGGATTGGAAACTCGGTCATTAAGCTTCACGCTGTGCTGTAGTCAAGCCCCAACCAACCAACCAATCCCCTTCCCCTAACTTGTTTTCTGGGGTGCCGTGCCTGGAAAACCTAAAAATCCCGCCTGAAACCGTACTTGGAAACGCCCTTGCCCCCAATGTGTTTGGTTGCGGTGCCCTGCCTGAAAACCCTTCCTGTACATGCCCCTGTCCAGTCCCAATCAAGTCTGCCAAGACTGGTGTCACGTAGCACGTGGGCGTCAGTGATCCGTATGCCGGCCAGGTGGTCAGGGCGGGAAACGGCGTTGGCGCCTGAACGCGGTCACACTGCGACGCCCCGGCCGACGGGCCTGACCAGAGACGGATGCGGGCACACTGTCGGGCGGCAGGGCCGAACGTGTCCAAACAATAGATAGTTCGCAAGCTTGAGATTTGCTCTCGGTTTCAGACAAGTTTTCCCCGACATTTCAGAGCAAATTGATCTGAGCCCAAAATACCCATGCTCTTCATAGCCTCGAGCTCCGACGAATGGACGCTAAAGCAAGCATGGTCCGTTCAGCAAACACCGCCCGCCCTAGTCTCTCCCCTGGACCCGCCCGTGACCCGCCGTGGCCACGGTGGTCGCCCGATCAGCCGGAGCGCAGCGGCACATCGTGGCGTTAACTCGACGGGAGCGCGGTCGACGGCCGCGCCTGCACATCACGGGTCACGGGCGGCATCGCGGGTCAAGGATCACGCAGCACGGGTCATGGGTCACCCGGCGCGGGTCATGGATCACCCAGCACGGGTCGCGGGTCGCTCAGCACGGATCAAAGGGTCACGGATCACCCAGCACGGGTCATGGGTCACCCAGCACGGGTCATGGATCACCCAGCGCGGGTCATGGATCACCCAGCACGGGTCATGGATCACCCAGCACTGATCACGGGTCGCCCAACACGGATCAAGGGGTCACGGATCACCCAGCACGGGTCACGCCTGGCCCGTCCAGGTCGGGGTCAGCTCCGGCCTGCAGCTGTTCGGCCAAATTTAGAATCTGAATGGCCGTACCAAGTGAGTCAAGGGGCACGCAAAGCGCCATGGGACACGCCACGTGCCGCAGAGCCTGCGAACGTGCTCAAATCGTGGAACGGCCAAGAACGTGCGCCGAACGACATGAGTCGTGAAAGATGAAGGTAAGCCATGACGGTAGGCGACAGATGCAGAGGCTAGGGCGAGAAAGCCGCCCGGCGGCATCTGATACGCCGCTGATGTCTGGGGCAAGCTGTTTAGAGCTCGCGCCGTAACAGTGGCGCTTAACCGCGGCGAAACTGAGCCATTTAAACATTCTCACTTTCAACTCGTTTCACTCCCAGGACCAAACCGCGTGCGAAAATCTGTCGCCTGGTTACCAGCGAACCGCGGTCACAAATGATACGCTCTCAATGGCGCCGGGCCGTGCGGCCTGGTCAGATGGGCGGAGGGCGGGGGGGGGGGGGGAACTGACGCTGCGGCGGTGGAGTGATGCGTGCGCAAGTTTAAGGAAGCCTCGGTGAGCCTGATGGAAACGGAACGACACCATCGTTACCTCATATCATGGCTCGATTCACAACAGTGCATCCCGGCTCGAGTACGTCTGGGTGATGTATTGCGGGATTGGCGACCCGCGAAGCCGCACGTGCTTTGTAACCGCCAGCACCAGGTACTTGAAGCGTTTGCACAACTGGTGACAAAAGCGGCGCATTGTGCGCCACTAGGGTGATGTCAGCTGAACGGTCGTAGTCAGCTGGCACCCGGCTCTGCGCCGAACATGCCGCAAGAGCGCGACGTTCCGGCTTCGGTTCCAGTCGCTGCGCTGGGGGGGTCAAGGAACTGCTGGGCCTGGGCCTTTCATTCGCCGATCGCCGTCTTTCATCAGCTGATCGCGGCGGAGCCGCATCATTTGTCAGCTGACTGGCGCTGACGGAACTGGGTCAGGCGCGGCTTTTGAGGCCGACAGAAGGAGTAGAGAAACGATAAGGACCTAGGGTGAGAAAGCTAATTTCGGGCGGCACGGTTGGGCAGGGGCAATGACTTAGAATTAAGTTCGAACATGGAAGAAGTGAAATCAAAATGCACTGAATAAGGCAAAAATGATCAGTTTAGGGGAAAGAGCGTTGGTAGCTCCATGGATCACCGTGGCTCCGTATGCAGGCATGCGTGGATGGTGCAAGCAGTTATTTTAAATGGCCGCACTGAATGTCGCATTGTGCGTAGAAGGTGGCTTTGTGACGTAACGCCAAACTTTGTGACGTAACGCTGAACTTTGTTCTCGCATTTCATGGTTCTCTTAAGCGGACCAGCAGTGAACGCAGTAGGTGATCTCGCCATGGCCGCACCCACTAGCGGGCGCCGCACTGCACCATTTGTTCACCACATACGCCCAGGACCACCGAAGCCCAGATGTGGTCCCCGCCGTCCTCACTTACGGACCGTCCTCATCAACGGGCAGTCCTCAACGACGGGCCGTCCTCATCAACGGGCAGTTTCTCAACGACGGACCGTCCTCATCGACGGGCCGTCCTCACCACGGACCGTCCTCACCGATGGACCGTCCTCACTGGTGGACCGTCCTCGCCGGCGCGCCGTCCTCATCGATGGGCCGTCCTCTCCAAAGAGCCATCCTCACTGACGCGCCGTCTACATTGACACACCTTCCTCACTGACGGACCGTTCTCACATGCGTGCCGTCTTCACTGGCGCGCCGTCCACACCGACGCACGGTCCTCACCGACGCACGGTCCTCACCATGATAATCTCGGCGGCGGGACCGGTGATGTCGGCGATGCCGGTGCCGATCCGGTACAGCTGGCGGTCCTGGGCTGACCCCAGCCGACAGGCCAGGGTCAGCAGCAGCACCATGCCCAAACGTGACATCTTGGCTCACAGGGTGACCTGCAATAGAGATCTGTCTGTAATAGAGAAGAAGCAGCGTATTTTGAGTCTCTGCTGTAGATCCACCCAAGCAGTGGCATAATTCCACGCAAATTATCGCCTGTAATGATTTACGCGGCAGACAAACGTGTAGTCATTTGCATCACACCGTGAACGACAAGTAGAGCCTATGCAACTACGCATAGATTGTGCACTATGCGCCTTTGCTCGGCCCATGCGTGTATTCCAGGGAACGTTAGTTTCCGTCAAAAAATTCCCGTGCGTCAGATCGAGCCGTCAGTGTTGCGCACGTCGAGGCTATCGCTCCAGATCCGCGCAGCTGGCAGGTCCCAGCCCGTCTGCCGCGTCACCTCGAGGCCCGTGTGCGGGGTGGCCCCCGCCCCCTCCCCCCGCTAGACATGGGAGCCAGGCGGCTGCTGCCCCCCCCCCCCCCCCCCCCCGCCCGGTGGAAGCTGTCGCACGCCCTCTGGGGGACCTCACCATAGCCTAGCCCTTGGCAGTGTCACGACTTAAGAACGGCAGGCTTCAGGGGCATCGAGCGCGGGAGGAACCAGATCGCATGTGAACCAGATCAGATGTGAACCAGATCAGATGTGAACCATATCAGATGTGAACCACGTCGAATGTGAACCAGATCGGATGTGAACCAGATCAGATGTGAACCAGGTCGGATGTGAACCAGATCAGATGTGAACCAGATCAGATGTGAACCATATCAGATGTGAACCATATCGAATGTGAACCAGATCGGATGTGAACCAGATCAGATGTGAACCAGGGCGGAGGTGAACCGGAGCAGATGTGAACGAGATCGGATGTGAACCAGATCAGGTGTGAACCAGGGCGGATGTGAACCAGGTCGGATGTGAACCAGGTCGAATGTGAACCAGGTCGAATGTGAACCAGATCGGATGTGAACCAGGTCGGATGTGAACCAGATCAGATGTGAACCAGGGCGGATGTGAACCAGAGCGGATGTGAAACACATGAGACGGAACCAAATCAGATGTTTCATCTGTTGAGTGAGTTTATGTGTTCATCCGCGATATTGTGATTAATAATCGATGCAAGATGCAGTAAATAAGTTCAGTATTAATCGATAATTCGTGATCATTTGCGCTTCCTCACACGATAAATAAATCGCATAGCGGCATGAGGCTGCCGTCCGCTCATTCCCGTTCCGTCCGTTCTGAATCCCTGTTGCAGGCTTGGATGCATCCCTGAGATTTGTCCTCACATCCTGGTGCGCTTTTCAGGACCATGCCCCGACCCCGTCTGACCCCAATGGGGCGAAAATTATGTACTTTTCTTCTTATTCAATGGGCTGGCGCAAATTATTAGGGTTTCGACCCAGAACTGGACGCTGGAGCCGCCATTGGTCACATTCACGCAGTAATTTCGAAAAATACGACGGCGCTTAACGACAGCTAGACACTGTATCTAATGGTCCCTGTTGGCAACGCCTTTTCTTTCGGTAACTGAAGCCGAAATAGGAGTTGATAGCGCGGATTAGTAGAACCGGCCACACTATCGGTGTGCCAGGACCGTTGCGCTTATCATCATTCCATTGCATGTCTCCATTAGAGGCTTACGTGTTTTTTTCACAAAACAGATGTAAAAACTCGGCTGGACGTTGCTGCAGTAAAATTTACCCGGTGAGTGTCTGGTGCGTGGTGACACTGCCGTCCGTGCCACATCGGCATTTTAGGACACTACCGGACATGGTGACGCTGCTGGACATGGTGGCACTGCCGGATAGGGTGACGCCGTTGCCCCTGCCACGTAGGCATTTTAGGACACTACCGGACATGGTGACAATGCCGGACATGGTGACACTGTCGGACAGGGTGACACTGCCGTCCCTGCCACGTCGGCATTTTAGGACACTATCGGACATGGTGACACTGCTGGACATGCTGACACTGCCGGACTAGTTGACACTGCCGGACATGGTGACACTGCCGGACATGGTGACACTGCCGTCCCTGCCACGTCGGCACTTTGCGGCACTACCGGATTGTGGTCACGCCGTTCATCGACGCTTGCAGAGGAAACGCTTCTGCGGTGGCCCCGGTACTCGCATTTCGGCAGAAGGAAAATGTTCCACGTGATAGCGCTGACTAGTGGACGTGTGATTGGCTGTTGTCGGCAAACGCACGGACTCTGCGCCATAAATAAGTGCGCTTTTTTGCATTTGTTTGATTTGATATTTTTCTTGAATGTCAGCCGAAGTTCTTTGCTATAAATCTGAAACTGATTTATTATAAATCAGGTATAATGCTTCTTTTGCATGGCATGTGATGTTCTTCGAACGTTTGGAGGTATGAAGAGACCCTAACACCGCACTGTTCCTTCTTGTTCTGAGAAGAGACACCCGCACTAGCTTCAGTTAGCGACTTCGTTTCGGGACAAAGAACGCTAGATACGCAGGGATAGACATTGGCGGGAAAATGTCGAGTATCCCGCGTATACTTCAGAATGCGTGGAGGTCCGCTCGTGTGTATGCCTCACGAAACCGCAGAAACGAAATACTGGGGGGGGGGGGGGGGGGGGGGGGGCACCCCATGCTAGACTCCCACAGCAGAGACAGGCAACCATCTGCCGTCTCAGGGAAACACAAGACACACATCTACACATCATTCATGCTCCAAAAGTAGGCCATTATATTGCAGGGATTTGGGGACCCGCGCAGCAGACGCGCTGCTATGCATCCTGATGTCACCGATCGCGTAAATACAAACGCCATTCACGTGTGCATTGCTAGAATGACAACAGGGCCTACCCAAGACGCATGCCTTGTATGAGGTGGGAGACCCTACTCAACACCAGCACCCCGGGCGAGCCGTTCGCGCCAGCGACCTCACCTCCGTTCCGGAGTGCGCTGGGTCCGAGCACCCGACCCCCACGGCGATGTGATGGGTCAGTGGCGAGGGTGGCGCCGGCGCCGGCGAGACAGCCATGATAGCGCACGGCCGTGCTGATGGCGGCCCCACGGCGCCCCAGGCGGTGTCGAAGGTGCCCGAGGCGACGCCGCTGGCGTGAGAGCGGCAGACGAGGGTCAAAAGCGGCCCGACGGGACAGTGCCCTCCCCCTCCGGAAGGGGGCGGGGGCGCTCCCTCTCTCTCAAGCCGGCGAGAGAACTTCTCTCTGCTCGCCCCTCGGGCTTTTCTTTGCGTGCTCGTCGCCGCGTTGGAAAGTCGGTGCCTCCCCAACACGCACCGCTTACTGCGCCGGTGGCGGTGGGTGTGGGAGCTGACGCATGCTGGCACAACAGGCTGCTGCACTCCCATGGGAAGAGATACAGCCTTCTCGCGCCGCCGCGGGCCCCGGCATGTGACGTCATCACCGGCTTTGTGTTGCGTTATCGGATGGAGTCAGGACTTAACTTTTCCAGCCCGTTGGATCTAAGTCGGGCCAGTCCATGGGAAATCCGTGATAAGTTTTGGCCTTTCGTGACTTCTCAGAAGCAAGAGAAGTGAGAACCCTTACGCACGGCTCGAGCTTAACTTGGGACGTTCATTGTCTGCCATTATTCGACACCTGAAGTTTGAAAGTTTATTGCATCTGATGAACCAACGCTGAGATCAGTCATGTATTGGTAATACATTCTGGCTTTGACTACCGGCAGACTCTCGTGAATTTGCCCCACCGACCTCTACTCGACATCATGCCTCTCCCATACCTGTGCGATGGTGGTTTTCGAAGCCAGTGGCAATTAATTCAAGTTTTCCCGACTATTTGATCTCAAATGATTGCGTCTCACACAACCAACCCACGCATTTAAGTGCATTAATCTTCCTTTTCCCCGTAAGCCATACGTGATTGTTCGGCAACGTTATGATGGGAAAGCTAATATGAGACTTCCGAAAATATATAAAGAGCACCGCAGGATCAGATAAAAAGATTTAAGAAAGGATGCATGTTGTGAAAGAAGGCAAATCTCCTAAATGATAGGTAGGTATTACTGTCAGATGCAAGACAGAATTCAACGGCTGTCAGATAAGTGCCGCTAAGACGAAAGCAGCTTTTGCATGCCTATCTAGCAGCAAAACAAAATGTGCTTAAAATATTTTTTTAAATCAATTTCAGAAAACAATTGGCGTAACTGAAGTAAACTTCACCTCTCATTTACATGCACGCGCACCGCGCGGTTTCATTCATAGGCACCTGCGTATCTGCGTCACTCCATTTAAACGCATTCTCCCGAGTCCATCGTTCCAATTCATCGTGCATCGCTACATTTAGAAGGCCCGCCCACAAATGCTAACGACTTCCATTCCACCGATTGACACCAAATTCATTATGCGGTTGGTACACGTCGTATCAGCATTGTTATCACGCCAGCTTGGCGACGGAATGACGCCAGCGACTTCTTAAAGGCGCCTTTAGCCTCACTTCCGTTTGGGCGAAAATGACTCACCCCCATCCCCCATGGCTCCAATGCATGAGTTGAACATCACACGCCATATTGCGCCCCGGTAAGACTGCATGCATGTGATAATGCATTAGGAAAATTAAAGGCTTACCGATTGAGTGCGAGCCACCACGCCGATACATGTGAGTCAGACGCTCATCAATTAGCAGGCTGGTAGTGGATTCAGCTAAAACTGGCAGTGAGCCAGTACCTCCTCTTCCTATCTTTGACGCATTGCGGCATTGGGAAGACTCACTCTTAAGGGCCGGATGGAGAGGGACTGCATGGCCCAGATAGTGAACAGTTCTGCCCCATTTGGGGAGCTGGTAGGGACAGGGACCGCATACAGTTCCACAACCACAACGCTCAAAAACCCAATCCCATCAAAGCCCACCGCACACAAGCGCGCTCAGCCCAAGATCGGAGCCCCTCCTCCACACTCAGCAGACCCTCCCCTCGTCCATGAGCCTGGCGGCGCCTCTGCCCCGCCGCGCGGTCGACCTGCACCGTTGAGCGGTGCAGAGCAGTGTCGTGTCAGCGCCCCGCCCGGTGCAGCGTGACCGGCGCCACCGCAGCGGAGAGCCGCCGGACCGGCGCAGAGGCGGTGCTCCCGGAGCCGAGGTCAGCAGCGCACCGGGCGACCCCGGGCGCGCGAGAGGCCCGAGGTTAGGTCAGGTCACGGCCGGCAAGGTCAGTGTCATCGAGGGGACGAGGATAGGGGAGGAGAAGGAGAGAGAGAGAGAGAGAGAGAGAGAGAGAGAGAGAGAGAGAGAGAGAGAGAGAGAGAGAGAGAGAGAGAGAGAGAGAGAGAGAGAGAGAGAGAGAGAGAGAGAGAGAGAGAGAGAGAGAGAGAGAGAGAGAGAGAGAGAGAGAGAGAGAGAGAGAGAGAGAGAGAGAGAGAGAGAGAGAGAGAGAGGATAGAGAGAGGGGGAGTAGTGACCTAACATGTCGCCGTCGCTAGGTCGTAGGCTGATCATCATCAGCTGCCTGTTTCGCCTCGTAGCTCTGCATCATTAAGACCTGTAAGCATTTTGCGTATAGCAGGAGCACTGAACAGACAGATGTGTCCGTCGTAACCACCCGAGCGAGGTGTAACCATAGGGAAAGGTCCAAACCTCATCAAAAATGCCCTTAACTCGCATGGCGTGCGTAACGTGAAAAGAGTCCCGCCGGCGTCTTGTGCGAATCAGTTACAACAGTGTCGTGACTTAAAAAGCCAACAGCTCCCATTTCCGTTACGGCGTCAATCTTCGCGTTTTTAGCGATTTGACTCCGATGAGCCCATACGCTCCATTATTTACAGCTTTAATCGTCAGGCGCGTCCCTTGTTTGGGCTCGTGGACTGTTATTGGCCCAGGTGCAGTAGCGCTAATGGAATCGCAACACGAGTCTCGGACAGGATCTGACCTCAGTTGTAAGTCGTTCTCGCAGCCCTTGGCAGAGCGCTGGACAATGACGTGCGTCGATCTGATATGTAGCACGACGTGACGACATGTAGGATTGAGGCCGTGGTATCACGTACACATCGAGATTGCATCGAACTTGGACCATCGCCGACGGCGCTGAAATGTTCTGCAAATCCTCGGGTCGATTGTCACGGCAGTCCCCCCCTCCCTCCCCTCCCCCCTCCGAACACATCACAGACCTTCGGATGACTCACAGACTGTCGGATGACTCACGGACTGTCTGCAGGTCACACACGGACTTCCCCAGACCTGCGTACAGCCTCAGCCTCACAGACTGTCTGAATCACAGACTCCCCTAAACTTGATCGTCCAAACTTGGTGAACTCGGCCTTGTCTCACCAGAGTTCGCCGTCACGTAGCTTTCGGTTCTTACCATTGAGCGCGCGTGCTCCCACGGCTGAAGCTCCACCCGCTGGCTCATGATCGGAGCTCACCGGAGCCTCCGCCGGAGCCTCCGGAGCCTCTTCTCACCGGAGCCTCTGCTCATTTGTCCGGCACGCATCAGCCGGTCCGCCGCCAGCGCCAACCTTGACGGCTCGCTCCGCCGGCTGACCAGCCTTCGCCGCTTGCACCCTCGCCGCCTCCCGCGATCCTCGCGCCACACTCGCGCTGCACCGCCGTCTCCCCGCGCCCACCGGAGGCCGCCTGGCCGGTACTGCGGCCCCACACGGGCTGGCGGGCTGCCTCCTCCCGGCGCCAGCCCGGCAGCAGTGCGAGCGCGCTCGCGCAGAGCGCCACCCTGCCATGAACACCGAACAGGCTACGCTCCATTACCCCGCGAGCGGAAACGGCGTGAACCAGGTGCGAACGACCCCGGTCGGCAGAGTCATCGTGTCATTCGCTCTCATAGGCGGGGCGTTACCAGACGCAGCGGGCGTCGCTCGCGGTGTTGCCAGGCGCAGAGGAGGTCCCTCAAGGTGTTGCCAGGCGCAGCGGGCGTTGCTCACGGTGTTGCCAGGTGCAGCGGGCGTTGCTCGCGGTGTTGCCAGGTGCAGCGGGCATCGCTCACGGTGTTGCCAGGTACAGCGGGCGTCGCTCACTGTATTGCCAGGCGCAGAGGAGGTCCCTCACGGTGTTGCCAGGTACAGCGGGCGTTGCTCACGGTATTGCCAGGCGCAGAGGAGGTCCCTCATGATGTTGCCAGGCGCAGCGGGCGCCGCTTGCGGCATTGCCAGACGTAGCGAGCGTTACTCAGGGTTACTCACGTTGTTGCCAGACGCAGCGGGCGTCGCTTGCGGTGTTGCCAGACGAATCGCTCAGTGCGTTGTCAGGCGCAGTAGACGCCTCCGATGATGCTATTCAGCGCACGGCGACAACAATGAGGGGAGGGGAGGTCAGAGGTTTTGTGACGGGATTCAGAGGCTCAGCGGTCTGTCAGGAGGGGAGAGCGGAAAAACAGCCGCCGCTCGTACGGAGCTGGATCTTTTGGGGAGTAACCGGGGTGGACGGCGGTTGTGGTCAGTTGGTCTCATATATAGCGCTGACATGCCCGCGTCGATTAAAAAAAAACATTACAGAAGTTAGAAAGTTCGAAATGGTAGAAAGGCCTTTTCAGCAAACTTTGCGAGGCTTTCCGCCGCTAACTTCGGCGCCGTCCGGTGACGGCGGTCGGCCCGGCCCGGAGCCACCGCGGGCCGCGGCGTGCGGCGTCGGCCGGCGCGACATGACCTTTTGGGCTGCCTCTGCAGAGGCCGGCTCTGGAGGAGCGACGGCAGCCAGCTGGCGGCCGAACGCACGGTGACACGAGCCGGCGTGACCAGTTTGAGAGTCGGAGTTGAGCCAGACCAGGCGCGGAGTCAGGCACGGCTGGGGGTGGGGCAGGGTGCAGGGCACCTTGCTCGGCCGGCGGGAACAGGTGGGCACTGTTTCAGAGTCGCAGGCAGGACCCCGCCACTGCTTGCATAACTAGGATGGCGCTTTGGCCACGTGATGTTGATGTGTCAGCTGTGATATCGCTTCGCTGAGCGGTGACATGGCTTCGCCGACATAAACTCGTCTACCTGGGGATCAATCTTAACTTGGGTGTGCCGATCGACAGGGACATATTAACAAAACAGAAGTTACCTTACTTATGCATTACCTTTAACGTCATCCAGGCCACAGATGACCTCTCAAATATTCCGTGACCCCCACCTCGTGGCTCGTGTGACTCAGAAACAAAGAAATCGCACAGGTGTAATTGGTGATATTAAGTATGTGTGCCGAATTCCGTCCAAATCAAAGGACCATGTTGAACAATACTAGACCTACCTTGCTGATTGTCCTGGGACAGGCCGCCAGTCGCCGCTAAAGCGCCGCGCGCCGCACTCGGTCTCACGCGCGCACGCCGTGAACCCCACCGCCGCACACTGCCACGACATACTCGCTGGAAAATCCCCCCTCCCTCCTCCCTCCCCGGCGTCAGCCCCCTCCCCCCGATCGGGGGATCGTGCAGGTAGTTAGCTGCACGACAGGTGGAGTGGCGGGGGGAGGGGGCGGGGCAGGTAGCGGATACGATCACGGGAAACTACAGGCCCGCCCACGCGCAGTTCTTTAAACGCCCCGTTCACAAACTCAGGCGGCGCTGAGCCCCTACGCGTGCTACCGGCGCGAGCGGCTCTGTCTTCCGCTGTCGCCTGCTGAGTCAAAGTCAAAGAGCGATGAGAGTCGGGCGGCGTACATGTGTGGTGGAAGCGAATTTGGGTGGGTTTGGCCGCATATTTGGGGCTAATCTCAGCTGCAGTGGCCGGTGGCGTGCCAAACCACCCACCACGGGATGCGGCCACACCCAGATTCTGTAAGGCGGGTGTTGGTGGCCTGTTCCGCGCCGCATTTTTTTAGACTGTGACTCAGACTGGCCCGACTAGAGTGGCAATAGCTGACATTGAATCTGCGGCCAGCATTGTCGTTACTACAGCCGTTTACGGCCGCAATATGGCCCTGAAAACATGGGTGCGTCTTTGCTCGGGGTCTGACGTCATACATGTGGAGAATGCAGCGATCTATTGTTGCCATTTTCAAAGAAACTACTATGATCTGGTTCGGGCAGTCTCGTGTCCAATGTGAAACCACGCCTGCATCGGGTGCAGTTCCTTCGATGCAGCTGGACATCGCCGGCACACGTAAGGAAGTATGCATGTGCTTAAATGGTAAACTTCCGCCCGTTTTATTGAATAATCTTTAAAGACCCTTATTCACCGTCACTGATACCCGCAGGATCTAAGCCGCTCTGTGTAGTTTGAGGACTACTATCCAAAATTTAAACGAGATTATCCAACCATAATCTTGTTTACAAAGTGGGCCTGACACAGGTGGCAGAGCTATCCAAGCCGCACAAGCGAGGGGGCAGAGGCGCAGCCGGAATTTTTGACGGGGGAGAGCTACCGTGATTTGCGACGGATATGGGGAGGCAATTTTTACGATGGTACAGGCTGTATCAATAAGCTGTCTATATTGGTTTGCCCTGTGCCTGAAGCAGTTCTTTCAGCTGCGTACCATACATGTTCGCTCGGCTATACGCGAGCCTTATTACTAACTAACCGCTGTCGGGCTCTTTATGTTACTGCCCATGGCAGTGTCTGAGATTTCAAGGCAAATAAGTTTTCCTGATCACCAAATTTCGAAATTAAATACAGTAATGTCGCGGTAAAGAAAACCCGTGTCCACTGTGCCCAACACAAGGCCTTGAACCTGAGGAACAGGGAGATGTACAGGCAGGGAAACAGGGAGATGTCCGAAAGAATGTACGTGCCTTTGAGGGCGTTGATGTTGCTGCGTATTTTGCGTCGGGAAACAGCGGTGGCGGTGCCAGGCGCCTGGGGCTGGCACAGCGAAGTCGAAGAGGACGACGATGCCAACAAGTTGGACGTAGACAAGCTCCGTGGCGATGACGGCGAGGGGAACGAAAATGGCGTCAGCTGCGGTGACGAGATAGACGAGGTTAAATGTTCCATATTTGAATAAATTCAAGCGAAAATCAGGTATGACGAAATAAGCTCACTTTTGATTGTTGGTATACTTTTAACGGAAGAAGGCTAATCTGAACCCCACAATTTCCCTGTTTAGTAACTTTGTTCCTCAATACTCTGTTGTTTGATTGCATCATCGTACTTTGCACCACGTTGGTTGGGAGCTTATTGACGGCCTTTATTTTTGGGAATTGTGCCCACGAACGTCAGATATGAACGAGTCGACAGCCTACATTTTATTGGCCTTGATCGCCGCATGCCCAATGCAATTTCAGCGTTTGAATGACGCTGTAATGACGTCATGATTGCCGTACCGAATGTCTTCAAGATGGCTGTTGCAGTTCAGACTCCCACACAAATGTGGAACACTCCCTTTAACATCAAGCACGAGGCGCTGACTTTCGTAACCGGGTTGATGGCGGCCACGTGCAAACGTCTCAACCCAAGCATGGGACTGTCGACCCGAGAGGCGCCACCCAGCTGTGTGTCAGGCAGGCACACGGCTGGGGCGTAGGGGTGGTCTGATGTTCAGTAGGGGCGGTCTGATCACCATCAGGCCACCGTCAACGGTCTGCATGAGAGTTGTTGTTTTCGAGGTCGTGTTCCAGCTAGTGCTGCTGGATGCGCGGAAGCCCGTGACGACGGGCGTCCATCTGCGCATCAGATTAATGCGAGTTTTTCACATTTAAAGATATTGAAGTAAGGATCAAATATGATGAAACAAGCTCACTGGTAGCTATTGTTATTACTTTCAGTAGAGGAGACCGCTGTAGATAACACAATTTATCTGTGTAATAAATGTGCTCCTAGATACATCATCGTTCGATTACGTCATCACACTTTGCACAAAATTCATTGAGACCAAATCGACGGCCGCTATATCTGGAAATCGTGCTGACAAACGCCAGGTATGAATAACTCGACCACTTTTTTTCTTATTGGCCTTCATCACCGCATAGCTTATTAAATGGTACGCTTTGGTATGCTTTGAATGACGCTATTATGACGCCATGAATGCCAAGATGAGCTTCAAGAATTCTCCCAAATCACTCTCCCACACCTTTGCGGCCTTTAAGCTCAAGAACCAGGGGGTTTAGGTCTTAAAAAGGGCATGACCGTGAGCTGCATCCAAACATCTTCAAGATGGCTATTTCAGTTCAAAACCCCACATAAATGTGGACACCCCTGTCAGTCAGGCCCAGGCTGAGCATGCTGCCACCAGGCGCGCGGCTCGACAAGTGTGACTACAACTGGACAGTACAAGGTGGATATCGTTGTACCTTCCTTTGTTGGTTTTGCACGCATATGTGTTTGTCTGAGGCATAGGTGGCTGCTTTTCAGAGAAACACTTGCACTATGTTTTGATGAGTTTATCATGTCGCATAACTATACATTTAAGCTAAAAAATTGACAGATGTGTTTCCCGTCTTTTCCCCCTCTCCACCCCTGTTTTCTCTGTGCCCTCGCCAAGTGTGCGCAAGGAAGTGCGTGTTTTGCCCAAGAACCTTTGGCCTTGGGCAGGTCCGCCAGGATGGATCTGGGCAGCTGCAGGCCGGCCAGCTTCAATGCATCGCCACAGACTTACTGTGTGCCATTCTCAGTGGAGTGCCATGGCACGCGGGCTCCTGGTTCCCACGCCTGCGTTCGCTGTTATACACCCAGCGTGGCGTAAACATCCCCCATTCATACATTCTGGGGGGACTTCTTGAAGTGCCCTGTGGCGATCACCTGATACGCATGCTCTTAGGTGTACCGGTGTGGGAGACGGGACGGGTACTGCGGGCGGTGCAGCGATGCCTGGCTGCGACTTTGTGACGTCACTGTTATAGTAAAGCAGAAGTGCTGGAACAATGCCTGGACGAGCATACCTTATTACGCGGCCTTGCCTTCCACTATCAAGGGGTAAAAGTCTTGCAACGGCTCTTGGCTGTGGCTGAAGGTGGGGGCGATACGTAATTTTATCTCAATACCCCCGTGTCCAACAAAAGCCATTAGAGTCGTTGCTTGTCACGCCTTGTACCGACGGGACGGGTGAAATTACTTGGAAACTCTTGAAGAGGATCCCAGACTACAGAATTTTGCTATTGCGACCGCAGTATTGAGTACAAATCTACACACACCACAGGTTTATGTGCCCAGAACCATTGTTGTGGGCGTCTAGCATCGTTCGACTGTTATCTGACACGGACAAAACACGTATTTCCAATCTGTCCAGGAGGTACGCACCGCACCGCATCCAGCGAGGTGGTGCCAGCGGGCAATGCGTCCCCGAGGCACGTGAAGACGAGGGCGACTGTGACCTCTGACCTCTGATGCCGGAAAATGCTATGCAGGCCGTCAGATGTGGTCCGAGTCACATCCCACGGCGTTACACTGCTGTGCCTCTGACCCCTTGGGTCCCAGAAGTGTGTTGTGACCTCCTGTCAGCATTCAAACGAGGACGTTCATAGTTCTGCAGACGTGTCCCGGGCTGGCTGCCTCCCCCGGCGTTCCACGTGTTTCGTTCCTGTGCTCTCTGTGCTTCTTTGCCTCATGAAGTCTTCTTCCGGATATTGTATCCAACAACAGTCTATTTTTGTTTTTAAAAAATGACGCTGAGCTGTTTCTTCTCAATGTCCTAGTTGCATCATGCGTCGAGTTCGTCATCCGTATAGACGTATCTGGCAGTTAACGGCATCTCCAGTTTCAGGTCTTGAAGGGTTCCATGATAGGGGTATGTGCGAATGCCAAGAATACCGGGTATGAAGATGAGAAAACAGGGGTCTCCACCCTGATGCGGGGCGGAGTATTGTCACGTTGCCCCCCTCTCATCCGTCACTGGGTCTGCCCCTGCTCTCGGCTGCTCTGTTTATGATCAGTATGATGGCATGTGGAGGTCGCAGTCGGGCCCCGATGCATGACGTCAGCCAGAGGCGCGTTCAGGATGCATTAACGGGGCGAGTGTTCGGAAGGCGCCTTGGCTGTCGTCAGTACAATTTAGGGTACGCAGTAAGGTATCCCGCGGCTGGACTAACGATGCCGCTCGTGCCTTCTATCCGTGTATTTTGTACATTTGCCCATAGATGTCTCGCCAGTGTCACTACATTATGATGATCCATGGGGTGCAGATAAGGTTGTGGTTAACGCGTCTGGGAAACCAGAGCTACGGCGTTCGATTTAATGCGATGTCCGCCCTTTCTGCTAGGGTGAGAGGCAGACGACGTCATACAGTATCAGCAGCCCAGCGCGATGTAAAGCCCCAATGACGACGATGGGACCTCTGCCGTCGTGGACCGTGTTCTAACTCAGGTCGCGTTAAAACTGCCGGAGTTATGAACCGGACCCAGGTGTCCCGATCGCAGGCAACGCCCCAACCTTTCGTCATTAACTCCTCTGCATCCATTTGCCTGCACCAATGCGTGATGCCTGCCTCACCAGACTCCCTCCTGTGCGCGCCTCTGGCGCTGCCTGCGGTTGTTTACGCTGCACTGAGGCAGACGCAGCCTGCCCCTGCTGTCCACTGGCGATTGCGTCTGCGAAGGGCGGGCGGGAAGCGCCTCAAAACAACGGCCGAGCAGGGCGATGTCCGACTCGACGGGAAGGCGTGATGTCCTAGGCGGGGATTTAGAAAGATGCGAAATAAACTGAGCAAAGTGCGGTGGCGGGAAATATGCTGCATGCTTTGTCCAGCAGTATGAAACATTGTCAAATTGTCGGTGATTAAATGGTCTTGCCGATAGAGAAGAGTGTGGAGTCCTACCGATTCAACTTCATTATGCCATAGCGCTCATGATGGTACAATGCCAATCAGGTACCGTCACATTTAAATTTGTTTTAGTAGAAACAATTGTGAATCAAATAATGGCCTCAGTGAATGACATTAAACGCCTCGTGCTTGTTGGCGTAGCCAGACATAAACGAATTAATTGCTTGGTTGGTTGCTTGGTAATTGGTTGCTCATTACTGATATTTAATTAACAACTATGCCCGCATTGCAGAGTTCTGGTATTAGATGATAACGTACTCTGACCTGTAGTGAATGAATGAATGGCACTCTCCATGGCATGAAATGGAATGGCATTGAATGACATGACATGGAATGGCAAACATGAACCACACTCGCATTCGATTCCCTGCGGTGCCCGTCCTTCCCGCCAGGGTGAGAGGCAGGAGACCCCACATGGCCTCAGCAGCTGAAAGCGGCGTAAAACCCCAATGACGACACACCACACATTCACGCACACTCGCACACGAATCGTCATGACCGTGTAGCTCGACTTCTCATTGTACCTGAATGACGTCATCCCTCCATCCTTTGGACGGCAGAGCACACCTTGATTCAACACATCTGGTCTCCTGGTTTTCCGGCTTCGCGAGTTCATGCGTCTGACATTGTCCCAGACAGAGCAGTATTATTCGATCGCTTCAATTGGCCCCGTGCCTTTGGCTTTTTACCTAGGCAGTACTCCGAGGCATCCCAGAATAAGAAGAAAGCGAGTTTGAGGTGAAACTGGACAAGTTTAGCCTCCTGACCGTCCGGAGTTATTCAAATCATGGGTCGACGCCTGAACCGTGATCGTGCCATGCCTGTTGTCAGGTATATCATGTCATGCGTGTCAATCAACCCCGCCCGTGGTTGGAACGGCTAGACACGTTCCCTAACTCCAACCTCAACGTTTTTGTTTGAAATGGCATTCGAACTGACATTTGGAACCGCAGGAATGGACTGCAGTTCGGAGAAAATGACCGCATCTAATTCGCACATCTGTCAAATTCGCTTTGGGCACAGGCAGCGCCTCGTCAAAACGGCTCATTTTGTTGCACTTGATGTAATACAAAAAACGCACTTGCCACGATCTTCAACTCGTGTTTGATTCAGTGAGGCCGTTTCGGCCATTACATTCATGCCAGATGCAAGTGAAAGTTGTTGGCTTACGATTGTCTACGATACCAGATTTGGGATTGCAATGGAGTTTAAGCGACAGCATATTTGGAAAGGATTTTGTCAGATACGTTGCGGAGATCTCGCCTTTCACGGTGCCGCCGGCGCTCTTCAGATTCTGATCGCAGTAACGCTGTGTAAGAACGTGTGGTGGTTGCGAAACCTTCAACTCGGTTTTGGGTCTTTCTGTCATGCTAGTTTTGGGAGTGTTGGTCTCACATGAGGAACAGTGTCGAAACCAGAGACGGCAACAATGCCGTCGTTTTTCGTATATGTGTGACATCCGTCGGCAAAACAAAGCGAATTGGCACTATGATATGCGAGACTGAAAGCGTGGAAGACACATTGACGTAAACCAAGCTTTGCATAACTTTGGTACGACCTGATGGCGCTCCGCTGTAATAATTGGATTACACCAGTTTTAAAAACAGCTCCTCCTTCCGCTTTCCCACACACTAGGGAAAACTGTCATATTTGTTACCAACCTTTGATTAGTTCTCACGCTTTTGGAAGCATTGCACGCAATCAACATTGTCCTAATCCCACACGAGATTAAAAAGCCGTGGCGTGGGAATGGAGGGACAGGAACAGCTAATCTAAAACTTTAGAAAGATCTGGCCCTCATTGTTTCCAACTTTTTTTTTCTCTGGAGCAGGAGTTGTGATTCCCAAAGGTAATCACTAGTCGGACAGATTTAGAAAATCAGAAGTATCTTCCGTCTTCCATATTTTTGTTCAGCTTGCTTCATCATAACACTATTGTCGTAATTATATATTTGTCTCACATTTTCAGGCACAACTAGGATTCACTTGCCTCTCAAAGAGCCCATGTTAAGGCCGAAACTTTGCAGAAATGCTAGATCATACGGGCGACTCCCATGCGAAAATCCAGACGGCAAATCAAGCAAATATTTTGCGGCTTCTATGCATTGAAAGGGAAATAATTTTACGGTGGGGGCAGTTATTTAAAGCGGAGCTCTGCTTAATCCCTGCAGTGCAGACTGTTAAGGACGAAAGCATTGCCAAGCGAGTTGACGGATGAATCCGGAAGAGCGACGTATTTTTCGTTGCAATTTAACTTACAAATAATAATTAAATGATAAACGATAAAGTTCAACAATAATTCCAATTTTTGACAACAACGATAAATTCTGTTATCAACAAATACAAAAATAAAGTTCGTTGGCCGCAACTCCTCCAGGCATTGACCTAAATTGTTGAACGTGCCTAAAATATCAGCCAAGTTGCTGGCATCCCACCTCCTCCCCGGAAATTTTCCAGGCCTCTGCTAGTGAGGACGGAGGACTGGGAATCGTATTTGGCAAAACCTAGCGACGTCTCAACTGTGCAGCTGCGATCCGATCAGCATGGGTGCAGCGCGCCCCGCCCCCAACGTCCCCCTTTGTGTCCACCCGCGGGCGTGTCATGCGCGAGGAACGCGGCAGAGAGCGCGCGTCCAGCATTATGGCGCCGGCCCCCGTGCCAGGCGCTGGCCAGAAACGGCGCGAGCACCGCGGAGCGAGGTTTCTCTGAGGTGAGATGCGGGGTGAGCGATTCGGATACGTCGGAGCGACGAATCGCTCGGTGGGCCCTCGCTTCCGCCAATCACGTGTTAGGGCCGCACGTTTCGTCCAACCAGGAGGCCGAGCTTTTTTGACTTGACAGGTGGTAGGCCCGTGTGATGTTAGCCGGCCACCATTGGAGAAAATGAATCTAACCCAGTTTGTTCATCGCTTCCAGGTCCGCGGCAGCTCGGTGGTCGTGGTCATTGATCTCTGCATTAATCGCTCCCCGTAAACAAAACAGGTAAGTTAGTGATGTGTGTGCACTTACATCTGTACGCTTTTCCGCGCGTGTTCTGATTTGGCTCGACTGTATTCGTTTGTACGATATTTATTACCGAGTTTTTACGGCGTGCTGGTGTTGTTAGGCTTAACACAACGCACCGTGCAGCCTTTTTCACTTGGTTTTATAGTCGGATACAAAGTCGGGTCGTGGCAGAAGAGCAGCCTGGGAACACCGCTTCTGAAGCTGTAGGTAATTATTCTGAAACCATTTCGAAGGCAAAAAATAACGTTTATTTCACCACCTCGAAAATAGATAGGTTGAGCGGAGTGTGTGTGGGGGGGGGGGGGTGGGATTGTAACAAACTAGAACAAAATGTGTGAGGCGGTGGGATTGTAACAAACTAGAACAAAATGTGTGGAGCGGCGGCATTGGAACTAACTAGATGTGAAACTATGCCGAAGTTAGCTCTTTGTAGTTGTTTCAGACACTTTAAAGGTGATCCGGACCTGTCAGTGGACGTCAAACAGCCATTGAGAATACGAGGGAGGGTGGGGGGTGTGAGCAGACAATGCCCTCCAAACAAATGCGAGCTCCACTCATTGCCTCGAGACTAGAATCCCGGCGAGTTTATACATTTCCTGGCGGTGAGATTTCCCCTCGGAATCTGAGACTACAACCGCCGGAACCGTCGGTGAAAATGTCGCGTGTACAGCCCAGCCGAGGGCAACATACCGGGACCGCGGTTTTCATCTAACCTCGACCATCCTCCATCTGGACTCTAATCCCCTGGGGCCTGGGCGCGCCCTCACCACGTGATGCTGCGGGTGCGATCTCTCTCCGCGCTGCTCCTGTGGGCGAGGCCAGGGGTCAGGGGGGGCGTGACCCGGATCACGCACGTGGCTGACCCGTTCTCACGCTGCGGCTGGTTTCTCCTGCGGTGGAGGAGCCCCGCCTAAAGAAGCGGCTGGCTGGTCATCACTCAGTCTGAGTGAGAGAGCGTTAAGATGACTGGAACGCGTGGCGTTCAGAGCTGTCTCAGCAGACCATCCTAATATCAGCCTGGATGTCGTGGATATGCATATTGGATATTGGATACTGGATATTTCAAAGCGGCTCTGGCGGCCGTCTTTCAGTTCAAGCGGGAGACTTACCTTTTGCTCGACTTACAAAGCATTTTTGTGTCCAGCATGACATCTTATTAATAATAACCCGAAAGACGTCCTTCAGATTTGTAAGTTTCCTATGTGTTGTACCTGGAATTAGCCATGTTTTATGCAAACCACAATGCCTTCTTTCACTGCAGTAGGAAAGAAGCCTGAAGCAAGACGCTTAGACCGACATGCTCCTGTCCCCGGGTGAGGCCGTCTCCTGTCGTACCTCTGCCGGTGCGTCCCAACAACGGCCTCGAGGGAAACTGCCGCTATCTATTTCCATTGTCTGCCGGCGCGCCGCCGCCCTGCTGTGCTCGAGCGAGCCACGCACGGCTGGGGGCCGTCGCCTCCTTTGTCAGTCGGCGCACTCGCAGGGCACGGTTTGTTTCTGTTCGACGACGGGAGCTGTTGGAGCCTTCCATGGGATGCATTGTCAGCATTTGGCTAGTGCGGTCCCCCAGTTTTAAATGTAATCTATCCGCCCGTCCACCTTGTCTTAAGTGGCGAAGCCACTCCAGCATAGTGAATCACTGTAAGAATGGCTCAATTTGAGTTCTATTTCATGCTCAATTTTAGGTACATTTAGTGAAATTTCAACTTGTGGCTTTGGAAAATATTCTTTCCATCGGGTTCACCGTGGGCATAGCTTGCACTAACCCGCTAAGCAGTAAAGTGTTAAGGTAGTGTTATAAAGTTTGAACGTGCTTGGCGACTTGTTTCGTCCAGGATATTTTCTAACACCCTACATGAGCGGACCCAAGCTATGTTTGGGCGAACGACGTTGAGGAAAGCCGTATTCAATTTCTGACACCCTTGAAATAAATTATAAATGCCATGAGTAATGTTGCATGCTGTGTGATAGCGTTCAAGACTGGGTAAGCTGTTCATATCTCGAATAGCAACGGTGGCCGCAAAAATGCTGTCGTGGAGGTCTGAATGCCTTTTCGCTGTGCCTACCGTTCTGAGAACACATATACGGCTATAGACAGATAGCCCGAAGCGTCTATAACACTTCGTTGCCACGCAATCAAATCATAACGGGAGGAGGCCGTTGTATTGAAGGGAAAAATAAACGTCCGTAATTGGGCCTATCGTGGCCGAATCGGACGCCATGACCGTTGGTCGGGTGCTGCTGGGCAAGGTCTGATGGCGGACGGTATAGGTGCTCCGTAATTAGGCCGATGAAGTAAGTTTGCACGTTGGTGTCATGAAGCAGACTGTTCCACTTGGCTGTGGGTCATGGTCATGTTTGCCTGAAACAGTGCCGCCTGAATTGTGCAGGCTCCACTTTAACGCTTGTACTTGGGAAAAATATTAGCCTAGTTGGAGGTATCGTTATAGCGATTAATGCAGAGGAAAGAAAACAGGGGGTCGTATCTTAGTAAGTACCTGAATATGTCTGGTGGCAAATCGGTGTCGTTCGTCCGAGGGAGAAATAACCTGTATCTTCTGTGACTAAACTGTTTGCACCCATCCAATCGAACCTCTTCCTTAATTGCACGAGCATCGTTCTCCATCGGTCCGACCAAACGAAAAAGAGCTAAATATTTCCTTAGAATAACCAGCAAAACTAACCTCTCCATTAGAGAGTCGAGACGCGCGCAAATCCCAGGAAAAGTGGAATACTCTGCGCGACCGCAAACTCGGCTATTAATTGGCCTAATGGAATAATTATGATAAGCGCGATGCGACAGTATTCCAAAGCGGGGCATTAAGCCGCCTCACACTGTTGTAATTCTGTCGGCATAACTACGCACATGCGTCAGCGGGCGAAACGCAGTCTGCCACGCCTCTTTCAAAACTGAATAATACACCAGCTCCGTGAAATGTACTGTTGCGGTGAAGCGACCGCCTGGGTGCGAAATTCTCACCGTAAAATTCTCGAATGCGTTGCGATAAAGCTGATCGATGTTGGAAGCAATGCATTTATTAAATCCGCCTCCCCTCATCTGCAAACATTTTTGGCCACCCAGTATAAGCAAGGTGAGGCCGAAGGTGTAAAGAGTGTGGGTGGTTACATCGTCGAAAGGGGCCAATCTCTCTCACTTTCGCTCTCCCCCAATCAACAACAGCAAGACCCTGTCCATGGCCGAGCCCAAATCAGTAACCAGCCCCAATCGGAGTTCTAAATAAGTGAACACGGCCATGTCCATTCCGCTCGAACCCCATGACCTCTCGCGGACCTCCCCTCCTGACCTCTTGCTGACCGCCTCCACCGGCATGTGCTGATGAGCTGACTGGCTTCGTCTTATCGTCACACGTCAGAAGAACATCTCCGCATGGAAAGTTTCCCCGCTCAGATCCGGCGATGGCTGGGGCTGGTACCCAAGCAGGTCCATGTTGAGCGATGTTATCAGCGTGTTTGCGCTTCGGAGGGCCCGGATCTGATGCACTTGGCGTGTGTTTGACGCGACAGTCACCAGGTTGCGTCATCTTCTCGCGTGCATAGGTCATAGGCTCCGAAGCGCTTGTGTTTGAAAACTATGTGTAGGTAATCCGGCATCCGCGGCAATGTGCTGCGAATGGTATATATATATATATATATATATATATATATATATATATATATATATATGTGTGTGTGTATGTGTGTGTGTGTGTGTGTGTGTGTGTGTGTGTGTGTGTGTGTGTGTGTGTGTGTGTGTGTGTGTGTGTGTGTGTGTGTGTGTGTGTGTGTGTGTGTGTGTGTGTGTGTGTGTGTGTGTGTGTGTGTGTGTGTGTGTGTGTGTGTGTGTGTGTGTGTGTGTGTGTGTGTGTGTGTGTGTGTGTGTGTGTGTGTGTGTGTGTGTGTGTGTGTGTGTGTGTGTGTGTGTGTGTGTGTGTGGTGTGTGTGTGTGTGTGTGTGTGTGTGTGTGTGTGTGTGTGTGTGTGTGTGTGTGTGTGTGTGTGTGTGTGTGTGTGTGTGTGTGTGTGTGTGTGTGTGTGTGTGTGTGTGTGTGTGTGTGTGTGTGTGTGTGTGTGTGTGTGTGTGTGTGTGTGTGTGTGTGTGTGTGTGTGTGTGGTGTGTGTGTGTGTGTGTGTGTGTGTGTGTGTGTGTGTGTGTGTGTGTGTGTGTGTGTGTGTGTGTGTGTGTGTGTGTGTGTGTGTGTGTGTGTGTGTGTGTGTGCGTACTTAGGGAGCAGGTTCTCTTTTTTGCAAGCGTCGTTGTAAATGGCAGCATATCTTTTGTGCAATAAAATACCTGTTCTTCTGAACACGCTTTCTCTTATGTGGCTCAGTGAGATGTCTTAAGACAAAAATTCGGTGAAGGTCAATCACGGGGAAAATTTGCTATGAACCAATCACGGTGTGTCGGAAAAAATTGGGGGAATTTTCAAAGTACCCGAAGGAAACTTCAACACGAAAAGTCCTCCCATTCTGCGGGCGTCCGAACAATAAACAAGCGGAGTGTGCCGCTGGCGTTAACCTGGCGGTTGATCACTGAGTCCAAAAACTACCAGTCTGTCCAGCCTCAAGACAAAATTGAGCTCATCATCCTCTACCGAAGTCCTAAAGCGACCACCCTGAGGATGGTGACTAATTTATCTCAAGACACGTCTGCGCCAAAAATCACCAATGTAGTGTACTAGTTTGGCTGCGATACGGTGATTGCGTGCACCGTCCTAATGGCACCTTCAAAGGCCACACGGCCGCGGCCTTTGGCAGGCGGATTACATTGCAGATGCATGATGGAGGCACTTATCGCCATATCGCCAAGGCGTCCCACAGCAACCCACTGTGCAGACAGGTTATGTTTAATAACGCCATCATCCTCACCCACTGCTCAGACAGGTGCGAGATCCAAGTGCTGGGAGCAGTGCACATCCGTGATAACGGGGCCCTATGTCGGACCACTCGTTGCGAACATTTGGAAATTTTATAGATGTCATTATTGAGGCACATAAGAAAAAGTGTGTTCGTGAGATCGAGAATTGAAGGAGGAAGATACTGCGCAACAAATATGCTGTGATTCACAACTTTTTCATATATATGTATATATATATGCATGTATATATATATATATATATATATATATATATATATGCATAAAATATCCAAATGTTTGCAACGTTTCGTCCGACATTGGGTCGTTGTCGCGGATGTTCATTGCCTCCAGCACTTGGAGCTTGCGCCTGTATGAGCAGTGGGCGAGGATGGTGGTGTTATTAAACATATCCGCCTGTCCGAAGGTCACCGTCGTGTGGCCTATGTAGGCTCCATTAGGACGGTGCGCTCAATCACCGCATTGCAGCCAAACTGGCACGCTACATTGGAGATTTTTAGCACAGACGGGAATTGGGAAAGTTATTTTCCATTACCAGGCTGGTCAATTAAGTGCTCCGGTAGAAGATAATTGGCTTTATTTTGTTTTAAGTCATATATATATATATATATATATATATATATATATATATATATATATATATGTATAAAAACAAACCAAGATGGGTGTGTTGTTTTCGCCTCCTTTCATCCGTGTGACTCCCATTTCGTGTTTGATGCCAACACATTCATATCTAACTAGTGACGTTTACATTATTGGATTGGTGAGTTTTCAATGTCGCCCTTTCGACTTAATGTCATGACTCATGAATCTCATGCAATTGGCTTGGTCAACTTTGATTTAGCTCCGGGAATAAAGGAAGCCTTAGGTATTAGCTACCTGGGCTTTCCCAACGTCAACAAACGTAACTCCGCGGAAAAAGGTGAAGACTGATGCAATCTAGTATCCTAAACCGTTCTCAGCTCTTTATCATAAGGATTAGCGCGACCTTCTTATAACGGAAGGTATGCTCTTTTGTGCTATGTATGCAGTGGTCAAAAACATCGCACCGCTTCGCGTCCGCTCGGTCAGCCCGCAGCAAGAGCCGCCGTTTTGTTCGGCTCCTGTCTCCGTCTGGATGGGCCGCCAGCACGCGCCGCTCTCAAACAAAAAGTGAAACGTCCCGTAAGGCGCCGGGTAATGATCGGAAAGCGGGTGCCCGAACGTGCGGACCGCTCCTCGCTTCCGGTGGCCGCTGATCACGTGATGCCCGGGGGCGTTTGAGACTCGGTCATGTGACAGCCATGAGGCGGTTGGGACGTCGAGTGCCGCAGTGATAACGGTGGTGATGATGGTGATGGTGGTGGTGATGATGGTGATGGTGGTGGTGATGATGGTGATGGTGGTGGTGGTGATGGTGATGGTGGAGGTGGTGGAGATGGTGGTGGTGATGATGAGGGTGATCGTGATCGTGATGGGGAGGATGGTTATGATGGTAATGGCAGTCCTTTGGACGTTAGGGTGTGGTTGCCGTCCGGCCACGTAGCGTACGTGGATGATATGGGGTGCAAAGTCCATTTCCAAGAAGCCGCTTGCATTCAACACGTCTCCGTGAACGTTTTATTCCTTCTTTTTTTTGCTCAGCGTTGCACAAGTCAGGCTTGTTCCCACCAGGCGCATCGGGAATGATTACGCCGACTGCTGCGTTGAAAAATGAAGCCGCCTGCTTGCCGTGGGTACGATTATCAAGACATTCACAGATTTCTGAGTGCCCGGTGCGCAATTCACGGATCGTCAGTTCGCGTCCTCCCCGTCCGGCTCTCCGCAGGCAGTCGTAACAGGCCAGATGGTAGAGAATGAACTTTGTGACGTCATTTGAATCTGTGCGGTTCCGGCCGATCGAACACGCCCCACGCGCGCGCCTTTAGCGCGAGACATGCATCCCAAGGCGTGCTACGCTCTTAGCCTGTTGCATGAATCAGCCTTGTGGGGTGCGTGGGGTGCCTGTTCTGTCTCGGCACGCATCCCACAGAATTGGGATGTGTGTCAAGACAAGACATGGCATGCTCCCGGATGCGAGTCATGAGGTGTATCGTCTTGACACGACGACGAAGTAAGAGGTGTCGTATGTCGTATGCCGCATGAGTCGTATGTCTTATATACGTCGTCGACGTGTCTTAGGACGTCGGCGACATAGCAAAGAGACGTTCTGATGGTATGTCAACACCTATATAAGCGTTGGAAATCGATCATTTCTCAATGGCCTCCCCCCCCCCCCCACACACTCACACACTGTTGCACAACAGTGTGTGGAGATGGAAATGTGTTCGACTCCGACGTCGGAGTCGAGCCACGGCAAACCAGGGCAAACCACGCCAAACCACCGCAAACCACGGCAAACCACGGCAAACCATCGCAGACCGGTCCGCTTCGGCACCCGGACTAATCGGTCCGCCGTCGGTCCATGCTAACGGACCGGTGGCCCGCGGCGGCTGCGCACCGCACGCACAGCGCGTGCGGCCAGCCATAGTGCGTGCGGTCGACCGACCGGCTGTGGTAAACCGGTGCAGCCACCGCTCGGATTCTCCACCGGACGCGGCGCGCGTAGCCGGCGCGGCCGGGACGGGCTGCCTGGAAACGGGGCTTCTAACGGCCCAGCCCGCTGACGGAGGGGCCTTGTGAGCTGGGCCTCCAATGGTCCAGCCGACGGGCCCAGGGGCCCTGTGAGCTGGGTCTCTGACGGCCCCAAAGTGGTTCACGGATGTCTCGGATGCGTCCGGCACAATCTCACCGCACCTCCGGTATCCGCGGTGCTGTCCGTGTCACTCACGGCATGCTTAAAGGCGGAGGGCGAGTGACTCTTGACCACACCGGCTGGCAACCGGCCCTACCAAGATGAAGCTGGGTAGCAGAAACTCCTCCGCAAGCTCGTTTTCCGACACCACGGCAGCCCCAGCCGGCCTGCTTCGGTGGGGCGAGTGGCATAGTGGACCGAGGACCTGTAGGTCAACATGGCGCGCAGTGTGCGCTGAACTTGAACCTTTGATAGGTTTTTGTGCGGTCGATTGTTGGTCTCGCCTCCTCAGAACTGAAAAAAATAAACATGAGAAAATACGTGGGCATTGATCAGAAGTTTTAAAATGTCCCGAATGAAGTGATACCGCAGGCGAAAGAGAGATTAGAATTGCATTGCGCAGGGCCCCAAAAAGTATTCGCGCCATGTATCCACAGTGAAATCGCTTGTAATTGTAGTAAAAATAATGACACCGCATGTATATATTTTGGGGCATGCTTATTCTCAGGCTTACATTCTGTTCCTCCTCTGGACAAACGGGACTTAGCGGTGGTGCCGTACGCTAGTTGTCATGAGGCCGCTAGATGTCAGTGATCAGCACACAGTCAGCTGATATCCAAACAAAACTTCCGAGTCGTTCTCACCGCATTCGTAATTTCGCCAGGAGGGTTGCAGGTGGTGGGTGCGTGAGTGTGGGTGGGGGTGAGAACGTTAACGGCCTTGGAAAATTCTGGTGCGTGGGGGCGAGGAGATTGACGAAACGAGCCATACTTGATTAGCCGTTTGTGACGTAAACGGGTTTTACCATTATGTTTTAAGCCCTCGCGTGGTCGCTTGCGTTGAGCGACAAAACCAAGGAATCATTTTGTAAGCATTATCACATGGCTTTTGTTTTGTGCCAAAGAAGTGCCAAATCGCTGTGAGGTGAGTTAAGTGCAGTGTTTGTGAGATCTGGATGCATAGGCCGAAGTGTTTGTGCACCTGTAAAAATTGGGTTTGCTGTTGGGGACCACAAGCTGAGTTTTGCTAAGTTTTTTTGGTTGCAGGAAGCAGACAGCATGCTCTCTGTTATATCAAATTTCTTTCTGCGATGCCATCATGAGTCCTAAGATATTAAGGGAATTGTATCATTGTTATGTTGTGATAGCTGGTTTGTGAGGTGAAATTGGAAGTTAATTGCAATTGTACTCACTTGGGAGGAGCTGGTTGTCTATGTTTTAGGCACACAGTCAGGCATTTAGCACTGTTAAAAATTTGAAGCACTGGGCTGTAAGGCTTTGAGTAGTGCCTCCCTTTGCTGTTGCTGACTGATTTTGGGGATGTGTGAGGTTCTGATAGAACAGCAGCAGTTTGCTGATCAAAATTGAGGAGCTTATATCAGCTTATGACGTAAACCTGCACCAATTTTTGGGGGGATTCTGGCTGCCAAACTACTAAAATGATCAGGAATCTGCTAAATGGCATTGAACAACAAAGTCCAGTTATCTGTGCTGTTATGACACTTGTGGCCTGCTGCTACCACGGAGCATGCAGAAATATGGAAGAACATGCAGATGTATACGTGTCCATTCACATGTCTAAATTTCATTGCACTGGTATGCAATACATGTGGTATGTCAGAGAAGCAGCCTATCCAACTATTGCACTGGACAATGCTTTGCCAAATGTGTATCAGAATGGATATGGGTGCCAATCACAACACTTCCTGAAGTCTGAGTTTTCTAAAATTTGAAAATCCACTGACACACATGCTACTGCTGCAAAGATGACCTTAATCCAGTGTTGTGCCTCTCAGAGGTGTATGAGGTTGCATGTTTTGCAAACCATTTGAAGGCCTAAACCATGCACAGGTTCATGTGATGTTAAAGATCTTTATTGCAGCTCCTGCCATCTATTGGTCTTAAGTGATGACATGACAAATGTTGACAGGTTGGACACGCATAAAGACAATTGTATTTTAATAGTTTGGAATGTTTGTGTGGGCTTCCAAGGGCTTCTGGCCGCATTCACCAGCTCTTGGTGTCATGTGATGACACTTGCTTCCACCATCATTTTGTCCATGATCATTTTGCTGGTCCCCCCCCCCCCCCCCCCAGCAATGGTGTGGCACTGATTCGGTATGCAAGACGAATCCGAGCCCCACTGTGGCGTGTCTGCTTCGCTGGCACTTCCCAACCGCCGTGAACAGTCGCATGCATTGCCAGGCAACCAAGGCAGATCAGTGGTGCCATCTGTCCATGCCTGGAATGGTGGTGCAGGCTTGATGTCTGATAAAATGTGCAAGGAAAGGAAAGTGTTGAAGATTATGCTGTTCGTCACATGCTGCTCATCAATCACTCAAGTGGCGAGCACTTTGGTGTTATGGTTTAATGCCAGCTGGCTGAGGTTGGATTATCATGGATAGCATGCAATGAGGCTGAGGAATGCTGTTGACTCAAGTGCCTGGCACAGCCACTCACGCACGACACAACGAGGAGCGCGTTCGTCGTGGCCCTCAGGATGCACTTGCTGCTGCCTCTGCTGGTGCCGCTGCCGTCCTTGCTGGCGTCCTACTCTGATCTGGTGACTGGCGCCGACACGCCTTGCCTCTTCAGGATGTATTATCGTCTTCTGCTGCCGCTGTCGCTGTATAAGGCTATTCCCTGGCGCTGACACTCCTTCCCCGTCAGGATGTATCATCGTCTTCTGCTGCCGCTGCTACTGTCGCTGTCGCTGTGCCGCGCCGAGCTGTTCACGGCGCTGGTCGACATGGAGCACCTGGCCTACACGGAGCGGGAGCTGATTGGCATGCTGGACCGCGTCATCCAGGCTGAGGAGCGCAAGATCCAGACTCTGAAGAAGTAAGTGGCACAACTGGGACCAGTGCGGAGGGTCGCGGCTGGGGGGCCCGAGGTGCGGGGTTCGATTCCCCGCGGTGGCCGCCCTTCCTGCCAGGGCAGGAGGAGGCAGGCGGGCCCGTGACCTCAGCAGCTAGGTTGTGTCGTGAAGCCGTGAGGACGGACGGACCGAGGGAGGGGGGGGGGGGGGTGAGGGGGGACCACCCACAGTGACGGGGTAGCGTCGAGGTGAGATACGGAAGCGGGCGGCGTCGCACAGTCTGTATGGGCTTTCGCGCCGCCTTAATGCCCGGCGGCCGGGGTGCGGAGTCATTCCAGAGGCGGACCCGCGGGCGTGCAGCGTCTGTCTGTGTGGTAGAGCTTGGGGGGGGGGGGGACCGGCTGCGAGCGAGGAGTTGTCGGAGACCGCTGTCTGTCGGTTGTGCTGTTAGGTGGTATGGGACACGGGAATCATAGCGGTCGAAGTGTGCTGCTTTCAATCGTCGAAAAGTATAGGTGCGTGTGTGAGCGCGGTTACAAGGCGTGCACCTGGCTCGCCAGAATTGGTCATGGCGGGTCAAGGGGTCATAACCTAGAAGTGGCGCTGTCGCGCGTCCCTGCACACGTGGCGGGCTTGGCGGAGTCTGTGGCTCGTCTCACTGGTATCGCTGCGTCCTTGCTCACGTAGCGGCCTGAGTGGAGGCTGTGGCTCGCCTCACCGGGATCGCTGCGTCTAGCGTGGCGGGGCACCAGCATCGATTGTACAGTTGTGTGCTGAACTGCTGTGCAGTGCGCGGCGGCAGTTAATGGCGCGACAGTTTCGTGATGTATGCAAGCCCATGCGATGCTACTACGGCTCTCTGTCAGCCCGATGTCGCCGACAGCTTCTGTGGTCCCGTCCGGTGACAAGATCCGTGTACAATCACACAACGATCGGACGGTACGATCGTACGCAACGGCCACATTGTCCACGTTGCTGGGCGCCGCACAACGGCAACTCCGACCTCGGCGCGCGGCCCGCAGGTACATGGAGGCGTACGAGCGCGTCAACCGCGAGCTGGTGGAGAACACCGAGGCGTTCCTGCACAACCCGGTGAACGCGTACCTGGTGGTCAAACGCCTCACCGCCGACTGGAAGAAGGTCGAGGGCGTCATCACGGAGAACGTCGGCGCCCGTGAGTCCCCCTACGGCGGGGCAGACTTTCTAGCAGCGATGTGCGCTGTCTGGGGTGTCCGTCGGCTCGGTGCCTTGAGAAGTCTGTAGTCCGTACCCGGCCGCTGCCAGACGCCTGGTGCTCCGCCAGTCATGTCCAGGGTCCCTACCTCAGCTATGGCTATGTTATATGCTCCGCATCGTCTTGTCGATGGCCGAATATCCCTGCTGAGCCGTTGTACTTCGGCTCACGTACACGCTCCAATTCCCGTAAAAGCATTCCGCCGACATCCCCGTGCGACGTTTTGGTTAATCCTTTGATGCGGTGTCGTGCTGCACGTAGCAGCATGACATTATTTAGCAGCTCATCCCGGCTCGGTGTTGGGGACAGCGACGCTCTTCACTTGTCTGGAACGTGTGGCGCGATCTGTCTGCAGCGTGCGGGTGGGTCTGACGTGTGTGACGCTGAGGGTTCTCGTCGCCAGCACGGTGTCATTGTGACCCCTGTGACCCGACCTGCGTGACCGTTGCCCAGGTCCCTAATTGTTGTGACCCTGTGCCCCGTTGACAGAGCACGTGGCTTCCCGCCTTTCTCCTGTCACCTGTGGCGGTTTACGACGGCTATCTAACCTGGGCGGTTGTATCTCGCTGATCGCAAGTCTGTGATCCCTGTACTCGCCGTCGCTGTGGTGATGACCTCCGCGCCTGGGCCGGCAGAGTTTGTGGAGAACATCACGCAAGTGTCGGACCATCTCCGAATCCCCGACGACGAGGACCTGACCGGCGCGGCTATGGCTTTGATCCGCCTCCAGGATACGTACCGGCTCAACACGGCCGGTGAGTGGGAGCCGGCCGCGGCGGCTCTGGCTGCGGTCCAGCGCTGGTGCTGGCTCAACACGGCGGCTGGGTGCGATGCCGCCCTCCGAATTCGGCTCTTGTGTGGTGCACAGACGGAGGACTCGAGAGTCAGCAGCTGAGTGCATCGTAAAGCTTCAATGACGACGAGGACTTGAGCGGTGGAAGGATGTGTGACAGAGATGATGCACATTGAACGGAGTATTCGCGCGACACGCATGTCTGTGATTTTGAATAACTTACGGTAGGTAGGCAATCTCACGGTGGCTGTGCTGGTGGCTGCATGCTTTCAGCTAGCTGGGGCCAATGCCAGAAGACGCGGACGCAATTCTACCGTGTTGAGAGTCGTGTAGCTTTCTTTACATATCCACGTTTGTCGTCCCATTCAAGGTTTGGGAAGAGCTTTCGCGAGGCGTCGTTTCCGGTGCGTTACTGTAGGATTGGCTAACCTCCGTGGTATCTCCCCCCATGCCGGCATGTCGTCCAGCGATGTTGATCGCTCTTTGGAGCCGGGTGGGCAGGGTTTCGCCCCCACGCGGGACGGTGGCTGTTCTGGGAAGTGGGGGCGTGACCTTCCAGCGCGACTGGGTGTTGGTGCCCTCGGAGCCCAGCCCGGTCTCGGGAGATGGCGATCACTTGGTGGCTGCGTGCGGCCTGGTTGTGGACGGTTCGTGTGGAGGGGTGGTGATACGTAGTCGGACCCCTCTCAGCTCTGTGTCCCCGCAGAGCGTGGCGAGGACTCGCGAGTGCTTCTCAGAAGTCCCGTGTGGGCTTGGGTCTGACTTGACTCATGCGCCGAAAACGAGCCGTTGCGGCGATGCAAAGCGTATGACAACTTCACCAACGACGACAATTACAGACAGCCCACTAACCTCGGCGAACTGCAATGGAATGGCCGCGAGGCTATAACAGCGATCCAAAACGCGCACAATAGTAGCGCTTGAACAAATGTGTGCAGTGCCGGCGCGCCACGCCCAACGCACGTTCCGCTCAGCTGCGCCGTCGCCTGGCGCTTCCTCATGGGCTACAGCCCCGCATGGACGGCGCGCCATTTGCAAGCCAGGTGGCGCGTAGTGCGAAGGATAAGTCGCAACCCGCGGCAATGTTCTTGCCGTTTCGGCATTGTGCGTCGCTTGCTGTGCGCGGTGCTTCCTCCAGACTCTTTCGGCGATGGATGCTCGCAAAACGTAGGCGTTAGCTGCCTTTAAGCCAGTGCACAAAAAGCGAATCGGCGACTGGCAGCGCCGACAGCGGTGCCTGGCGCCGCCTGAGGCCGGCGTGCTCGACAGCCGTGCACGGGCTCCCCCTCTGACGCCCCTCCCGTGCACAGACATCGCCAGCGGTGACATCCGGGGCTCGCGGCTGAAGCGGCAGCTCACCGCCGGCGACTGCTTCGAGCTGGGACGTCAGAGCTACAACAACGCCGACTTCAAGTGGGTGGCGCTGCTGGAGGCCAGGGGGCCGGCTCAGGGGGTAGGAACGACAGCAGAACGGCTCGGGTGGGGTGGGGTGGGGGATGGAGGGGGGAGGGGGGCAGGAATGGCAGCAAGATGGCAGCGGCTGCTACTGAGGTGTGACGATGAATGGACTTGTGGAGGATGAGGCAGTGGACGTGTGGAGGGTGAGGCAGCTGACATGTGCAGTGTAAGGCAGTGGACGTGTGAAGTGTGGGGCAGTGGATGTGTGGAGAAAGGGGCAGTGGACGTGTGGAGGATGAGGCAGTGGACGTGTGGACGCTCTAGAGGGCCGGCAGATGACCCAGCCGGTGACCGAGCACGTGCGGCTCTGACTGACGCGATGTCCGGGGCTGTGGCCGTCATGGGGCCGGCCGCCTGACGGGGAGGCAATGTTCACCGACCCACGACCCACCCTCCATACACACCACCCGCTGAACGACTGATCTCCCCACTGGCTACAAGCACACGGAAACGCCAACCGCGCAGAAAGTCCCCCTCAACCGGGATTCGAACCCGTCCCTCCCTCTGACGGCGCCGCGTACGCTCCAGACACACCGCCCTCTGGATGGAGGAGGCCTGGAAGATCTGGCGCCAGGAGCAGGAGCGCACGGCGCCGCTGGGCGACATCCTGGAGTACCTGGCCTTCAGCATCTACAAGATGGGCGACATCCAGCGCGCTCTCAGTCTGACCAACCAGCTGCTGGACGAGGAGCCCGGCCACCCGCGAGGTGTCGGCAACAAGGTGAGGGAGGCCGGGCCGGGCCTCAGACGCAGCGGTGGTGTCGGTGGAGCGGCGCCCCACAGATGACGCGCGCTGGGTGTCAGGGCGGAGGTCTGGATATTGACGTGTGTTGGTGTGCTGGTGATACATAGGTCGTGTGTTGTGTGAAATGATCGGTGCTGGTCGAAAGCGTGTGATCCAATAGCCTGTGTCGTGGTGCGCTGGTGGTCGTCGGTTGTCGTTGTTTGCGTTTGCTGAAGCTGAATGGGCTCTCTTGAGCGCAACCGAGCGCTCGCCGCGTGATCTCTTAGCGAAGATTTGTGACACGCTTCATCTTTCCCCCATCCGAGCCAACGGCTTCGTTAAACAGAATGGTTCATTACAAAAAGCTACCATTCGAGTGCAAGTTCTTGGCCAGATTCCGCTGTCAGTGTCTTCTCCTCAGCCATCCCGGATATGAAGGGATGCCACTTGTTCGCTGTTTTTGCTTACTTAACGCAAATCGGGCATTGCCATTCGTCTCCCAGTACCCCCTCCCCCCCTCAGTGGCTTCTATCATTGTGATGTACTGGATTAAAGCGACGGCAGTTCAGTGTTCCAATGATCGGCCGACTTGGGTGGCAGGGATGCCGATATTTTTCATGCTATAACACCCGGATTCGGGCTCGCTGCCTGTTGCCACTCCCCTTGCTCAAAATCGTCCAATCAGCATCGAACCGGGTGGCTGTCAAACCAGTATCTATGCGTCTCAGGCTTGACAAACGGGCTGCGTAGGTCGGGTGTCTGGATCGGGGTCAAAGGGCAGCAGATCAACGCCAACGAATCGCATGCGAGGACCGCCGGAGAGCCAGGATTCTGGCAGCATGGATGTATGTTTACATCTCGTACACACTACTGGATGAATTTTAGACGGTGCGGCAGCTGAATGCCGTCATGGTACCGTCGGCAATGTCATCAGCTCGTAGGTGTCCAAGGGCGTCCACGGAACTACAGCGCTCCACCCTGCCCGTCCTCAGACCGTCTTGTACGGCCCCAGTACGGCACTAGCATGGCCCCAGCATGGCTGCAGTACCACTCCAGCATGGCCCCAGCATGCCTTTCGTGACGGCGCCCTTTTGTTCGGCAGGCCTACTACGAGCAGGAGCTGTCTAAGGCGAACGAGGTCAAGCGGCAGAGGAAGGGGGAGACCGGGCGAGCCCGAGGACCTGGAGCAGAACATCGCCAAGGTACGTGGTCAGCACACAGAGGAGGCGCGCTCCCGCCGCAGCCGCGCGCGTTCCACTGGGGCGTGTTCATGCTTAGACTTGGCCCGGCGGCCAGCTTCAGCGGCAGCTCCCCTGATGTTTAACAATGATAACACGTCATGCAAGGTGTGCATCTTTTCGTGATGAGTTCGGTTGGTGCCGGTTGGCTTTCCTTCTCTGGCTCCTTGCATTTGTTGGTTGATCTGTGAACAATTCGTGATGCGATTGGCCCATCAATTTAGTTAATGCTCTCGCCTGGTTTTCGTCAGTGGTACCTCATACAGTGTCTGATCATAAACAGAAGTGATGTAAATCATATTGTTCAAGATAATCACATCCTTCGGACTCCGCTGATCATCTTACCTATTTGGGCGTGCTTCAAAGGACAAATCGCTGAAGTTTGTGTGCCCTTCTCCCCGGCTGCCTGCCGTCTGTTGTCACAATAGTCCAGCGAACACCGGTCCACTCTCCGCAGCGCCCTGTCATGTCTTTCTGTCCCGATTCTGTGCACGCTTCTGATCGGCCCGCCCTGTCCTCAGCCTGCTCCTCACAGTTCCTCCTTGTCCGCTCCTGCTTTTCAAAGCCCCGCCCTGCACTTTGCTGTCCCTCACAGTCCGTCGTCTGATCTGTACCCGATCCCGATCTGGCTCGGTTCAACCCACATGCTTGGTGGCTCCCGCCTGACACCCGCGTGACTCCTGCCTGACACCCGTGTGACTCCCGCCTGACGCCCATGTGACTCCCGCCTGACACCCGTGTGACTCCCGCCTGATGCCGTGTGGCTCCCGCCTGACACCCGTGTGAGTCCCGCCTGACGCCGTGTGACTCCCGCCTGACGCCCTCGTGACTCCCGCTTGACGCCGTGTAGCTCCCGTCTGACGCCCTTATGACTCCCGTAGGGGTACACGGTGTCGGACGCCGGCGCCGGGTCGGCTCGGCTCCCCGAGCGGGACGTGTACGAGGCCATGTGTCGCTCGGAGGTGACGCTGTCGCCGCAGAAGAGCAGGCACCTCAAGTGAGACTTCGCGCTGCGCGTCTCTGGCGTCTCACGAACCCCCGCTGGGTGATAATTGCGGGCGAGAAGGCGTTGTGCTTGTGTGGCCGTTTGGGACCTCAGGAGCTCAGGACAGGAGTTTTGGTGTTTGCGCTCGGAAAGGGGAAGTTTTTTTGTGAAATGGTGCAATCTTGTGATGTGCAATCCAAGCGTAATGCTGTGGTGGGCTGGTCAGCCTGGGCTTTGACAGGGATTGCGGAGCCTCCAGATAAGTTATTTGAGTGTTAATACCACCATCGCGGAGGTTATTTTTTCATCGCCAATTTGCCCAGTTCCAGGCTCGTTGTCAGGTTGCGACGTTGCATGTGGTTGGCATCTAAAACGAAGCGCAACACCTAACAAGGAGCACGTGTAACATGTCTGGTTTTTTTCTTTGCTGCACCAGATGGTCAGACTTCTGTCAGTTGAGTTGACAGACCCTGTTGAACTTCTCTACATCTGAACACTCGCTCCACCGGCTGGTCGCCTCGCTAACCCGAAGTTCGGCCGGTCTCCGCCAGGTGCTACTACGCGCACAACAACGCGCCGTTCCTGCTGCTGCAGCCGATCCCAGCTGAGGACCTGTACCTGAAGCCGCACCTCATCATGTACCACAACGTGATGTACGACTCAGAGATCGCTGCCATCAAGGAGCTCGCCCAGCCCCGGGTAGGTCCTGGGCCCGGCGCCCTCCGGGCTAATGTGCTGGGGCGCCCTCGGTGTGGGTCTGCTGGAGAATATCTGCCTGAATTGCTGGTCGTGCCTGCATGACTACTGTTCATCTTTGTGATCTGTTCACAGATCTGTGAGGTATCTGTCAGGAATGTGGCCTTTGCGTGAATTGCTGTGTTGAAATGATGTATGAAATCTGATTAAATATGATCATTGTAAGATGTATGATTTTACCTCTGATGTTTTAGTAAATCTGAGTTAAATATCATCTTTGTAGGGTACATGTTACCTCTTTTTTATGCTGTTTTACGTTAGCCTCGCCGCTGCGAGCTAAACCTGTGTGTGGAGCTCTGCTTGACCTGCTATGTGAGCATAACCCCTGTGTCACTTCCACAACATCTCATTCAGCTGGATATACTTTCTCTGTTAGACGCCTGTGACTGCTCTGTAGTATTCTCCTGACCTGACCTGACCTTGGCACGACACCTGCGTGACTGGTGTTCGACGCCGGTGGTGTTCCGTTCTACCACACCTCCTTGACCTCGTGACCTGTCCGTGACCTCCGTGTGACCTCCGCCTGCAGCTGGCCCGCGCCACAGTCCAGAACTCCAAGACTGGCCAGCTGGAGACAGCCAGCTACCGCATCAGCAAGTCGGCCTGGCTCAAGTCCGGG